>NW_028288684.1:5437857-5756785 GCF_059628265.1 Tinamus guttatus | reverse complement strand
TCCCTGCCTTCAGTTCTTCCCCTACACCTCCTGTATTATGTCTTCTCAATCCCCAGACACTCTTCTGCATCCCAAAATGAATCCCATACTCTGGCAGGCAACATCTGTAGGCTGTGGGGCGACAGAGGAGACTGTCCTATTCACTGAGCTGGTGGGTGTCACACCTGACACCACCTTTAATAATTGCATCACCTAACATTTATACAATATTAAAAAATAATTCTCCTGGTGAATTGTGTTAAAGTATATTAACAACACCAGTGCTTTATTAAGTGAATTGTTTTAAGGGAATGTATTTAGAGGATGAGCAAGTTAGATAAACTGTTTGTGATGAGAGGCTTTTTTGACACACAGATTTTTGCTTCAGTAGTAACCTATCCCAAAGGGTTTGAGAGCTTGTGAGTCTAGTGATGCTGCCGTAAACTTTAAACTGTAGTGTGTGTTTGTATCTATAATGTACATAGATAAATGAACTATAAAGCTATATATGTAGTATATATATAAAGAATTTGTAAGATATATATATGTATATAGTTATACAATACAGATAGGTAGAAACTATATGGAGGTATATCCAACAATATATAGACAATGTTTTGCAGTGCTGGTTTATAACCAATTTGTTTACAAGTGTATCAGTTCACTGTTGCAGCATCAGTAAAATCACAACAACTTCACTCATCCAAGTCCTTTGGTTTAGGGCATTGCACTGCCAGCAAGGCATAAATTTTTACTAAATATACCTAAAGTAAATATAGAAAATGTAGTTTATGTAATTATAAGGATGAACTATATGTTATATTATAGCTTTATACATATATATACACACACAGTATATACAGAACTTTAAAAGTTTATATATGTGTGTGTATAAATTATATATATATCTATTTGTAAACGTGAGAAAAAGATGCATGATCTGGGTTTTCAGAGGGTTGTGTTTAAAGGGTGATTTCTTGGGTTCTTCCTCCTTGATGATCAGTCACTTGCTAGACATCTTGGTCTGTCACATCAGAGAGATTTCAAAAGAAAAAGAGAAAAGGAGTTTATTGGAAAAAAATGCTTTCTAGGAAGCTTCTTTGGCATTCAGAAAAATGTAAACTGCTTCTCTTAATTTTTGCTTAAACCTTTGACTGGCTGTCATGATGTTAGTGTTACAAATCAGACTTGGACTCAAAGTAATGAGTTTTAGACCTCTTAAATTCTAGTTAATGGGATTGTCTGCTGCTTTGCAGAAGATTCTACATTATTTAGAAGGCTTTCTTTGCAACATGGGGTTTTATGATTTGATAAGCAAGAATATGAAATATAGCTTAAATGAGCACTTGGGACCTGTGCCAGATAGTTTACCGAAAGTGTATTAGCTTTATATCTGATCTGTAATTTAGAAACAGTGAGTTAGAAGAAACATTTAGAACTCCTTGATTAGTACTGTCCTAAATCTTCCATTTCACAGGGCTATTTGCCAGTGAAAACACTAAAGACCAAAATCATTCTAGAGTAATTTTGGTTTTAAATTGAGAAAAAAAAGTGTATTTTAATCATGTTTAATATGAATATTTTTGTTTTCTTAAAGGAATTACCTACAGTTCTGCTTATTCATCAGATGAATAGACATGAAGGTGCATGGACCATACTACCATTAATGAGAGAGTAAGTATACTGAATATCAGTTGTTTTCAGCATTCTGTGTAATCTGTGTAATTCTGTGTAAATATGAATTACTCAAACTTTATTTTTTTCAGAAGCAAACTTTTTTGGTTGGAAATTGCAACTTTATCTTCTCACCTGTACCCTCACATTTTTTTTTTCTTTTTCCAATTTTCCAAAGGATTTTTCTGTTAAATTTCATTATATTATAGAGAGCCATTTTCAATGAGAGGAATTAAAGAAGAAATAGTATAGTGTAACTGAACAGCTATCTTCCCTTAATAGTCGTGTGTGAAAAATGTTTGAAAAGTAATCTAGTGAAAAGAAATAGAAATTACGTTCTTTTTCTCAGTTGTTCACACTGTAAGATATGAGGTGTGAAAAAATGCTGAATTTTTGATTCTTCATATTGGTAACATAAAGTTGTGCCTGTGTATATTTTATATATATAATGTAATAGATAATGAATAATACCTGTTGGGGCGTTCTATCATATATTTCTTATTGTGTTTCTAAGCAGTATTCATCCTCCGCAGTGAAGAGGTGTAAGTTTCATCATCCCTTTGATAGGTTTTCATCTTATTATGCTCTGATAATAGTACAGGAAATTTTGTATATCTTGTCTTAGCTTATGCAGAAGGTTCCAAGGGAGGTTTGCTGCATTTATTCAGTACTATTACAAATATTAGGAAACAAATTCCATTTGTTCCATTTCAATTTGTTCCATTTCAGGAAGTCCTAAAGCTTCTTGATACTGGAGGCTGTCCTTTGTCTAAGTCATTTGAAATACATGACAGAGGCTCTGCAGTTTCTTGAGTCAATGTTATTCTTCCTCTGATTTAAAAAGCATTACTCAAAAAGATTCTTTTAGTTGTTTTTTTTTTTTTTAGTACCAGACTCGTCACAACGGAGGATTTATTCTACTCTCTTTTTGTTGCTGTTTTTCCATTACTTTCTATGTGAGCACGAACATGAAAATGGTGCTTGCATATTAACTAAAAATATATATATAAACCTCAAAAATAGCAAAAAGAGAATAAAAGTAAACTGAAAAACTGGAGGATCAGAATCATCTTTGTTTTCCTTTCTTAGCCCTATCTTGAGTGACTTAATGGCTACTCTTCTGAATTATTTGGTGTCCCAATTACAAGCTTTAAAAGAAATAGCTCTTGCAAGATAACTCCACCACCACGCTAATGCTTAGAAACAAAAATGCAGATGCTAGTTCATATGACAAAGCAAAAGAAATTTCTTCAGTAATCAGAAATGGAATCCCAATGGTTTTCTGTCTTGAAGAGAATTCTCAAATAACCAGTTCCTTGTGTCTCTAGCTTTGCTCAAGACTTCTAGCAAAAGAGCACAATGAAGACATAGAGCAGTTAAGAAATATGTATGTGTTGTGAGGCTGGTACTGCTTAGTTTTTGTTTATTTGTTTGAAGCGGATAGGAGAGGAGAAAGAGAGAGTAATTAAGTGATTAGCCGATGCCAGGTGTTACGGTGCAAGTTGCGCTCGTATGAAAACTACTTTCAGTAGAATGACTTTCCTCAGTTCTTTAGATATCACTGTTTTTAAGGAGGTTTGTACCTACTTAACGACAACTCCTGATCTTTATTTCTTGGGCACAGATTAACTTGTATAGAGCATTTTTTTTCTGAGGACTTCTATCAGGTGTAATCTTAAGATCTCTATCACTATGATGAAGTTTACAGTGATTAAAGTTTTCATGAAGCTTTTAGGTTTGGTTCAAGGATGTGGTCAATGTCAAACAGTGGTAATAAAAGGTGTCATTAGGCAGTTTCAGGATTACTGCAGTGGGTGGTAATGTCCAGCAGTGGGTCTCCATGGAAGAAAAATTAGGGTGCAGAGCAGAGGGTAACTTAAACTGCTGTCTATAAACTTCTGCCTTTATAGGTGTCTATTCCTATAGTGCTTGCATATTTTTGAGTTGACATTCTTTATATTCTTTTCTGTATGGGATAACTAGTAATATATAAATAGGTAGGATCGGAGGCAATATCTTCATCAGTTTACTATAGTGCTATATTACACTTTACAATACTGTAATTCTAAGTAGTAAAAGTTTCTTTCTGTGTGTAAATTTCCAAGTGGTTATATCTGGGGGAGTGGCGGTTGACTCTATGATTGTGTTCAAAAGTCAGTTTTGTAGTAAAATGTTACTTTTTTTTTTTTTTTTTTAAAAAAAAAAGCTTATCTGTTACTTATGGTGGGAATTCCTCATGGATTTTCTTCTGTGAAGAAGATACAAGAATACAAGTTGTAAAGCTTCTGGAAACACTTGGAAGATTTGATGCATCCAAGGTAAAAATAAAAATTTAGATATTTAATTTACTTTAGATTGTACTTGCATGGTTTTGGTATTATGTTTTGTGAAACAGAATTATATATACAAAATTTTGGAATTCTTATAAAACAATTTCTTTTGTCCAGAATTTCATGTTACAGCATTGTCTGTATGGTTCAGCCCCTGGCTTTTGGATAGAGACAGCATAAAATGAGGGATGATAGAGTCCTTATGTTGAAGGAGGGAATGAGCAAGGTATTGAACATGAAGCAGTACAAAGGCATGTTGGAGAGCTATTAAAACTGAATAAAAGAAGATTTTTTCTGCAGATCATCTGAAAATTATGTAGCAGCAGTAGAAAGGTGCATATCATCTACTGTGTGTCTTCTTCCTATCCATCATCAGTTCTGATTATCATGAGGCAGGATGATTTGTTAACTCTGACCAAATATGTTAGAGCATTTATTGCTTTATGTTTCTGAACTGTCTTGGTGGTAAAAAAAAAAAAGAAAAAAAAGAAAAAAAAGAAAAAAAAAAAAAAAAAAAAGGGAAGTAAAATCTTTACCTGCTGGAAAGGAAAGACCACCAAAAGACTTGTACAGCAAATAAAACAGCCAGTAACCAAAAAATAATGTAAACTTGGCAATGCAAATGGTAAGCTGTTAATATTTGGAATTCTAAATGTTCAGCCTGGTGTCTTTCATTGCCTGGACAAAAAGAAGCCAAAATATCGTGTTGGAAATATGTTTCTTCTCTTTATTGTTACTTTGATCAAGTATTGAACTGCACTTTGAGTCTCAATTTAGCTCAATTTAGTGTGTTTACTTCTGTTGCAGGTACTAGGCCTTATCATGTTTCTGCGCAATTCTCTTCTAAAATGATAACCATAATTATTTAGAGATCTTATATTTTTAAACTACTCTGTCTTCAAAATGGACTACTAAATATTTTCAGGCCTTTGGAACATACTGTCTTTCTTTTTTCAGAAGCATCTACTTCAAACTGATATCTTGAGAATACATAGATAATTTGTTTTTGGATGCTGTCCACATGCCAGTTTTCATCTCTTCCTTGCAGTACATGTAAATGCTACTGTAATAAATTATTCTGTTTCAGTCTGCATTGAAAGGGAAATGAAATGTTCTGCTTTTATACAGAGTAATGGTCATCTTAGTATAACAGTCCATAACTGATTCCTTGTATTAAATAATAGTCCATCTGTTATATAATTTAAAATGTTGAGTTAGACCAGAATGAGCTCACTCAATTTTATCATGTCAGCAGTGGGCGTAATAAGAAGCTGGCACACATTAATCACAATAAGATACGTGCAAGCAGCATATAAATAGCTGGTGAGTCTGCAGCTTTTCAGTCTGCATATTTAGAGATTAGTAACAGAACTATTAAGACTGATATGAATGTAATGTGTGCGGAAGTAGAGATGTGAAAGCACCATGGTCCTTGTGAGTTAAGTAGATACAAAAGTGAGTGGGTAAAGTCAACTTGCTCTAGCAAGCTGTATAAAATCATAGCAAGCTATGTAAAATCATCACTGCTGCCCTGAAGTGTAGTATTGATTTCATTGCATCAAATTTCTCAATATTAGTTAAAGTGTTTCAAAGATGCATAGTGCCCTTACTAAATGGAGGTGACTTTTGACGTTTTTGAGGTACAGTATTTTAACTGATCTTGTGGATGGTATTTATCCACAATATGTTTAATTATTTTTTCACTCACTTTTTTCACACATAGAATATTGATGGTCATCATACCTCTTGTAAGCTGCATTACGGGTTTCCTAGTATATAACTGATTTCATCTTCCCTTCTAAGGCTGACCCGCACACATCAACTTGTCCTATATAACACTATTTACCATTTAGATCTGAACAGATGAGCATGGAGAGTATCAGCTATAACCTAAAATGCCTTCGAGGTGTTGATTTGTGACTTAATATTTCCAGATTATGATATTCTGTGAAAGCTGGAGGAGGGTATATGAATGGCTTTAATTTTCTATATTTTAGAGAAAGGAAATTAATTTTTATTATTATTTTGGTTCCTAAGCTTGAGAGAGTTTATAGTGTTTTTTCAGTGTGAAAATGAGCATACAGTTAGGATAAGAAAAGATTTTTATGCACTAATGCAACAGAGTCAAGAGTCCGAAGGGAGTTGTCTGCAATTAGTACTGTTAAACAAAAAAGTTAATATTACCTGTTTCTCAAGTGAACAGAATTCCTGTGTTATGAATATACTGAAGCCCTGGAGGCCCTAAAGTTAGAGTTTAGAAGTGCTTGCACAAAATCCTTCTAATAATTATTTTGACTTTTGTCCAAAGAGATTATCTTTGTACATAAAAATTGGTGCATTTGCCCATCTTCTTTTACCTCCCAATATTTTCTTATTTTCTAAATCCATCCAGTGGGCAGAACTGGATCCTTCCAATAAAGAAGGGGAAAAATGGGGTCTTTTAGGCTTGAAGGTATAAATCACAGGGTAAGTAAGGTGCCAGAAAGGAGGGAGGGCTCCCAGCAGGGATGGCATCCCAGGACTTGGCCGCAGAAGTCAAAGCAAGATAAATTTCATGGTTGCTTATAGCAGTCCTGGCCACAGGCTGGCCCCACTGAAGGACCTTTGTAGACACAGGGCAAGCTCCGGAAGTGTGGGATAGATGAGTGCACAGTGAGGTGGATTAGGAACTGGCTGGATGGCAGGGCCCAGAGAGTGGTGATCAGTGGTGCAGAGTCTAGTTGGAGGCCTGTAGCTAGCGGGGTCCCCCAGGGGTCAGTCCTTGGTCCAGTCCTGTTCAATTTATTCATCAATGACCTGGATGAAGGCACAGAGTGCTCCCTCAGCAAGTTTGCTGATGACACAAAACTGGGAGGAGGAGCTGATATCCCAGAGGGCTGCGCTGCCATCCAGAGGGACCTGGACAGACTGGACAACTGGGCGGTGAAAAACCTCATGCAATTCAACAAGGCCAAGTGCAAGGTCCTGCACCTGGGGAGGAATAACCCCAGACACCAGTACAGGCTGGGGACTGACCTTCTGGAGAGCAGCTCTGCGGAGAAAGATCTGGGTGTCATGGTGGACGACAAGTTGACCATGAGGCAGCAGTGTGCCCTCGTGGCCAAGAAGACCAATGGGATCCTGGGGTGCGTTAAGAAGAGCGTCTCCAGCAGGTCGAGGGAGGTGATCCTGCCCCTCTACTCAGGGGGAGTGATCCTGCCCCTCTACCCAATCTCCGATTGTTATAAATGTTACAAAGTATTATGGCAGTGTTTGGTCTGAATGTATCTGTAATGAATGGAGCTATTATTTTGTGAAAAATAATCAGCACAAATTTGAATCTATTTTAATGAAGAGCTCAGAAACTGCCAGAAGAAAAAAAAAAAGGAAAAAAAAAGGAGAAAAAAAAAACCACAGTCTGAATTACTGTCATAATGCAAAGAACACCTCCAGTCTTGAAATATTTAATATAACCATTAAGGTGATTCAGAGGATAAAGATATTTAAAAGGTATTTGCTTTTCAGGTTCGCTAGCAGACAAGAGCTGTAGATTAAACATTTGGGAATCCAAAATGGAGATACATTCAAGCCCTGAATGTGCAATGTTTTTGAGTGCTCTGTCTAATCAGTAGACAGTAATGTCAGACTTAGTGCTCTTTGCACGAGTGGAATGCAGGGCTAAAGATGGGGAGTGAAAAGACAACATATATCTAAACATTTAAAGAACTGCCTTTTGTAATTTTTTTTTATCAAGTAGAATTTTTACCTGTCTTACCGTGAGGAATATACTTCCCATGTTCTTGTTTTCAGGTTTGCTTTATTTACCTTGAATGAAGTCTTCTTCTTCACTAAGAGGATACTGTAGGTGAACAAGATTGCTTTCTGTATTCCTTTGCAGGAGTGGTTTTTGGGTAAAGCATTGTATGATGAAGAATCTACAATAATTCACCACTATGCCTTTGCTGAAAATCCTACAATCTTTAAATTTCCAGATTTTGCTGCTGGTTGGGCACTTAGCATTCCACTTGTTAACAAGTAAGTGTTGAATTTTCAATCACTCCTTAATTGCTTATTGAGAATAATTAAAAGTTTTAAATTTACATCTTTTTCTTTTCTAGATGCTATTATTAATGCTAGCATCTAATAATTAATAGCATTAGATGCTATTTAAATTAGTTAGAATTTGCTATGGATTAATATTTTCTATAGGTAAAAGCTATGTCTACAGTACAGCTGAAGATTTTACTACAAAAAATGTAACTATCCAGTCAAATTTTAATTTTGACCTATCTTTGAATGGCGCTTATACTCCCTCAGTGCAGGATGCTCCACCAGTTAATTTATTTGACTTCGTGGATTGGTTTTGTGCGCTGAACTCTTGCTCCTGTTGACCCGATATTATCATGCCAAGCCTTTGGTTTCAATCCAAGGTGTGTAGCAAGACATTCAAATACTGTGCAAATGCATGTTAATTTATAGCTACCTCTGGGTATATCTACATAGATTTGTACTCCTACTATAGATTTACCTTGAAAAAAAATATTGACAGAATTCCATTTCTTTTTTGTTCAGCATGTTCAAATATAAGTATCATAAGTAAACACTTAAGAATTTGTTAGTATACATACACAGATAATTCTACATCCACATATATACATCCACATCTATACATCCACATATAATTCTGTAGCATTGCTGTACCTGTTAGGCATGATTTATTTTTCTTAGCTTTGCCTATCTAAAAATTAACATCACGTTAACCTGTGGCTGATACTGTTTGTGATTTTAAAAAAGAAATTTCCTCTAGACAGCTGATGTATTCCTGGATCTTAGGGTGACTCTGTAAGTGCTCATCTTATAGAGAGAACTTAGTTCTGAACTGCTTAGTTCAGATTGGATGTGTAGTTTTTAGGTAAGATTTGAAACGTTCCTAGACCTCAGAATTTGAACGCACCTTGTAGCAAAAATCAATATTTTTGCAAATGGAAGGTGCCTAAATATTGTGCTTTGGAATTCACGAAAAGAGAATGTCTGAAGTTCAAGATGGTGATCAGTCTGCAGCTACTATTGCCTTTAATCTGTTGAAAATGTTAGGCCACATCCACTCTAGATGAGATCTTCCTTCTTGGGCAGAAAAAAATGTGTTGAAATACGTGCGGAAAATGAATATTATCATCGTCACTGTGCTCGGATGCAATAAAAGTTGATATGAAAAAAGGCATGTTGCTTTTTGGGACAGTAAATACAGAAATAGGATTTTTTTTGAAGAGGATTAACAGTATGCAGTTAAGTATGATATTTTTGACAGTGATTTATTATTTTGTAAGTATGGTAGTGATTATTTTGTAATACAGTAGGACTATGGCATTAGAAGATATTAAAATGTTATTATTTAAAATACTTTAAAATATGCTAGAAAATATATCATTTAAAAATATATATTATTTTTGTGAAATATCTATAGGCAGCTCTTTATCTAGAGCAGTATTTCCCTAACCCTTTGTGTCAAAAGTCTGCTGTTGGTCTGCATTTCTCTCTGCTTGCTCTGCAGCTTACCCATGAATTATTTTTTGAAAAATATTTTTGGTTTTATAGATCAGCTACAGATTACTTATCATGATCATGAAAACTACAGTTAAGAATTGCTGATTCTAGAAACTTTTAGGCAATTTGTGTATATTTAATAGATGTAAGATGTAAGTCTATTTGTTTATGTAAAGGGTCAGTTGATGCCAGTCATACGTTCCTTTTGTTCATGCTTTTTGAAGTAAGTTTCATCATCTTTATTGTACAGGCTTGCGAACAAGTTGAAGAGTGAACCACTCAAGTCAGACTTTACAATAGATTTAAAACATGAGGTAAGCAGTGGGTTATTCCTGTGATGTGAGTAAGAAAAAAATCTCTTTGAATCTTCATAAAATAAAGAAGGAGTAACAGCTTTTTTTAAGGCTTGTTTGAAAGTTTTAATGGCACATTTAATTTATTTCCCTTCCTTTAGAATATTATGACATGTGATACTTCAAAACCATGCTGCAAGCATAGAGGAGTTCATGAAGAAAATTGCATTCCTATTAACATTACATGATTGTATACAGTGAGGTACCTTTGAAGACCTATTTTACAGAGCACGAAAAAGCCTCCAATTCATGAAGTTTCAACTAGTGCGAATGGCATCTCAAATACTAGACAGCCATGCTCACATTTTAAATTAGTGCACAAAAACTAGATATGATGGGTTTGAGGAACGTGGTAGTTGTGTCAGTGTGAACAGCCAACATTGCAACTTGTATGTTAAAAAACGTGTTTGTTTGTTTGTTTTCCACTGGTTTGCAAGAATCAACTGCCAAAAGGTGGCTGCTGGGTATTTCACAGGATAAGGGAGCTGATTTGAAGAAACAAAAGAGACATAAATAAAGACTGGGGAATTTGAAGCAACACCTATGCTACCCTTATTTCTGAAATGTGTTTTTTCTGCTTCCAACCACCCAGGGTCACCAAACTGAACACTAGAACAAGGGGAGCAGGGGAGGATGAGCCTGGGGTAGGCTATTAGATTTTGGCCTGAAATCATGTGTGATTTTGACTTTATTTTGTGTTTTTAAAGCTCTTAAAATTCATCTGTAAACTCTGGCCCCAGGCTGTATTAAGAATGTACTTAATATTACATTTTCTTATACTATAATGGTTACAAACTTCCTCATATCACATAAATTTATACTGTACTTATAGTGGATAAATCAATAGTGTATTTAAATGCATTTGGCTTTGTGCCAACAGCGTTCTTTCACTTGATTTTCCCTCCTTGTCTGAGATATTTCTAGAAGACAGTTGGACCACTGCACCCCTCGTTTTGCTTCATGAAACAAGCCAGCAACCTTGCTGGCCTGCATTCCTCTTGTTCATTTTTTAAATATAAGAACTTACATCTCACACTGGTCATCTTCTTGGGCGTGTTATCTTGAAGCCCAGTATTCCAGGCTACCTCAGTGCTGACAAAATCTCTAATTGAAGTGCCATCAAAAAATGTCATTAGCAGACTCTTAATTTGTGCACCATGGTAGTTAATGAAGACCTATTGATGGCAAAAAAATTTCCATCTCTCTTCATATTCAATTAGCAATTCTTTGCCTGTGTTCCATTTCAGATTCACTGCTGTTGGTAGCTTACTTCAGCCCTATGCTTATCATTTCTACACAGTCTCTTGTCATCTCTCCCTGGAGACAGTTCTGTTCCCCCACATTTGTTTTATAAATCACCATTTCCTCTTTCTTCAATCTTTTTTTTATCTTGCTACATCCTTCTCACATGAGTCATGATTGACAGCAAATCAAAAGATATAATCTGAGATCTTTAATGTTTGTGTATAATGTTTAAATTCATGGAGGATGATAAATGTCTTGGTTTTAAATATCTTGGTTTGACAGAGCCCTAATAACATGTGCTTCTAGTCCTTGATATTCTCTGTATCTTTTTTTTTTTTCCTTTTCTTCTACTACATCCCTAATGCTTATATCACTTTCCATATGGAAAGCCAAACTTACAAATATGTGAAAAGCCTTTTATCAAGCTGGTTTTCATTTGTAGATTTTTTTTCTAGACTTTTTAAAATGTATGTAATACAGCACATTCTCTTCACTCTGATGGTTACTCAAAACCAGCAGTGAATGATTATTTTTGTATAGCTATTGTTAGATATGAACAAAAGACTTATGTATTTTATGTCTTTTTATCTTCAGGCTATTCTTGCTGTTTTAGGTACTGTCTATCTTCCTCTTCTGTAGCACCAAAAATGGCATTCTTACATCTCAAATATGGTAGGCTAAAACTATACTAAGGGATTATTCTATGAAAAATCTGCTTTCTGAGCACATCATGAACTTTCATAAATGATGAGTGCATAACTCAAGTTATAATTAAATATTTTTTGTGAAGCATGAACATTGCTTTTTTTGTTGTTGTTGATTCATGTATTAGACATAGCTGAATTCTGAGATAATACACTCTTAAAATGTGTTTCAAACTCTTTATAAAATCACATCCTTTGCTCTTATGTAGCCTTCTAACCAAGGCAGGGTCAGGAACAGTTTACATGCCATAAGGGGAATATAGTAACAAGGTAAAAAGATAAAACAGTGAAGAAACAGACCACTCACGGCAAGGCTAAGAGAAGGTAGAATTAATTAGCAAACTACAAAACTCATCTGGATTTATTAGAAACCTACAGCTGAGTTGCAATAGCTTAAAAAGTTGCTATCAACTGAGCAGTAGTAATAACATGTTTGCATGCACAGCTCCCAGACATCTGCATTCCCCTTAATTATAAGAAAAATACAGACATTTAAACCGTTTTCAGTGTAATTAAGCTAAATATGTTTTACTTTGCAACTGAGGTGGGCTAGGAGCCTGTGTGATTACGACAGTTCAGTTATAACCAGCAGTTTGTAGAAATGTCATCAGCTGGTTGTGTTCTGTTGTGTGGCTATATCTGGTGTCCAGAATCTGCCAGAGCTAGAAGCTGAATTTTCAAGAATATGAGACTGTTTTCAAACCTGTCCCCGAGCCCTGGCAGTGCCTGAAACAAACTGGCATCTGTTACATTCCCATTCAGTGCCAGGAATGACTTTGTGTAGGTTGATGAGGTTTTTTCAGGAGGTTGATCTGAACGAGATGGGCAAAAAGGAACTAACCTCTGACTTGAAATACTTAAAGTCTATAACTGGTTTGACCTCCTAGCTATGTCTAGACCATATGTAGTACACTTAGTGTGCCCTGAGTGCTTCCTGAACACTGTAGGGAGGAGGAAGGAAGGATCTGGCTCTTCTAATAACAGCTTAATGAAAACCTGCGCCTTACAAAGAGCATGATTTGGGTGCTGGTCCCTACATAACATTGAGGTTTGAAGCTCCTCGTTCAAACCGCCTTGAAGCAGGTTCCTGCTTCCCAAGCAGGCGTAAGATGGAGGGAGAGTTATTTTCTCATTGGCTTTGGTCTGTGCTGGTTCTAGTCCCATATTTTAGTGAAGAGCTTGTTTCCATGTAAGAATCATTGAGAATATGTTAAAGAAGAACTGGAAGCAGCAGCTAGAATCCAAGAGGAATTTTCCTCCCTTGGAGGAGATCTCTCCTCTGTGCTGTAGAGTCAGGCTCCTCTTTGCTACTCTATCTTGTTGGCTCCATGAATCTCAGTTTTCACACAATAATTCCACTTTGTGAGGAAGTATATCTGGTTTGTTAGCTTGGGCACCCTTTTGAAATGGAGGAGCCGTAACTTCTGATTGAAGTAGCAGAAACAAGCCCAAAATACATATCTCTATTTTGAGCTTATGCTTAAACAGCTTTTATACAAAAGGAAAATGCTTTCCGATTTTGAGATACCTGTCCTCGAAAGAGATTAAGCATTCACGATCCAAAGTAGATGGCAATGCCACTGAGCAATCTTGACTTCACTGAATGCAGAGAGATTTCTTCCCTTTACATTTTTAAGAACTTTTTTTATTATTACTTTTTTTAAAAAAGTGGCTGAAATGAGGTTAATTTTTTAACTAACCTGAGATAGGTAGCCAACATGGACGATTCCTGACTGAAAACTTAGTCTGGCCAAGCTACAAGAAACTTTGCAACTTTTGAGTTTCATTATTGATTTTTAAATAATTTTAAATTGTCACCAAAGAATGAGGCTCTTTTGCAACACAGCATATTGCCACATAGAAGGAATAGTGCTAGCTTTTTATTTTATTGAAAAGAAGATGCCAATATTCATTTCATCCCTTCTCCTACAAATTTAGAGATGAGTTGTTTTCATATGCTTAAACATGTGAATCCAATTTTAATTCTTTAAACCTTGACCATCCATAAAATTTCCGTTACAGCAAAAAATTAGATTTTGGCTCTAGAAATGTGAAGGAGTAAGATATGCAGCAAGTTAATCAATCAAGACACAAATCCTCAATGACATCCAATATTTTTAACTGTTTCTTATTAAGTTTATCCTGTAATACAATAATTTGTGTGCTTGCCCTGGGAATTTTTATCTAGTTACTCTACTCATTGATATAAATGTTTTGCATTTTGATAGATTGCACTATATATTTGGCAGAAAGGGGATGGACCACATCTTACTCCCGTGCCTGAGTTCTGTACAAATGAGGCGAACTCATATAAGGTTGATCATTGTGCAACAACATTCAGTAATTTTCTGCCACTTTGTGTAAGTACCATGTTTTAAATACCACTTGCTTAGCAAAAGTAAAACCCTTAATAAAATGCATAATACTTGACTTAAAAATATCTCACATGTTAAGAAAATGATTTTCAATAAAATCAAAACAAAAAAGAACTCTGTTAGCATTTTCTTTTGTTTTACTTTCAGCCTTCTGTCATGCACAGTATTTCCTGGCAAGCAATTACCACATATGATTTAATCACAGTGTTTGAGCAGCCCATGGTCTTTACAGTATTTCTCCCTATGATTCTATGATATACTAACAGCCAGATAGTCTCATTTTAGAAATGGGAATCTAAAACTTGATGTGTCTAAAGATAAAAGATAAAATGCAATACAGATTTTAAGTGCATTTAAGTACAACCCCTATCTCTAGGAGAATACCTTTAAAGATATCACAGGTAACTGTAACTAGGGTCCAAAAAGTGACTGCTGTGTTTGCAGGAAAACAAAATTCTAGGTGCCAAAAAAGAAAATAAACATGTTTTCAGTAGAGTTGAAGCTTGCAGGTTCTGGTATGAACTGTTAGGCTTTTCTTTCCCAGTATGATACAGATTCTCATAATGACTGTTTTCATTAAGAAAATATCTTTTTTTTTTTGGGGGGGGGGGTAAATCATTCTTAGTACAACAAATTCTACTGCTCTAGTTTTCTTAATGATAGGTATTTTAGTTCAAGTTAGAATGCTACATCAATGGAAAAAGTATTTTGTTATTTCAGGAATTTGAAACGACTAGTGACACACTTTGAAGGGACAAAAAATTATTTTCTACTGTATTAGTACGCTATTCTACTTGACAAGCTATGCAATGAAAACATATTATTCTCTGTTTTATTATAGGTATGGAGCCTGCAATTACAAACTCATTTTTTTGTTCTATTCATATAGGGAGAGCCAGTGAAAAAGGAAGATGTTTTTGTTGCTGTAAAAACATGTCGGAAATTCCATGCAGACAGAAGTAAGTTACTGATTATTCAAGGTAGTAGCTCAGTACAACATAGCTTAGGAAATTAATATTTAAAAGAACAAGCTCATAAGCTATATGGCTGTATAGGTCTTGAAACTAAATGTTTGCAAAATCCACTGGGAAGAATGAAAGCTTCTGAATTCTGACAGTGTTGTTTGGATAGAACATTTTTGTTATTTGGAATTGTTCAGGAGTGCTCAAAATGCCTGAAACAAAAAGTTATGGTAGTTTGATGTTTCATTGTTAGTACTTGGGTGGCAAAAGCTATTGAAACTACATACCTGAACTAAAATTATGGCTGAAGTGTGCTTACAGTGATCTAAATTGGAGCTATTGCATTAATATGCTTCACTGTATCACCCAGCTATGTACCATTTTGTGTGCTGGCAATGACACTCTTGCAGCTGTAGAGTGAGCTGGTTCAGGAATTTGAGCAGACTAAGAGCTGTCTCCACTCCTTCCTTGTTTTTCTTTTCCCATAAAAGAAGTAGGCAGCTTAAACTGTTGTGTTGCTGTTATCTAATGTCACCGTATACATTCGGACGTGTACAGGTGATCTGTAATGCTTGTAATAAGAAATTCTGCAAAATGCATTCACAGAGAAGACTCCCTACTTCAGCTAATGTACAATAAGTGTCAGCTAAGTTGAGCTAGAACTCGTATTTACAAAACTTGGTGGGAAAAATTCCAAGTCCACTGATTTAATGGAAGATACTCTGTCTACTGGTCCATTCTAATTTACTTCTGGGCATTTGTTTAACAAGCAAATTTACAGGAAATGAGCTGCATTTTGTAAGATCTTGAATACTCAGGTAAGTAACACTGTCGCCATTATGCCTATTTTATGTATCAGCTTAAGTTAAAATGATTATCGATGGAGAGAAAAGTTGATGGAGAGAAAAAAAGGCAAATTAAGTAATGACCGATAATTATGTAGAATTTTTGGTGGCTTTTGCTATGCCTTTTGTCAGAAGACAGGATGAAGTAAGAAATTCTTTTCTTAGTTAAGCTCCTCTTTGCTAACACATTCAAAACTGCAGGTTCTATCATTTTGTGATTTTAGATTTAGGCTATTTGCCAGTTTTTTTTTTTTTCCAAATAAAATTCTATGTAATTTATTTTTCTTAATGTTGTTAGTGTACTTTATGAAGGCACATTACCAGTATTTTAATCACATAGTCATCTGGATATCTTATGAAGTAGCTTTTGACAGAGCAAAAATGACTGTCCTGTAATTGGAGTTCACTGAAGAATTTGCCTTTCTGGATCCGCGTTTATTTTCTAATCCTTAAAATTACAAACAAACAAGCAAAAAAAGGCTGCTTTTATTAAAGATTATCAGAAACTCAGAAAGGAACATAAGGCTTTAAAAAGATAATATAAACATCCGTCAAGAAACACATGTTGAAGACTGAGGAAAATTCTTGAACTTTCCTCACAGCTTCCAATGTTATGCAATAGAGGATAATCTTACTCAAGATTTTGAAAGATTAATGGATGCCAGCTTCAGAGAGCTCCTTTTACCTGGTAAGTCTTTTTCTATTGTATGCCAAAAACTACACTAGTGCAACATTAAGGCTTAGAATTTGATGTGCAAGAGCCGCTAAATTTGAGATTTACTGTAGACTTAACTCTCCTTCTCACAAGTACTTCATGATTATACAGAAAATCAAGGCTCTAGAAGGGACACAAATTATAATAAAGAATTCATAGTTGAGCTTCTGTGAGTATCTCTGGTGTATATTGAATCTTCCTTGTTATCAAAAGCAGAAATATATATTGTTAAAGACTTGCATCAACAACGTGATAAGAACTTTCAAATAATTGTTATTTTCTTTAGAAAGGATGAGTTATCTAGAAATTGCAAAATATTGTGGGATTCTGTTTACAAGAGACAATAGTTTGCATAGTGTCAAGCAAGGCAAGCAGGCGGAAAGAGACTTTAGCTTGTAGCACTGTGGTTAGACCACTTAACTGAGGTGAGACTCAGATCTTTGCTTCAGGGAACTTTTTCCTTGCATAAAAAGAAAAAGGAACTCCACTGAAGAAATGGAGAGGCTCAGTCCATAATAGCAAGTTGAACACCCTACTGAGGTCTAAGTTATAGATTGGAAGAAGGTGAAACATAGTCCTACAAGGAGCCTCTCTTCTGCTGCGGGTGAACGCTGGAAGGATTGTATGTGTGTGCGTGTGACAATTCTGTGTTGTGTCCCTAGTTTCCGAAAGGATTCTGGTTTTGTTTTTTGGCAAAACAAGCACATTTCTGAAGTAGAACATTCCCTCAAAATAATTTTCTGCCTACAAAATGTATTCTAGTTTAAATGAGAAACCTAGATGTTATTCTTTACCAAGTAATACATGATAATGCAGTGTTGTATGGTGTAATAATTGTGACAGAAGGTGGAGTTCATGTCTTGTGAAATTCCTGACTTTGGATTTCAAATATCAACCTTAATGTTGTATTAATGTATTTTTTGTACATCATTTCCTGTGAAAATCTCCAGAAAAAGAAAAAAAAAAAAAAAGCACAGTTAAAGTGACTAAAACTTTTTAATGCAGCATTTTCTAGTATGCAGTGCTGTACGAGTGGAATCAAGTTTTCCAAATACAGCAGCTGTACTCATCAGTACAGTTTGGTTCTTACTACTCTCTTTTAGCAGTTAACTTTCACTTCATTTTAGTCTTATTAAAATGACCGTGGGTCAAATGAGAATAATTGAAGGAATCCAGCAAGGGGCTAAAACGTGTGGCTTTTGTGTTCACATGGATCAGGTTTATATATAGTGACAAAAGAAAGTTGCATCAATATTTGTTCTTCTTATGCAATAGTTTGTTGATTCTGTAGAGAATGGTACAGAACTACGTACACATAAGGCATACAGATTTTGGTGATCATTCAAAGAAGATGCTGCTGCTAGGAAGACCCACTGTGTGGTGTCAGGGAACATAAAACAGTGCAACCAGAATGCAAGATGTTTCAGAGTAGTGTCTCATTTATGATTTGGCCACTTAATGTTTAACATGGAAAAAAGATAAACAGTTTTAATTGGAAAGTTCTCTTCCAAGTATCCTGCAAGTGCTCCTACCATCCTGCTTTTCTGTCTTACTCATAATTTGCTCGCCTTAGGAAATAATTATATTTGTTTGTAGCATTGTTGCTAGAATGTTTTCTATGACTGGTTATAAATGGCAAATGGCAAACTGATAAGAAAAGAATTACTGTTGTAAAGAAGTGTTTAGCAGTCCCTGCATTAAGTAGAAGCTCCACTGGGTAAAAATTGATTGCATGATATTTATAAATGTCAGTCTGTACGTGTGTTTCCAGAGATAGGTGCTTTTGAACATTAATGTGAAGATACCTATTCTTAGAATAAGTATATTGTATATGCTATGGATGTGGATGTGCTGTTCTTAAAATATGACAGTTTCAAAACTGAAAGGTTGATTGATGTCTAATAATTAGTGCTCATGCTGCATAATTAATGCTCTTAAGTATAACATAGCAAGTGTAAAACTAATGAATTCCATACTTTGGTTAGCATGCATGTAAACACCACAGTTTTCAATGTACTTTGTATGAAATTACAGTCATATGTTTTAAAGGAACTTATTGCTCTATAAAACTGTCCTGGCTGCCTGTACATAAAAATGTCAAATTGCCTCACTCTAAAAAGTGTAGGGAAGAAAGTAGAATGAAAGGTTATAACCATGATGCTGTCTTTGAAACAGCATTTTCTTTGAAGGAAATGTAATGTGTCCTTCGCCATGTGAAGAAATATGTCAGTTAACAAGGTCATAAACATTTTAATCGAGTAGTTACTTACTTTTCAATGCTGCTGATTGTTTTGCAGTACCAATTGTAAAGCAGACTTGGGAAAGAGAGGCTGCCCTTATTGAATACTACAGTGATTATGCAGAAATCTCCATTCCCACTATAGACCTAGGAGTGCCTAATACTGACAGAGGTGAGCTGCTGACTGTTGTTCTCAGTATTGCATGAATTACTGTATAAAGATGGTAAGTTTTTGGCATAAGATGTATGTTTCATGTACAGTATATAATTTAGAAATTCTGTATTTCTGTAGTACACATTCTTGCAGTTGAAACAGAAAGAATACTTTTCACACGCAAGAAGTGGATGGAGAGTGCAACTTACCAATTTGGACAGATTATTTATTTATTTATTTATTTTTAAGTAGAAACCTAAATATTTTAAGTTAAATATTAAATAAAAGCAAGGTGTGATAATACTACCCTAGGAGAGAAAAAATGTGTTATTGCTGTCTGCCCACTGTTTGCATAAGGTTTGTTAATGGTGGCAATATGTGATAGGTTTAGGACAAAAGACCTCAGGCAGTGCCAGCTGGGTACTTATCATAAACTGCTTGGCATCTGGCATTTGGATATTAGGTGCTTGTATCTGGTATGTCTTATTTAAACATAAAAGCCAAATGTTAATATTGAAATAACTTTTGTAATGACAGTGTAGTAGGTTTAAGGTAGTAACTTGCTTCATCTTTGAATAGCAGAAGAGCCATGTATAGGATGGCTTCAGACATTCTTTTTAATGTCTTTTTTGTTTTTTTCTCATATTTGAACTATTTCTCTAAGCCTGTAAAGTCTACAAGCCTATTACCTTCTGCATTAGCATTGCCCGAGCTGTGGCCTGTTAGCTTTGTCTATGCCATTAGGTGAGTTGTTCTGGTCTTTGTTTCCAGCTGCCCTTTTTTCCTCAGGGCTCATCAGAGGCACATGGGAATGGGCAAGGATTTCTGTTTGCACAGGTATCGTGTAGCACATGTGCAACCTGTAAGTGTTTTCAGGAGGTGGCAGGTCTGCTGTGTCCGCATCTATTATCTATAGAAGTTGCACTCGCTATTTACGGTCACACCATGAGGGATGGACCTTCTGCATCCACCTTAGAGCATTGCTGGGGTAACCGGTGGGGCCTGGGGGTCCTGGTGTCCCAAACTACACAAATTGTGCTGAGTCTGTTATAATACTACTTATGGCCACCTTTCATCATGAAATACATATAAAAATATTGGTTTTAATTTTGTATATCTCTATATATCAATCTGAATTATGTCCATGGTTTCACAAAGTAATGACAGCCGGGATTTCCTTTATTTCTTAAGCAAAGAGAGAGATACTGCATTCCATTTAAATGGAAGTAGCTTCACGTGTCTTGTATCATCTTTATGTTTTAATGCTTATTTAGTAGGATTTATTGAAAATGATAATTGATTTAGATAATTATCTGTTGTTTAGATGAAGAAAGAATGCAGTTGGATTTTCCTTTCCTTCGAAAATATTCTGCAGATGTCTGAATGGAGCTTTTTGTTTCTGTTATCTGACTCATTCTAATCAAGGGTGTTTTACTCTCAACTTCGTGGATAGTCTTTATGTTAAATATTAAGATCTTTCCTCTGAGGAAGTGACCAGGACCTGAGTTGTTAGTTATGAATACGGTTTATCAGGTGCTTGCCTGTAAATAATTAAGTCTATATTGATGTGATGTATCATGAAATCCTATCGGTGGGTAGGTGGGTTGGTGTGTTTAAGCAGTACTTCAGTATCACTTTACATTCATGGATGTTGGAGTAATTTGCAAAAGATATTTCTGTTTTCGTCTTCCCTTTTTACAGTTTTGGGAAGTATGAGAAAGTTTCTCCCAAATGTCCCACAACTTCACAAAAAAGCTGGAAATGCCGCTTGCGGCCCAGGTCTCCTTAATTCAAATAACGTCTATTTTTTCTTACTCCTCTTCATTTAGGTCACTGTGGAAAAACTTTTGCCATTTTGGAAAGGTTTTTGAATCAGAGTTCTTCCAGAGTTCCTTGGTTAGTCATTGTGGATGATGACACATTGATAAGGTATAAATTGCAGTATTTCATTGTTCATCCTGACAGGACTTTTAGAAATTTTCAATTCTTATTCTATATTTAAGACATAAATCTTTTTTAGTAGTTATTCAGATTTATATTCTTTAAAGAAAAATAAAAAGTCATTTTTTCAGAATTCCTTGACTGATTGTAACTTGATAAAAACTATGCAAATAGTGTTACTATGTAATCACGTAGCTGAAATACGTGAAGGTCTTGTGTTTGTTTGATGGAGCATATATGAGCTGATTATTGTTAGTCATTCGTTAATACACTTTATAAGATGTATTCCTCACATAAAATAGTCAAAAAAAAAAGGTTGATTCTCAGAGCCACCTGGAACTGTGTCCAGGGACTTGCCTTTGTCAGAAAATGAGATCACTTTCAGATGAGAAGTAACTTTTTTATGACGAGAAGCTTGGAGTTCTCGATCTCTCTCCAGAGTAGATTGCATATATGTTTGTCATTGCTTTCAAGAAATGAACAAGTTGAGAATTTGAACCATACCGGAGAAACAAAACATTCAAATATTCAGCTTTAATTAAGTTGCTTGAAGTGAACCCTTTAAGAAGGGTGTAATATTTCAGGAAATCTGGGAAGTAGCATTCATCACCAAAGAAAAAATGCCTAGTTATGTTAAGTTTAGCAAGAACATGCATCAACATACAATTCCCTCTCAGGCAAGAGAGTTCATAGAACTTAGAGCAAATTAAAAAGCATGAATCAAAACTGTTAAGATTAAAATAAAGTTGGATTAGGTACATTTATTGTGTGAGAAAATTGGATCAGTGAGAACTGAAAGATGGTGGCCGTGTGACAAAGCTGGCATTTAGTAAGATAAATGAATGTGTGTTCTGTGACACAGCAGTAGGAGAGAGAAAGAAGGCAGAGTAATCAGTGAGCAGGATCGCATATTCATGAACAAGAGAGATTGATCAAGATAATATTTTTGATTTATGATAGAATAATTTAGAGGAGCCTATAACTAAAGATAAAGAATGATTCTTAGAATTAAATCAACCCTTTAGTTTCTTTTGGTTTCTGAGAAGAAAAGATCATTTGCAAAGTTCTTTTTTTTTTTTTTTTTAAATAATTGCATGCTTTCTTTGAGGTGAAATTCTGTTTTGCTGAGAAACTTGTCTGCCTCTCTTGAGAAATAATTACAAGCTATTTGATTCACCATTCGACCAAATCTAAAAATCATTTATCATAGTAAAATTATGATAATTTCATTTTTTGTAGAATTTCTGAATTTTCCCTGTTATTTTTGTGCTGTGTACTATAATGCCATTTAGACTAGTAATCTAAGGATATTAAATCTGTTTCAAAGGAAATGCCTGCATGAACTAATATCTTTTTTAATTTGATAAACTTTCATATTATAGCATCTCCAGACTCCGAAAGCTGCTCAGCTGCTATGACCCAAATGAACCAGTATTTCTTGGAGAGCGTTATGGTTATGGCTTGGGAACAGGAGGATATAGTTATATCACTGGAGGAGGAGGGTAAGTTAATTTAACTCCTACAGAAATCTGTATACGTCACTGGCTGTTTTGATGCAAGTGTTTTAAATTAATGTTTTGAACAAATCTGATGAAACAGAAATAGTGTTGTTTTCTAATATGATTAAAACACAGTGATGGTAAAAAAAAAAAAAAAAAAAACCCACAAGTGTAAGAAGTTATGCGGCCCAATGGGAACAGATTTGCAGAGTGAAGCAGTGGCTAGTGAGATCCCCCATTCCAAGTGCCAGGGCTCTTTTGCTCGGCCAACCCTGTTGCCTGAGAGCCGGTTTTCAGTAGCAAGGGCACCACGTGCCCTCCTGTAGCTCACACGTCACACAGCCACGTTGCACCTGATGGACTTCATTTTGTGAAGCAGAGCGTCATCAGTGGAGACAACCGGCATATTTACTTAAAGAATACTCTGCATTTTTATGTATGGAGGGAGCTCTGTGTAACACATGCAATAAGGAATGACATTTAGGCTTAGATTTCTTTCCTTTTCATTTAATTGCTACATGATAACCAACCAGGCAATATATTTGAGTAAGATAAAGAGAAATCTCCCTTTGAAAGTCCTGGCCAGATATAGGAACAGTGAGCAGCTCTAAAAATGGTCACCTATGTAATTGCTTGAATAACAGCACAACTAATTGTTATTACCTGCAGCACTTAGCTTTCAGAAATGCATCAAAAAGTGGTGGTTAAATTGTGAAATGTCAATTATGTTGCACCAGGGGTTGTATTTCATCTTGCAATTTGTATCACTTAGCAATATTCCGTCAAGATGTGACTAGAGATTTTTGGCTGCTGTGTTATTTGTTGTCTTACACTCTTCATTTGCTTCTATTTTTCAGCATGGTCTTTAGCAGAATAGCTGTCCAGAAACTTCTTGCTAGTAAATGCCGGTGTTACAGCATGGATGCTCCTGATGATATGGTCCTTGGGATGTGCTTCAGTGGCTTAGGAATCCCTATAACACATAGTCCACTCTTTCATCAGGTCAGAGAATTATTTTTAATACTATTTAAAATATAGTTCATTCTCTTAAGTATACAGTTAATACCAGAGTTGATATGAAGTAGACTAATGAATTAGTATTCTATAAAGTAGACTTATGCCTAACAATTGTAACCAAGATACTGCTGCTCTACCTTATACCTTTCCAGGGATAGTTTGATCAAGCAAATAAATATATTTTCAAAGCGTGGATTATTACAAAGCTTTAATAGATTTATATCCCAGCTCCCCTGTGACTACATATTACAAAAACCACAGTCACATTGGCACTTCAGATATTAGATATAATTGGGAGCCACTTCTTTAAATACTTATGATATGGCCTCTAAGGGGCCATTCAGAAGGGGCTACATAACAATCTTTTTTTCCTTCAGATAATGGAGTATTGACTGTGACTTATTTAATCTATCATCTATGCTTATCCAACTTTTGTATCAATTTATTTTTTTCTATTCTAATAAATTTTCTATTTTTTTCTATTCTATTTCTATTTTCTCCTATTCTGAATATTACTAAAGACACTTAATATAAATTCAGTATTTCTAGCATTGTTACTTTCGTGCTGGATTTTGAAGAATGATATAAATAGCTCTTCATAAATTGGCCAGGACATAGGGCAAGGAATAAAGAGGTCATAAATCACAATTTTTCCAAATGCAAAATTACACTTGAATTGTAATTCTTTTCTGTTGCTTACAATAAATTCTGAATTAACATATTTGCAACAAAATTTGCAACAAAAGTCAAGGATGGAAAGAAACTACTGAGGAAAAATTTCAGTATACTTATTCCATTATGCAATTAAGATTTTTAAAATGAGAAAAAAAAATCAAAAGTAGTTTTGTCAACTCAAAAATTATTTTTGAAAAGACTATGATGTCTATGATGTACAATATGATGCCTGGAAGTTGATGAAGCAAAATTCTACTAAGTAATTACTATGAAAGAGAGGCAAAGAATATTTTCATCCTTAGAGTGTCCATGATATGGTATAACTCGTGCTCTTTCTTACTGTTTTCAAGTTTGTTACATATTAATGTGGACATACATATTGTAGCCAGTTCCAGGGGCTTTTTAAATGATGAGGCTCTTAGAATAGCTTGAAAAGAACAGCTCTTGGCCTAGGCCCAATAGCTTTCTGGATTGTGGTCTTAAAATATATGTTCTGGGCAAGAGTGTATTTATAAAACACCAAATGAAAACTGGAGCACACACACCAAATAAAAAAAAAAAGTGTGTGTGTTTGTGTATAAATATATATATTACCTATATCACAAAATGTAAGAAAGGAAGAGAAAGTAGAAAAATAAATTGGAAGAATGTATACATTTGGGACAGTCACTGATAAAGCAATATTATTCTTAAAGAGCAATGTAATAAACATAATATTTGTTGTAGCAGATTTGAGTCCCTGCAAATTACCAGAGCACCTAAACTTTGTGTATTATGTCTGTAATTGGCTGATTGCTTTTTCAAACTGGAAAAACTCTTGCTCTCAGAAACATAAAAGCTATTCCTATCCAAAGCAAATTGCAGGAAATTCTTAAGATCGTGGGAAGCAAGATGTTGTTCAAAGATAGCTTTTCCAAAAGCCTTAGAGGAGACAGGCTCCCTTGATGCCTGCAAAGGAATTTTGATAGGTAAGCACACTTGTGGCTTAAATATCAAAGAATCTCCCTACTCCCACCTCCTCCACAGATTTCTTAATGTCAAACTGCATTGCCTGATTTTCTGACTGAAATTGCATAGAGCAGCAGCAGAAATGCAGCATGTGGCAACCACAAGCAGCAACAAGAGGATGATATTAAATCAGTCACAAGCTTAGGTGTCAAATCAGTGATTCAGTATCCTCACCTCCTTGTTTTCCTACTATTTTACATCAGGAAAGAATGAATATATCTTTTATTAAATTGTTTTTTAAATGCTGGTATTAAGTGCTTTCTGAATAAGATTGTACATGTCTGTTTTGCTTTTCATTAAAATTCTTTTTTCAATGGTAAAATCTGATTATTTAACCAGGACCTGCTACAGATGGAACTTTTGTTTTAAATAACAATGTACTTGCTTCATATTAAATTGTCAAAGGGAACATGAAATATGCATCATGTGGGCTTGTTGCAATTCAGCCTCTTGATATAACCTGAAAAAGACCAGTGCGTTTTTGGCAGTAGACTGGCTTTGGTAATCTTTTCCTATCACAAAACTTCTTATTTGATTTGATATTGGCAGCATTGGCGTCTCTCGGTAAGAGGAAGGACAGAGAGTATTGCTGGAAAGTATTTCTCATCATTGAATCCAGACTTTGCATTTAAAGAAATGGGGTGTAAGCTACGCTGCTGCTCATCCCTTGCTTTTTCAGCTGGTGTCTGTTTATTCCTGAGCAGCCAGGCATACCTGGTGTTAATATGTGTGGTGACTTCAACCCAAGTTGCCACTGTTTAGGTTTTGTGGAGTATGTCAGTGCTCCATTGCTTTATGATGATACTGAATTGAATGATAGTGAATGGTGATACTTTCTTGTTCTAAAAACAGCTCTGAGTTACTGAGTAGCTGCGTTTTTGTTTCATCCTTCTCTCTTAGGCACGGCCAATGGACTATCCAAAAGACTACCTTTCTCACCAAATTCCAGTATCGTTCCACAAACATTGGAATATTGATCCAGTGAAGGTATATTTCACATGGCTGGCACCAAACACAGAAGATTCATTTTATGGAAAGAAAGCTGGATATAACAGGGAAGATTTATAAGCAGAAGAATAATTTAAATTTCAGTTAATGTACTGAAAATGAGAGACAGTCAGTAACTGTGATTTTTTTGTTGATCTTCTATATTGTTCATCTGTTCATGACATAGAAGATAATATTTTGTTTCCGTTTGTTACAACACTTCAGAGCAATAGAAGAAGGCACCTCACTGATTTTTCTATTTCTTTTTTTAAGCTTAGTTTCTTTTGTAATATCTCATACAGCATTATCTACGTTTTGGACTTTGTCAGACATCAACTTACATTTTCTTCCTTATTGTCTCATGAGCAGAAATTCTTTATTGCCTAATATTGAACATTCATAGGCCTCACTGACTTCAGAAAACAGTTCTCTAAACTCTTCTGGAGCAGGTCCTTGGTAATTCAGAGATGTGACTTTATTTCTATGACCAGGAGCTATACTGAGTGAGGACTGTGCCCTTTGAATACTCATTTCAAACAGGAATATTGTGGTTTCATGGGATAGGTGGACAAGCCGTGCACCGCTGTTGTACCTTGAAGATGACTAGCATTTGTGATGAAAGTGACATTCAGAATGTCAAAAGGTAAAAAAAATGGGATTTTTTAAGTGTCCATGAGAGGTCCCTGTGTCTCCTTTAGAAATGTATGTCACTGGGTATCTATATGGTGAGTACAAATGTGTTTGTTAAGGACTTCTGAAAAACACTTCGGTATTTCTGTGTGCATTTCCATAGTATATGGATGCCAGCTTTAAAAAAATTGCAATATTCCTAATTTATATCAGCAAGTAATTTGATGCATACAACATGTAAAGAGGGATTTGTATTTAAAATATTCTTGATTTTTTTCTTTGTGTAATTCAGTCTTGTAAAATTGTACAAAGTCTGTCTTTAGTATGTTTTAAACTAATTTTTATACTGTAGAACTGTCCCCTTTAAGACAACAGAATATGGCACTTGTATGCTCTTACCTAACTTCCCTTGCTGCACTGTAACCAAATACAGGGTCTGAAAGCCCTACTGCTGAAGTCACTTGTGCTTTGTGTTGCACTATCAGTAGGTTGCAATTTGGATTCCATTCCAGCGTAATGCAGCACTTGCTTTGGATTTAAAGCCCTGAAACCACTGATTCTTGTTTCAGTAATTACTGAAGTTATCTGAACACTTGCTTGTGAATGGGGCTTGTGGAAGCACATATTTATAATAGATTCAAATACTGATTACATAGGAGTAGCCCACATTGTGGTTTTTTTATTCTTTCTTCCTCAAATCAGTGCCTTAAACAGTAGACATTTTGCTGATACCAGGACTATGTTCTCTGGTACTGTGGATGTATCATTAACTCTTTACTGTTTAGAACTGAGAGAGCCAAAAGCCGAATAAAAGCCTCCTTGTTTAACCTGGTGTGCCTTCTTCCTCTTTGCAAGCAACTTGCACCGAGCTATTTAAGCACCCTTATCATAATTTTGTCAGCTGAATAATATTCTAAGTTCAGTGCTGCTAAAAGCTAGTTTAAGCATTTTATTTCTTTCAAAACCTCGTCCTAACACACTTCCCTAGGTGAGATAATTTTTTTAGTATCTAGTTATGTGCAAGTGAAAAATGTTTTCCTAGTGAGCTCCTCACATATAATTGGGAATCCTGATGCTCTCACACAAAACAATCCAAATAAATATGTATATGTGTATTAAATATCAAGTTCTCCGGAGGTCTTCTAATGTAGTCACATCACTTCCAACTTGAGTAGGGGCGATATTTGACATCTCTTTGGGTACATCAGGCAAAGCTGGTTGGTTTGGGATCCATGCTGTGTTGCCCTTCGCTGCTTCCTCTTTTTTTAGAGCTTGGAAGCCACTGATTCAGTCTTATTTTGCTTACTTGCTTCTTCAGAGTTTTTCTTTTGACACAACAAATACAGTAGGTGTTTAAAGACCATCCTTTCTCTCCAGCAACAGCATTGCAAAAGAGTATGACAAAAATGACCTTTTATTCCACGGACAAAAGTGCAAAACAAGACTTCAATATCACAGTGAAGTTTTGAAAACAAGATGCGAAGCCTTCAGTGCTACCGTTACTTTTAGAATGCAGAGCAGAGCGTTACTCTGTTCTCCAAGGTGAACAGAGCAGTATAAATGGTTCTGTGGTGAACATGAGCAGTATAAATGTCTCCAATAAAAGTCAAGGGGAGCTTAAACAGAGTATTTCAAAGCAAGGAAAGAGAAAGGCATTCCACAAGTCATCTTCGTAACAGACTAAAATGGGGCGGCTCAGGGCCCTGTTTTCCAGAAAGTTCCACAGCTGTTACATTAAAAAGAAGTCATTGCGGGGAGTCAAATGTGGTGATAACATGGAAAATTAGCATGTGTTACAATATTTCTATGATGGATTTTTCTGGATAATTCCATTGATTGTTTAATGTACTTCAAATTTGCAACAAATACTGATGCCTTCACTATAGCCAGGCATGTAAATGACGAGTAACAGGGTGCCTGAGCCTCAGGATGGAGCGAGTGCAGGCGAGAATAACAATGGCCACGAGCCTTCAGCAGAGGCAGGGAAGAAAAACTGGATTTGAGTATGGAGAGCCCCAAAGAACTGACCCTCGTTCCAACTGCCGTAGGAAAGGCCAGACGCGTGAGGCAGCCTCCATCGGAGCGGCGTTTCATGCAGGACAGCTCTGCTCTGACACCAGTTCTGCTGCTCGGCTGCAGGGAGGAATCTAAATGACTGTTTTCCATTTCTTATTACTCTTGTATTAGGACTTGCCTTATAATGGTTGGAATGAGAATATGTTGTAGCTAGAGGCCCAGGACTACATTCCATTAGATGCCCCAAGAGTGAGAGCAACACCAGGTAAGGACTACCTTAATGGGCTACTGCAAAGTGCCCCCAAGTAATGCTGCATCATTAATAACAAAACTAAAAAAAAAAAAAAGTTTTTAAAGGCACAGAAAAGTTAGCTTTTTGTGACACCGTAAAAGGCTACTGTTTGCAGCACCCTATGCTAATAAATACATTCTGGGTCGTTTTAATAGAACTGCTTCTTCATATAAATGTTAAATAACTGAAAGAAATTTAGAGTAATGAACAAAATGTGCCTTGATGACCCGTGACATGTCACAGATTTGCTGAGGAAACTAACAGCACTTGCACCTCTGCTGCTGCCAGCACCTAGTGCAGGCCTAGCTCTCAGGTCACACCACAAGGCTGCTGCAACCTTCCCAGCACACACGTACCTTGTTCTCCTCACCAGTCACAGTGATGATGATACCATTAAGAACATACTTCATTCATTAAATAAAATAGATGCAATATTAGTTTGTAGGTAGCTAATTTTTCTATTTAAACTTGTTTTGTGTTGTGTAGAGTACATACAGAGACCAGCTTTATTTATACAGTGATAAACAGCGTGTAAGTAGCTACTTGATGGTTAAGTTTGTGTCTACTGAAAAAATAAATGTTCCCACTTTTCAAATCTCAGACTGTGGTTTAAAAGAAGACCTATGGCCCTAGAAACCCATGAGACTAGAGCAGGGAGGCAAAAGTGAGCTTTGTTTTTGCATCTAACGCTTATATTCAGTTCCTTAACTCTCACTACTTCATCTGCGTCTCTGTTAGAGTCAGGAGGCCAAAGAGATCTCTTCAGATTTACTACGACCTACATCTACATGTCAAGAATGGAACAGCTTTGGTGGAGTGGCTGTAGTCTAGTTACTCCTGAACACTAGGGAAAAGATACCTTAGAAATAATATCTTTAAAGAGGGAGCAGTAAGTAGACAGAACACAATTGTGTTCAGAGGCCAAAAGCATTCAGCATCAACAGAGGAAGGAATTCTCTGGAAGGCCTGTTATAGAGAGGAGTGATAGGAGATTACATCCCTTGCATATCATGAAACATTCTCTATGGACTATATGTAGGCATGCTGGTTTTGTAGGATAAACAAAATAAGTGTTAGACTATTTCTGGGAGAAGGAGATTAAAATGAGTGCTAATATATGTGAAGGCTTAAGAGCCTAACTTTCACACAGACCAGTTAAAGAAAGTAAAAAGCTCTAAGTTATTAACTTGAATCATAAACATATTAAAAATATGGAATATAAACAAAAATCAATAAATTTTTTTTCTACATGGAAATTATCTTCAATTAATTAGAGTCTGTTGCATTTTGATGTATTTTTATCAAATAGCTGCAGCTTTGCAGGAACATCTGTTGCTCATTGCTGCCCAGGGACAAAGGGTCCTTTTTGCTCTTCATGTGAAGCAGTAACGGAGTGATCTGGTAATTGCTGTTGTGTATTTGTATAGTGATATCAAATCACCAATTACAGTCTCTTTAAGTAAAGCACCAGCATGGAAGGTTTCTGTAGGCACCCATCTGTGAGGCTAAAGTTAAGGTTTCTTTTACCCCAAATAGTCACTAAGGACAGGACATTTATTTTCATTCCTGTCTTTATTCTGAGTTGAACATTTTTACCTTCTAGGAAGACTCCCTGAAAAATCCCTATGCTACAGGATAGAGAGTGGGACTTTTCCAGTGTCTTCTACTGATGGTGTTTGAGTTTCTACCAGTGGCTACCAAAGCTTTTCACTTAGAAGTAAATAGTAAATACTTAATAGTAAATATAAAAGACAGAGAAAGCTGCAGCCTATTGCAGTGAAAGGATGCTGTAGTAAGAAGTCATGCTATGACTGAAGTTCTCAGCCATTCTTGCCAATTACTCATGGTTTTTTTCTTGCCAAGCAATTGAGGACCATGATCCAGGAGTAAGGGGAAGGGCCATATAAGTTTGGAAGATGTGTTGGACGGTTCATTGGACTGTAGTTTTGACAGATAAAGGACTAAGCAGTCTGTCCACACTAAAGTGCACCCTTTAGGAAGGATCTTTCCTTGCAGCAGGAACTCAAGTGCTAGACCTAATTCTACTGGGCCAGGCAGGCACTGCACAACCACACGGAAATGTTCTATCTGGTACCTGCTCTGCAAAGCCCGCAAGAACAGCAAGAGGTGCAGGACCAGCCCGGGGCCTCGAAGAGCTCATGCTGCTCTTGCTTCAGTTTTCTGTTCCCTGGTTAATTATGTAACAAAAAGTTAGTAAGGAATATTATAAGAAGTCAACTTTGGGAATAACTCATGCCAGGACAAGCTCAATTATAGCTCAGGAGGAACCAACAGCTTTGCTTATTGAATATAGTCAGTCACAAGTGCTGACAGCTAATGCTGGTCATTCACAGGTCACTTTCATTTCAAATTATTTCTTTAGACTAATAATTTCACACATATTTTCCACACATCATAATACATAATAACGTAATAATTTCACATATATGTTCTCAACCTCATGTGTGGAAACAAGAATTGTTATGTTCATTGTGGATGTTTCTTTTAGGGATCCCTTTGCAGAGTTGCCTGCTTTTTTTCCTGGAATCACCAGAGTGAATCAAGAACTCTCCTGCAACCAACGTGGTGTCACCTCTGCCTCCTTCTGCCCAGCCATGTAGCTCCACCAAGAAATTCTCAGTCTCTCTCTTGTCTTGGTAAGCCAAGTTGATGATTTATTTTTACTCTTTCCATTATGGTTTATCTATGCTGGAATTTTCTTGTTGGTGGATTGTGTGTTTAAAAAAAAAATTGTATTTTACAAATGTTAGTGCTAGAATAACTTAATACTTAATAAAGTGAAATACATTTTTAATTTGTGAAATATGGATAGTCATCCCATAATTACCAAATTAATATCTTCTTGTTTGGGATTCTGTTGGGGTCATTTTGAAAGTCTGAAAAAGCTTAAAAATCCTAATGGAATAAAACATGATTTTGCTTTACAGGAGCTGGCTTGTCTTCATCATAGTTTGCCACTCGTTCAATGAAGTCTTATAATTAGCATTTTAACAAATACAAAAGTTGTAATTGTCCTGCCACTCTCCAAAAATCGATAAAATATTTTATGTCCTTCCAGCATCCTCATAGTGCCTGGTTATTATGAGAGTTTTCATGTTTTTTGTTAGCAGTACAGCCCCTTCACTCTTAAAATCTTTTGGGTTTCTTGAAAGAATATCCGGTAAAATCAGGTGGGCTACAATGGACAGGTTAATGTAGTTCCCAGCTTTATGGGCAAACATAACCAAAGCGCAGCTCTTCTTGGAAAGCACTGTTCAAACACCAAAACATTCCATACATTGGAGGAAAAAAAAAGTAAGAATTTATAGCAGAATATTCAAACAGAGGGATTGAGTAGATCCAAATGAGAGAGAAATGTGGTCTGTCTCATTGCCTGCATCACGTATGAATGGATGTTGAACAGAAACATTAAATGCAATGAAATGAGTCAGATTCTTATAGCCCCTTGTCTTGTGATTGTCAACATTCATTTAAAGCAAAAAATATATTATTCTCTAATAAAACATAAAATGTACAGAGCTCATTTGTTGTTTTTAAAAATGGAGAGAAAGAATATAAGAATCAGGGGATTTATGGATCAGCTTTTGTTCAATGAAAGACTAAATAGGCTAGAACCATCCATTTGAAAGACATGAATGGGGCTGGGAGTCTCTAATTATGAATCATACAGAAGAGATGAATAGGGAGTGATTATTTGTTCTGTCATAACTCAAGTACTAGCACATACATAGAAAACTCATCAAAACAGTTTCAAAACAGAGGAGGAAACTACTTTTTGCACAGCACAAATCTAAACAGCCTCACTTGATGCCATAAGCTGTGGAGAGGCTGAAGGTTTATAAAAAGGTTTAAAGAGAGTTGCACAAATTCACAAAGGTCCAAAAGGGCTAAAAATCACTTTTTTTTTCTTTTTTCCCTGGAAACAGCTTCAAGCTAAGTCCCTAAACTCCTAAACTACTATAGTCTGAAGCTGGACAGGTACACAGGGATAGGCAGATCTTTGCTCTAACTGTGACCATTCCTATGTAATATTTATATGCATAAAAATCCAAGGGAAGAAGGCTTGGGCTTTTTGCTTCGTGATTATGGCTACTGCTTCCATTTGAGTGCATATAGAGTTATTGGAACATGCTGTAGCCATACAAACCAGGCCCACCAAAGAACTAATGGAATTAAAAATGGAGAGAAAGAATATAAGAATCAGGGGACTTACGGATCAGCTTTTGTTCAATGAAAGATTAAATAGGCTAGAACCATCCATTTGAAAGACATGAATGGGGCTAGGAGTCTCTAATTATGAATCATACAGAAGAGATGAATAGGAATTAAAATGGAGCCCTTGTCAAACCCCTGCTTTCCTCTCCCATGATGATGTCTAAGGAGCCCAGACTAGGAAATGGCTGTCGAGGCTTGGATGATGGGTCACGTGCATTCATACTTATGTGCTGGTGCACCACAGTTTACAGTCTACCAAAGAGAAAGACTCAGAGACTGGCCTCTTCAGGGCTGCCATCCAACCGCTCACTCTACAAGCCCATAGACACTGAGCATCTCCTCATATGAAGAACTGACCAAGTTATCAATCTGACATGGCAACAGAATCAGATCCACCTGTCAGCAGACTCTTTATCAGGAGAGCTGATCATTGTGGCAGCAGATCTCAGCCATTTCTAGACCACGTGCTACATATGGGAGTTATGGTTTGGGATTGCACAGCTCGTATTTGAGGACAGAGTGCTTTCAGGTCAGGTTTCTCCAAAGTATGCTCCAAAAAACGCCATATATTCTGCTGCTGGGCAGGGCTAAACTTGGGTTATTTCCATATCTAAAATTCCAGGGGAATAAACTATGCTTTTCCCCCACTTGGCTGATTTCCAGAATCCTCAGACAAGACACCGTAACTCCACATGCCTCCACCTGGACAAAACGGCTCTTTCCCAGTTCTGCTAACATGGCAGGGAGAAACTCCTTCCTCTCCTGCCAGATGTGCTCACAGGGAGGAGCTGCTCTCCAGGCACAAAGAAGAAAAGAAAAAGGTTTGTTGCTAAAAGCAAGTACCTTGGGAGTTTGAGCAGAGAGTACAAAGCATCTAGAGGCAATCAAAAAAAGAAAAAAAAACACCCTGTTATAATCCAATACTTCTCTTAATATTCTCAAGAAACTGCTTCCATCATGAAGAAAAAAATATATTGTTTCAGCATTAGTAATAATTGCCTCAAATGGGCTGATGGAGCAATTTACTTCTTCAGAGCAGTTCAGCTGCAGCCAATTAGCTAAATGGCAGCACCAGGCTAAGTGCAGAGTGCACGAAACCTGGAGAGAGGGCCTTGATTACCAGCCCCTTGAATGGAGCTGCTTCCTGGTGCCATCTCCCCTGAGCTTCATGTTGGTCTGTAGAGAATTTGCTGATTGCGAGAGAGAGCCATTTTCCAGCTGGGCTGAACAGAGAAAAGGTTCTCACTAGAATTATTTAAAGAGATAATGTAATCGTGATTGGGTTTTAGTCACCTCTTGGAGTTCTAGCCTATGGATAATAGCTCTGAGAAGACAATCTTAAAGCTGTTGAAACTTGTAAGGTATGAACGTTGTATGATAGTCTGAACTCAGAAAAAAATGTTCCCTCCTCCATTAAATTCATTCTATGGTCTTCTTTCCCATCTGCAAGTAAAAACTCGGAAATCTGTGGCAATCTCTATGGAGAGTAAGGCCAGAAAGAATATATAGATACGTATTTTTGTGGATCTATGTGCTTTCACATTACATGTGTATGTTTATAGGTCTCATTTCAAAGATATATGTTAAACCTTAAGAGTTCAAAAGCTCTGAGGAACTCATTTTATACAGCGGTCAACATTTAAGAGCCTTTATTTATAGGTGGCTGCTGCTCAGCATCCCACTATCGCTGGACTGGGAAATAATGCTACAAAAAAGTGAGCATTGCAGTAAATGATTTATATTGTCTCATGCAGTGTTTTCAGATGTGCTTTGTGCTTTTGGCCAGATCCCTTTCTCAAGTCCCCTAATCAACTAGGCTGAAATTCTCCAAATGGATCCGAGCATTTAACTCCAAGGCTGAGACACCACAACTGCAACGAGCTCAGTCATGAGCTAGTTCTCAGTGAGGCACGCGGGTCCTCATTACTGAGAACAGCTGAAATGTCCTCAGCTGGAACAGGGATAGAGGGATGGTGCAGCCTTTTAGCCCTATTGCTCCATCTGCCAGAGGTGCTACAATATGTTCATGAACTCCCTCTGGAACAGAAAGCCTTCTCCAGTCATCCAAGATCATAGAGGTGAGACCATTCCCTACAAGATGGGGAAGCATCCTGAGAGCCATTGAACTCATGTCTCTAACCTTTAAGAAGAAACTCTTAGTGCTATCTCAAGCCACGGCACTATGTGAAATTCTTGGTGGACAGTGTGCTGCTGAAAATCCCAGGTTTTCCTATCTGCTTGTTGAACAGCTGCCTGACCTGCTGAGATAAAGAAAGGAAGGGGCTCCACACTTAGATGACAAGGCAGTTTCCCTACTCTGATGAAATTTTTTAGCAAAACTGTGTTTCGATCACTGTGGGCATAGAAAAACTCTCTGCAGCAGAGGGTCACTGCTGTCTTACAGTAACTGGAAGATGAAGTAAAGAAATTAATATGATGTTCATTGGTGGGTGCTTGGCTTTTACATCACAGACTGAAACTAATGTTGCAGGATGATCTTAATTTTGTATTTATGGAATTTATTTTTAAATGTACTTTTTGCAATACATCTAATGAAAAAAGTTATTGCAGGAACAGGAATAGGCTGTATTAGGCAAATACAAATCACATCTGATTTGACTGAGTCATCTTCCATGATCCCTTGAAGGTACAAGTAATAGTTGAAGAAGTGCATAGCCACATCTCACACAGCCTTCTTCCTACTAAATTTATCAAATATGTTTAAAAATCTGTTAGGAAGGAGACAAATACTTAAAATGCACAAATGATTTTTAAGCTAAGTTAATTATTTTCAAGATAGGTTCATATTCCAGTATAAAAATCCAGGTGCAACTCCAGCCGCTGCTGCAAGCTAGATGTTTACAGGTCTCAACTCAAATTATGCAATACCCTGAAAATCCTTTATTATTCAAGACTGCTCTGCTGCTCCCGCAGAAACCAGTGAGAATCTGTCATTGACTTCTTGGGAGCAGAACTGAGCCTTTTGGTGACAACACACATCCTGGCCGGGCAGCAGCGGTCCGCTGCACCCTTGGGAAGGGTGAAGCCCGGCCCGCAGAACGAACAGCTCCCGTCATCACAGGTCACTGCAGGTTTCCCCCATGTCACAGCACTTGCATCTTCCCCATGTGTCTCCGTCAGCACAAGTGGTTATTGTGGAGCAGTTTTGGGGCCTCACAGTAACTCGCAGTTGAGCTGCCACAGCTAGAGGGGGTTTCACAAACCATTTGTTAGGGCCATTCTGAGCAGCAATGCCCCCAAACTGTGCCTGATTTCAGATAAAACCAACATAAAGCCTAAGTTTAAATCATTCACTAGAAAAGGCCATGGAATAGTAAATTGTGACAGTGTTTTTCCTAGCAGCACAAAGCAGGAATTTCAAACAGTAAGCTATATAATAACAACATTACAATCTTTGCTAGACAAAATCTTGGATCCTTTTCCCTGTAAATAGGGGAGATAAAAACAAGATTTGCTCATTGAGCAAATGACACACTTTTTATTTATTTATTTATTTATTACTTCTCTGAATACAGTCCTGCCAAGGACTGTACGTAAACCCTGGCAGACAGGCAGGGTGAAGAATCCTGTAAACACAACAGAGGTGAATTAACCCGGTGGGGTTTTTGCACAGGCGTCCTACAAAACTCGAGACGTTTCATCAGTCCTGCAGGGATAATTGCAAGTCTGTCAGCTCCTCTTAAACACTCCTTTAAACTTTTATACCAGAAGGTTCTTAGAACCAGTGCTTCTTAATAAAATCCTGCCACATATAAGACTTAGACGCTCTTTGTTGTGTAGTCTTATTTGACTTTCCTGCCAAAATATTTTTTTCCTTTTGTTTTTCAAAGCTTTTTTCCGCTCTACAGCTCATTTTCCATCTAGTGCAGCAAATATTCAAGCAGAGATTTACCAGGAAGGTAGAGGGGACCATCTCCACTCACCCCACCGTGACCAGGCTGCAGTGTACTTTATGCCAGTGAGTAGGTCGCACAGCCTGCTTATTGGGACCAAGGCTATCTGTGAAGCAGAAAATGCCCAGAGCATCTCAGATCTATTCTCCTGCTCTCCCTCCTTGTCACTGTTGCAGTTCTTTACTATCTACCCAGATACCAGCCTACTTTCCTTCATTCTGCTGCCACAAAGAGCTGTACCATCTGTTCACAGGGAGGATCTAAAGAAACACACCAAGTACACTGAGTATCGGAGCTTCTAATTGCCCCTGCTGTAATATCCTGAAAAACAAAATGTGCTTTTTTTTGCATAAAAGTAATCAGCCACCTTAAAAACACCTTTGCACGTCTGCTTTGTGTGTTTTTTAATAGCCACATCCCTTACCTGAAGTTGTGGTCCTTGTATGTAAGTGCTGAATGCATTTGTCCAAGTGTCATTTGAAAGGAGTAATTATAACCGTCTGCTGAAGACACTCAAAGTGAACAGCTTTATAGGAGAAGACAGTGCTCAGAGCAATAAAAACTCAGCGAAGAGGCTAGCTTACAGCATGTTCAATACAAACCCACAATTTGCATTTTATCATTAATCTATTCTTCCAATTCCTGTCCAAAGAGAAGCCATATCTTGTCTCTACAGAACTGGAAAAAAAAAACCCAAAAACCTCCATAAGCAGTTTCCCAGGAAATCAGAATTTTTTTCCCTCTCTCCTAGTACTAAGGGGTTTCTAGAAGAAGGCACTGAATGGCTCTTGCTCAGGAATGCTGAGAGGATGGGGAGATCCCCATGGATGAGATGCTCAGGCTCAACCCTGCATTAGACCAGCTTTATCTGGTGCCCACACCAGGGAGCTTTGGGACAGAGGGGTGAGAAATCTGGGCCTTGCTCCAGCCTTTCCTTCAGATCCCGGCCTGTCCCGAACCCATCCCGGTGTGGACAGGCCGGCCACCAGCTGCACAGTCAAAGCAGCATCTGAGGACTTCACGCATCCTCTGCTAACTGCTTTCATTACTCAGTCAATCACTTCTGAAAAGTGCTTTGCTCCTGTTCAGCAGATGATGTTAGAGCAAGTTTCAGATTCTCCATGGTGAGAGGGCTTGCTTCTTTCTAGGCACGTGAAGCCTCTTTCTGCACACTGAGAGAGGAAAAGGATGCTTAGTCTTGAACATAAAACCTTCCAAAGTTCCTCTCCAAAAATACCATCTTTCCCTCCCCAAATAGTCTTTCAAGCTCTGTATATTTAATTCAGTTTAACTGTAGAGCCTGTCCTTTTACCATGGTTGACACACTTCAGACAGGGGAAGAGTTTACCTTCCTTGACTTTGTTTTTATCTGCTTAAACAAAAAAAGACACTGGAGTAATGTTTCTGATTTTCCTCAGACACTGTAAATTGGTGTGTACCTTCTCGACCCTACTAGAGCAGCTCCTCCTTAGAAGAGGTACTCAAAGGTACAGGAAATTACAGAAATCTGTTGGATTGCAGCACACTTGAAAGCAAGGTCACAGATACCTAATTTGGGGCATTGTAAAACGATTTTAATAAAATGTGGGTCTCCATTTTCTATCACCTTAGTTTTCTAGCCACTGGAACAATTTGTAGCCTTGGAAAGCTGTGTATTTGATTAATGTAAATTTTATTTATGCTTGTGTACTATAAATGATAGATGAGTACTCAGTACCTGTTTGATATATGTGTGATAAATATGAACATGGTAATTTCACGGTTCCCGCAAAAAGCGTTTTGCAAGAGGCGTGTTTTGTGAAGCCCACAGAGAGGCACATTATAGCACAGATTCATTTTGGCTGACAGATACATTTTAAACATAGCTCCTTACACCAGCTTTGCCAGTACTTATTTGCTTACTATATTTGGCTTTGGGAATTGTGACACACAAAGTGTATGTAAATGAAAACTCACCTGATAGAAAGTATCAGCAACTGAATCATAAAACTCAATATATTGAAACACATTTGTGGTAATTCTAGATATAGCTGTCTATCAGAAAGGAATTAGATTAAAGTATTTTAAAGGTTAAAAAAGACAGATATTCCTACTGATGTAAATTAAAGATTCAAAGACAAGGTAAATAGCTTGCTTTCAAGGAAAAAAAAAGGAAGATGGATGAATGTTACTGCAGCAGCTGGGTAGAAGGCAGGGCTGCCTGATGTTCTTATCTCACATGATTAATATGAGGCTGTTTGCTGCAGACAGCAACATCTCTGCCTTGTGGCCCAGGGTAAACTAAAAGCAGGCTCTGAAGCTGGGTTCGGTCTGAGGAGGTGGCGGGTAAGGCTGCAATACAAATGTCCCCATGTTCAAACCTATTGCTAGGGCTTTTATTTCAGATCGCAGAGGCACCCTCTGTTTGGCTCCACTCTTAAAGGCCAGCACAAAGTTAGCTCTCAGAAATAGAAATTTCTGTAAATGTAGTATTTGAATAACAACTTCCCACTTTTAGCAAGATAAAGGAAATGAACACAGCAATCTGAATTACTTGAGGAAGTATTCCTGAAACCTAGTTTATGCCTTTGCATATCCCTGCAAGCTGGCTTTTCTTAAAGCCTTTGGAGTTATTCTGTACTCTTTTATCAACTAATGGAAAGCAGAATATGTCTGACCCAATGGTTTTAGTGTCCTTTCCCTTTCTGAATATCATTCAGGCTCTGGAGTGTATTATGTGGTCCCTTTTATGAGCCACTGAGATAGTCTTTCATGTGAAAGAAGTGGATTTCAGGCCACTTCCTTGCATTTTCTCCTCACTTGAATAATCTGAATAAAGGTAAGAAACATTTGCTTAAATTCTCTGTTCAGAAAAAAATTCCTACCTTATTTGAAAGACCAAGTTTTTAAGTAGACAGAGATCTCCCTTGTGGGGCAGGCTGGATGAAGTCCAAACCCCTAGGGTCCCTCCCAAGACCCTTTTGAGGACCAACCATTCCCCTTCTTAATGCTTACTTAAGTGACTTTTTGGCCTCAGTCTTGATCCAGAAAATACAACAGAAAGTTACTGGTTTTCAGTGAGCCATCAACCAGAATGTAGTGTCTTGGGTGTGCAAAACTTAATAGACCTTTGCCTTTTTAAACATGACCCTGTCCCAAAAACTCCCTTTTGTAGCTCCATCAGGGCTGTGTAAGGGGTCCTTATACACTTTACCTAGTGCTTTGCTGTTTTCTGTCTCTTGGTCTGCTTCTGATGTGTATTTTGCACTGACACACTGTTACGAACCACTCAGCTTTGTCTCTCCATTACAATTAGATTCCCAGTGGGAAACCATTTACTGAATTAATTCAAGCTCTGTATGGGCTAATTCTAGGAGAGAGATTTTGCTGGCAGAAGCTGTAACTCGCACTATGTTTTGCCCACGTTAGGCCAAATGTATCCAAAACAGTCACTGTCCAATGAGTAGGACTTAATGAATATGTTAACACTTTCCTCAAGCAGCCAGAAAATTGAGGTAATAGGCTAATTATTATGACCCAGTCTGGCTCTGAGGGGCCAGATTCCCAGGGCCAGAACAAACAGAAGGAGCTGAGTTCTGGACTGCAAAAAGCTAAAGCCACTGGTCTGGGTCAGCAAGTTGCTTAGCTGTACTGAGTCCCATTAGGCTCATGAGATCTTAGGGTTATATCTACACAGGCTTTCTGCAGGATGAAAATTCCTAGGATGGTGCTTTTCTTGTTCTTTGCCTATAGGCCTTATGGCAGCGGCTGCTTTCCACAGAATCACAGAAGGGTTGAAGTTGGAAGGAACTTCAGGAGATCATCTAGTCCAAATTCTTCCTGCTCAATCAGGGTCACCTAGAGTATGTTGCGCAGGACTGTGTCCAGATGACTTCTGAATATCTCCAAGGAAAAAGACTCCACGAACTCTTTAGGCAACCTGTTCCAATTCTCTGTTACCCTCACAGTAAACAAGTTTTTCCTCAAATCCAGACTGAACTCCCTATGTTTCAGTTTGTGCCTGTGGCCTCGTGTCCTGTCACTGGACACCCATTCTCTTGACACCCTCCCTTAAGATACTTATACACATTGATAAGATCCCCCACTATGTCTTCTCCAGGCTGAAGAAGCTCAGCTCTCTCAGCCGCTTTTCATAGAAGGGATGTTCTGGATCTCCTATGCCCCCATATCTCCATCCAATTGAGGTCCCTCTGAATAGTACCACAGTCCTTTATGCTGGTGTATGCAGGCATACATACTATGCATACTATGCTGGAGTATGCAGGCAACTCCTGGCAGTTTTGTATCATAAGCAAACTTTGTAAGGATGCATTCTGTCCCTTCATCTAGGTCATTGATGAATAAGTTGAGCATGGTGCAGTATAGACTTCAGGAGGACACTGGCAGCAAGGAACAGAGGGACCCTTGATTTGTCGCCTTCATACCCAGCAAGAAAGGATTGGGCCATGGTGAACTACATTTCTCTGTTCACTCTCTATGCTGGGTATAGAGAGAGCACCCAATCTATTCCTGAGTCTTCCTGTAACTGGAGGGCCCACAGTGCACTCAAGGAACACATGCTCCTTTCTCCCCTAGTACAGAAACAGGGACCTGCAGTTGTGAAGGCCTGAAGAAGGCTGAAGCAATGCCAGGGCTTGTCCTGTGGCACACGATGGTGCTGGGGTCTCTGGGTTCCATAGTGTCTCTGGTGAAAGACATGCCAAAGCCAGCCAGGATACATGAAGGCCCCACATGCGACTGAAATGAAGCCCAGACTGACTTTATTCCAGGTTTTCAGTAGCTGAATGGTTTCAGCATTTCCTTCCTACCTCAGAAGCAGCTGAAGGTGTTGTCTGCAGACTGGCTTTAGAGCTGATGGGAAATCCAACATTTCCTCAGACTACTTCTGTGGAATATTTTGACTGCCAAAGCCTCACCATGATATTTGTCTAGCAGTAGGTAGACAAATAGTCTACCTATCATACGTCCAGAATTGGGTAGATTTGTCCATGGTAGCTGGGACACAGGGGTGGTGTCTGGCACCCTCCTCGTGGTGCCATGCCTCAGTGGGAGTCTGTGACACCTTGCTAGCAGTAGCGTGTCACAGGTGTGCTGTGTCACAGTGGCAGGGAGTGATGCGTGTGGCCCAGGGTACAAAAAGGGTCTCAGGACCGCACCTGTGAGCACAGGACAGGTGAGGACAGGGGAGGAGCCCAGCATGGACGTTGCTGCAACCCTGCAGAGCTCAAGGGCTCGTCCAGCCCCTGCCTGCTCTGCTTCAGCAGACTTGTGGAGCTACAGGCTCTACAGAGGCGCAGTAGCCGTCGTGGAGAGGGGAGGAGGGGGTTTGCATGGGGCTGCCTCAGCACCTGCAGGGCCATCTCTGCCTCCTTCACCCTGTTTCACAGTCCTGATGCTGGAGGTATGTTGTCCTTCATCTGTATATTGCAATGCTGAGTGAGCATTGCCCACCCACAAAGATTTTAGCTTGCTCATGTCCACCCTTTGCTGATTTCAGCGCCATTGGCTCACATGTTTTTGCCAGAGATTGTCCAGGTGTCTGAGGAGAACTTTTTGTGAATCTTCCCTTGGATTTGTTACCTGTGTGCAGTTTGTTTTAATATATTATCTTCATAAGGAAAAAGTGAATCAGAATTACTAAAATCTGACATACTTGCATTAATTCATTGCATTTGATTAGTATGTTATTAGGTTTGAGGCCTGAGGCATTCATATATGCTGGCTACGAAAAAAATCCATAGATTCCTCACATTTGACTTAATTCAATTAAATATGCTCTTGCTGGCATTAATTTGAATATTGACCCTGTGCTCACTTATTTTAATTATGATCTGCAGACCTCATTCAAAGTGGGTAAGCTGTATTAGGGAAGATATTATTTTTCCTAAGCCCATGGTCACATTCACATAGAAATTCATAGCAAGTAACATAGGTTTGGTATTCAGCTCAAATGAGTGGACAGTGAGGTGGATTGAAGACTGGCTGGATGGCAGAGCTCAGAGGTTTGTGACAAATGAGGCTGAGTCGAGTTGGAGGTCTGTGGCCGGTGGTGTCCCCCAGGGGTCAGTACTGGGCCCAGCAATTTTGCGGATGATACAAAACTGGGAGGAGTGACTGACACTGCAGAGGGCTTGCTGCCATTCAGAGGGACCTAGACAGGATGGAGAGTTGGGCACAGAGGAACCTCATGAGGTTCAACAAGGACCAGTGCAGAGTCCTGCACCTGGGGAGGAATAACCCCAGGCACCAGGACAGATTAGGGGCTGACCTGCTGGAAAGCAGCTCCATGGAGAGGGATTTGGGAATCCTGGTTGACAACAAGTTAGCTATGAGGCAGCAATGGGCCCTCGTGGCCAAGAAGGCCAATGGGATCCTGGCCTGCACCAGGAGGAGTGTTGGCAGCAGGTCGAGGGAAGGGATCCTGCCCCTCTGCTCAGCTCTGGTGAGGCCGCACCTGGAGTATTGGGTGCAGTTCTGGGCTCCGCAGTACAAGAGGGATGTGGAGCTCCTAAAGAGAGTCCAGCGTAGAGCAATGATGATGATGAAGGGACTCGAACATCTATCTTATGAGAAAAGACTAAGCGAGCTGAGCCTGTTTAGCTTGGAGAAGAGAAGATTGAGGGAGAAACTTATCAATATGTACAAATACCTGAGAGGAGGATATAAAGAGGATGGGTTCAAACTCTTCTCCGTGGTGGCCAGTGACAGGACAAGGAGTAATGGGTACAAATTGAAACACAGGAAGTTCCACCTCCATGTGAGGAAGAACTTCTTTCCTGTGAGGGTGACAGAGCCCTGGAACAGGCTGCCCAGAGAGGTTGTGGAGTCTCCTTCTCTGGAGATCTTCCAAACCGCCTGGATGCCGCCCTGTGCCGCATACACCTTCCCTGCTTGAGCAGGGGGGTTGGACTAGATGGTCTCTAGAGGTCTCTTCTAACCTCAACCGTTCTATGATTCTGTGATTTGTCATTTTACAGGGGGAGACTTACCATGCTGCTCTCAAAACAACTAAAAAAACACATCATTTTAAAATTTAAAATTTCATGAGCAAGCTTAAGAACATAAACTGAAAATGAATTCAATAAAATCTCAAGCTGCAGAGGGCAAGAAAAAAAGGATCCACTGATGAATGAATACTTTTATCAGATCCAGTAATTTCTGAGACCATCCTGATTTTTGAATTCATAGGTGAAGTATCTCTGTGGTTACACAAGTCCAACCATAAGCTCTTCAACACCATGCCTGTTAAACCAGATCCCTAAGTGGCTCATCTACTTGTTTCTGGAACACTGCCTAGGATAGTGACTCCACTACTTTCCTGGACAGCCTGTTCCAGTGTTTCACCACTCTTTTTGTTTAGAATTTTTTCCCAATATGTAACCTGAACCTCCCCTGGCACAGCTTGAGACCATTTCCTTTTCTGCTATTGGTAGTTATTTTGAAGCAGGCAGGTTCAAATTTATAGCACTGTCATTTTTTCTATGCTTTTTTTTTCCTTCCCTAAGCATATTGGATCACTTTTTGCAGAACTCTCTTATCAGGTGTGAGCCCTACAGGGCTTTCTCCACAAAAATACAGATCTAAAACAGATTTTATCAATAAGTAAGTGAAATTATGAGTCCACAATCTAAAGCAACAGTCTAAAAGTAAGGAAGTCTCTAGAAAGTAAAAGACTTCATATTTTCTGCTGCAAGGAAAAGAAGATCTAGGACCATTTTAAGTCATGATAGCTCTAATGGTTTCTTGGCAGTGATTGCTTGCATTTTTGAGTGATATCAGCAGGAGCCACACAAACTTAGCATCTTTGAAGATCATATCTTTAAGGATATCATATCAAAAATATTTCTGCAAGTCTATATACTTGGTTCTTTGCTAGGTTTTTGATTTTTATTCTCATTTAAACTGGCATAAATAAAAAATTGACCTGGGGTTCAAGTAAAGAACAATGTTTGATATGAAGTAGGGCAAAATTCAGCTAGCTTTCCCAGAGTGGCTTTGCTATGCACTGTGGAAAGAATTAACAAGCACTGCTAATTAGGCAAGGGAAATTACACTAAAAAATATGTCACTTTTAAACAGCCTCAGCTGAAACATTTCTAGCAAAAAAGGCACTGTAATCAGATAAAAGAAACCCAAAAGTTATAAAAGGTTACAGATCCAAATCTTACAGATCATTAATTACAGTGTCTTTGGAAAAATTTTGCATAACCCATGTTTGGCTTTATCTTGATAAAATTGCTGCAAAAAATATTTTACTTTAGCAAAAGAACATAAAGACAATTTGATAAAATGGTTACCAATTACATATGGTTTTGCATAAATAAACAATTAAATCTAACCTTTCAAAATGTCTAGTCTAAGTTGTGTAAAAGCTTTTCTAATAGTTGAGAGTGACTAAATTCAACATAATTATAAGCCATTAGCAAAGCCCCTAATAATCTAGTACAGAGCTATGCATAATTCTTGGAGGTAAATCTAAGTGCTGATATATTTGGGCTTCTGAGTTCTGTCACCTTTCCCTGCACTTATTGCTGAACATAAAAACAGGCAGGGCATAAATTCTTCCATTTGGTTTGACTAGTGCCTGAGGCAAATCTCGGATCAAGAATACCAAGGTGCTCAGCGTTGCAAAGAATGACTCTGAAGTAGCACCGTCTCCATCACCAAAGAAGTGATCCTGTCTTCCTGTTTGTTCCAGCTGTGCCTACAACACTGCCAGCTTGTTTGTTCATAGGTTTTTTTTCTCAGCAGCTTACAGATACTTCTTAACATCCAATATCCAAGTCTTTTGATCTTTTCATAATGTGCTCTCTTTACACTCATACATCAAACAAACTCTCCTCTTACCTTGCACCTACTGAGTTAATGACCAGTCCCTTCAACTGAGTAGTTTATCTACTTACTGCATGAGGATGCACCTCCATACTGTTTCAAGGTTATTTTATTCCCCAATTTAGTGTAAAAATAATAATATATTTAAAAAATCCCTTTGTTACCAACCAGTCTCTTGCTGGTGTGTTTGTGTCAGCAGAAGTGCAAACACCCAACTTTGCAAAGCCAGGAAAGTTGCCCAGCACGGGCTCCTTGAAGCTCAGCCACAGTAACTGCAAGGAAAACATATATTTCTTGCCTTTTTCCAAATCAATTTTATGATCTTGAAGAACTATGTTCTTCATAGAACATAGACCTTTGTTTAAGTTACCACTGATTTGTGTCTAACATTTCCTGTCTTGTGTCCTATGTAACCCTTAAGTAGGATAATTGTGTTTAGGCCACGCAGGGATATATGCCAGTGGGAAAGCTGAGTCCTTATTTCTATATATAAATCAGAAGAAACATGAATTTGTACTCTGCACTTAAGAATTATTTTAAACTTCCAGATAAACTCGCTACAGTTTAATATTTGCTATTATTATCCATTACTCTTTTAAAGTAAAGCAGTCAATCAAATTAAACAATCATCAAATCTATACCATTAATGGAAATGTTTTTATCAAGTGTAATAAATACAACATACTTTCAAGGAACATTGTCATTCTTTCCCATTAGCTTTTTAAAATTTATTACTATTCATTTAGAAAACTTTTTACAGTCTCTTGCTACAGGTAGAGAGGCTGCATATCTCGCCCAGTGAGAGCCCACAGGCAGAGCACCAGGAAAGCAGCTTTCAAGCAACCTGGAAACTTCTGTCTGACTATGTACGATCTTCTCCTTCTCCTAGGACTCTCAGCCCTCAGCTGCTTCATTTCCAGTCTAATCTTCAAATTTTATGCTTTGTTGCTCCCAGCTGGATTTGTCAGATACAAATATGCTCAGCACGTTTTTCTCCTTTCTTTTATTCCTCTCCAGTAGTGGACTTTGAGGCAAAGATTTGGCTCATGCAGGATTTTGCTTTTCTTAGGAGCAGTTCTGCATCTGTCCCAGGAATGGCAAACCTGTTATCTCAAAGCAGGCCAGTGGTACATGATGAAAACAGGAGAAAATCACCATTTTGGTAGGTATATGTCATGACTTTAGTTTAATCCCTGTCATTTCATCAGAGGCTTTCAAAAGCCTTGTGGAGGCAGTAAACTGATGAAAAGTAAAACAGGAAAAAGAGCTTAGTGTGGCTGACGGCCAAGATAGCTCTCCCCAACAATAAAATCCTTATGTGTTATATGGGGCTAAATGAAGTAGTAACCTCATTTTCTTATGGGTTACTGTTGCACAAAAAAGCCAAATGCTTTCCTTCAACCGCATATTCCTATTTGTATGCTGTGTAACACAAGGTTTAGAATCAGGGAACTAAGCGCTTGTAATTAAAGTAAGTGGGGTAAAGATTATATAAACATTTGAATTAGCCCAACAGGTAAAAGTACAAAAATCAAACAAGTTTTCATGTATGCCAATTCCTGAACCCTTGAACAGACAGGAAGTTGTTCAAAATCTTCTTTGTCCTTCCAGTTCTATCAGGTGTTTCCTTGAAATAATTTTCTCTCTTGCTACAAAATATTGACTCCTTTATTCTTATTCCTGGGGTGCGTTAAGAAGAGCGTCTCCAGCAGGTCGAGGGAGGTGATCCTGCCCCTCTACTCAGCCCTGGTGAGGCCACATCTGGAGTATTGTGTCCAGTTCTGGGCCCCACAGTACAAGAGGGATGTGGAGCCGCTAGAGAGAGTCCAGCGCAGGGCTACAAGGATGATCAGGGGCCTGGAACATCTGCCCTATGAGGAGAGGCTGAGGGAGCTGGGCCTGTTCAGCCTGGAGAAGAGAAGGCTGAGAGGGGATCTGATCAGTGTCTATAAGAAGTACCTCAAGGGAGGCAGTGAGGAGGATGGTGCTGGCCTCTTTTCACTGGTGGCCACCAACAAAACAGCCGGAAACTGAAGCATCAAAAGTTCCACAGGAACTTAAGGAAAAAATTCTTAACAGTGAGGGTGACAGAGCACTGGAACAGGCTGCCCAGAGAGGCTGTGGAGTCTCCTTCTCTGGAGATCTTCAAAACCCGCTTGGACGCAGTCCTGTGCCACGTGCTCTAGGTGACCCTGCGTGTGCAGGGGGGTTGGACTAGATGACCTCTAGAGGTCCCTTCCAACCTTAAGCATTCTGTGATTCTATGGTTCTTAGGTAATGAGGTCTACAACAGTGTTGGCTATTAAGGCTATTATTTGTCTAGGTCAGACGGACTGAATTAAAATATTTCTTCTGTGTTTTATATGTGTATGTGTATGTTGTTGCCCATCCACAAGGGCAAATTCTTGTTCCCAGTTTACTCACTTCCTGAACGACAACATAGTCTGCCCAGTCACCTCTGGTCCCCAGATGAGTCATTTTACTTTGGGAAACCTGGTTGTATCTGATCCTCAGAGAGGTCTTTTGGTGCCTCTACGCAAGCCAGAAGCTCTCAGGGTCATGTGGCAATCTCTTATTTACACATCTCTTAGTCATTGAATCCACTCTCATGATATGGCTCCAAGAAAAAGTACTGTTTCCCCCAGCCAGTGGAAAGGAGCCAATCAATCATCCTTAATTTTTATTTAATTTAGTTTTGTTTTTTTTTTCCTCCCTTATACCTGCTCTATAGCATCTTAAAATATGAGTTGGCTGCAAGTAAGGCTGAAACACGGACTTTTTTGTTTCTCCTGAAACCTAGACATGGTTTCTGGAATAAAATACACTTAGGAGTGCAGATGTTCTGTTAATGAGACATTTGTAACAGCAATCAAGCCATCAATGGTGTCCCTTTCATAGACACTTGGCTTCCTGAGTGTGCCAGCAGAGCTACCAGGGAGCACAAAAACTGGGACAAAGTATTTCCTGGCATTGGGAACACTCCAGGATTTCCATAGACTCTACCTACAATCAGAAATTACAGCTCCATTTTTACAAACTTTTATCCCTTATTTGAGATACACATTCCAAATGTTATTTGTATTTTTGTCCCAAAGAAATGGTCATTTTTAAACCCTGCATTCAAGGCCTTAAACCCATCTGTACACCTGATTGGACTAAGTAGGTCCTTTCATCCCTCAAAATATTCCCCTTTAAATAGAGGTGGCTTTATTCCGTAATAGTAAATACAAAGAAAACTCAGAATGGTTCTTTGAAGGTGCAGTGTACGATATTTATCCAAGCATAGACTTCTCTATTTTATTAACATAATTTCACTTCATAACATTAATAAAGAAATCAAGATCTACAGAAGCCAAAAATATTTATTGCTTCAGCTTGAATGGTCCAAAAGCACTGCTAGAATATGTGCAAGGTAGAAAATCCCATCAATTAGAATGTGTTTGACCATGAATTTATTTCTGCAACTGCTGACTAATTGTTGAGCATCTTGTCTTACCACATTGTTTGATGGGGAAAATCAGGTTAAATAATTATCATTTGAAAATAATTATTACCTCAAAATAAACATAGTGGCTGTATTTTCCTTTTTTATTTTATTTTTTTCAAAATAATTTAATGCCTTTATTATATTCAAGATGTGTTGTAAGATGAATTCTGAAGATGACAGCCTTATATTGCTCCTGTGCAAGTCTACTTAGAGTATTGTAACAAGTCCATGGCCAAGCACAACACATGTGTAATCCTTCTTTACTCTCTAAGCACTCAAAATGCCACATGGTCCCTTTGAGACAGCTCCCGTTCTCTTGCCAAATAGTGCTGGTCTCATCTTGAAGAACAGGAATGTTCATAACATGTCAGGTTATTGAATTACTAATATGGAAGAACTGCTTCTGAATGAGTAATTAGGAAAGACCGGAGTGGTGATGAGACACATAAGCTGTTCTTTGTTTCCTTGTGGCTTGATCTCAAGGGATTATGTTATTTCAGTTAAAGGAGAAAGTAAACAGTTCTGAAGGAGTGAGGGACAGAGGCATGTCTGGGCTAACGAGATCATGAAAGCTTGTTTATATATAAGTTTTCTTTGGGTAAAAAAGTAGATATGATAAGCTAACGAGGACTTCCAGGACAGCTGGAAACTCGAAGAATTAGGAGACCTGCAGCTGAGGCTGCTAGGTGGAAATTGCCTGAGAATTTATAGAAGAGCTGCCACAGCTTTTTCACCAGATAGAGGGAGAATGAGGGGCACTGCTTCCCTGAGTGCAAATCAAAATCTCAGAGATGTGAACTGAGAGAACCTCTCACTCTGAGCTCACTATTTCAATCTCTCAAGGAGGGGAAGTAAAATATACGCTGGAAGTAGAATTCTTTTTGCAAAGTTGGCCTAGGTGCCCCCCTTGCAAAGTTGGCCTAGGTGCCCCCCTTTTTTTTGTGTTCTACCTGTGGATCGGAGATAACTCCCCTAATGACTGCTCCTTAGGTTTGCTCATGCTCATCTCCAGGCTTTGACACTGAGCTGTCTGCTGGATTTCTCCAAAGCCATTTGATGTCCCTTCTGTCTGCCCAAATACTTTCAGCACCAAGCACTAAAACGACTCATTTCAACCAGATCAGAGATTTAGCTCTGTGCTCTCCTTGAAACTGTGTCTCCCCAATGTCTGCCATTCTGTTACTCCCCTACCATCCATTGCCCTCCCAGGCCGTCCTTTCGAGCGCCCTTTGCAGTTCAGCCCTCTTTGAAGTCTGGTGGCCCCTTTTCTTTCACTCATGCTTGTTTGGGGGAGCCTCAGCAGTATATAAAGCTTCAGTTGATATTTCTGTGATTACTTGAAGATTTAAATATCTGTTCCTGATGCCTCTTCAAAATAAGACTTTGGCTCGACTTTCTTTATTGCTCACAGCAGTTTAGATTTTAGACTCTTCTATGACCTTCTCTCTCAGTCACTTGAGACATAATGAGCATTCTCCTAAAACAGGCTTAGGTTGGAAACTGCAGAGCTTTTTGCAGTACTCTTCCTCAGACCTGGATAAATTCATTTTGCTATTATCCTAACCATACAGAGTTTTGATGTTAAAAATAATTTCTAAATGTAGCATTTTAACCATGCCATATCTTCATGTACATCTGTTCACTTATATCCAGGGGCTTCAAGGTTTTTATGATTTGCTTCTCTGCTTCTCAACTTTCATCATTTCATCATTGGAATATCCCACCAGACTGACACTACGCTATATTCTCACTTTTTAGGCCTTTTTTTTTTTTTTTTCAACAACTTCACTTCTATTTCTTGAAAATAAGCATTTTATCATGTGTGTCTCAATAGATTTTTTTCCTGAAGTCAAAGTAGAAGAACAGCTATTGATAGCTTAGGATGAATTCCACTTATGGTTTAGAAATTTTTTGCTTTGTTATGTGTTTGTGGGTAAACACATAACTAAACAATGTCAGATCTTTGCTTTATCTTATCTTTTAGCTAGTGTGTAGAACACAAACAGACAAAATAGGACTGTTTTAGTTGTAAAGTTGTATCATAAAGTAATATTTACTATCTTGTGAAAATGGAATAGTATTCAGACACTGAAAGAATCACTTCATCTTTCCCACCTTCATCCTTTATGAGGAACTTAACTGCAATATGAGTCTTTGACACAGAAGAATGCTGGCAAGTATTTTAAGTTTCTGTAAAATTCCAGATGGAGAGAGAACTATCTAGTGGATAAGTGTCTCATTTTGCATTTTAAAAGTTGACAAAATGAGATATCCGATGAATCTGGCACTCTTTTGTCAAATGAAAAAAATGTAATTAGAATCTACTGCAGAATATTCCAAAAGAAGTGAAGTGCCATCCATAGTGTACCCCATATTAATATGCCACAGACGGCAGCTATCTATAAAAAATACTCGCCTTCATTTTTCTTTAGCTGGCACATAGAATGATGTTGCCCAAAGTTAATGTGATCATTCTCAGCAGCAAAGTTCAAACACTTCAATTGCTATAGCTATCTTTCATTTTCAAATATTCTTGATGGAGATTGTTTGGCATTTTCAAAATCATCTAGCAAGCAGTGGATAATTTCCTCTTCAATTTTTTAGTCATGCACAAATATTAGAAAAGCTTTGATGTCGCTGTGTTTGAAGCATTAACAGCTATAAAGGAAAAAACACCCTTTTCAACTAAGTCTTTATTTGCCTTCTCCATAAAAGCATGAGTCCTTTTATTGTAGGAAATATATCTTCATAAGAAAAGAAAAAAAAGCTTTGTATATTTTAGCTATGGCTCTTGAAAGAAAGCACTATTTAATTTGCTATTAGAAGTAAAAGAATTATTATGGGTAATTCTTTGCCAAACTTCCTCACTTCTGCAGGAGCACCTTTGTCACTTTGTGGATTCAGACTCTTAGGAAAAAAAATATCTTAGAAGCAATGGCAGTAATGCTTTTATGATCTATTCTTTGTAAATGCTCTTTTACGTTTAAGAGCCCACTAGAAGTAACACAAAAAACTTTTACAAATAAACTATAGGGAGCCTCAGGGCAATTGCTGTTATCTTTGTTGATACATACTAAACAAAGCCTATGTTCTATTAAAGAAGATGCTTTCAGCTTTTGGGATATGTCTTAATTTGGTCATGATTCTCTTATCATAACCGGTGTGAGAATTATTCAGGTTTGGAAAGGATGTCATGAAGTCTCATGCTTGAAGCAGGAGTTCAGACCAGGGCACCGAACCAGATGGGAGTATCCTAGATATTCCACAACCTAATGAGTGTTGAGTATAAGGACATTCCCTGGGCATGCTTCCTTGTCTCAATATCTGGCTCTGTTCTTGCTGATACCGACCAGCATGCTGCTAGCCTTCATCACTGCCAAGGCACACTGGTGGTCCGTCTCTATCAGGACCTCCAGGCTTGTCTCAGCAGGGCTTCTTTCCACGCAGCTAGCCTCAATCTGTGCCACATCTGAGGGGTTTTTCACCATATGCTTGTCTGTCTATCTAGACTGCAACATCTCACTTGGATCTTACTAGAATAGAATGTGCCGAAGGCCTCACAAAGGCCAACAGAAGTGACATCAACTTTCTCATCCCAAACTCTCCCCTCATGCATAAATCATGCATAAGTCATGCATAACAGTCCCCTTGGGCCCAGGGAGATTACTGGGACTTTACAGGAGTCCTTTGGACTGAAACATGAATGTTTATTTTCTCTGAACAAGATAGGTCTGTATCAAAGTTCCTAAATCTATTGCTTGGCTTTCTGAAGCAAAAAAAAAAGTGTGGAGTATGTTGGAACTCTGCATCCATGGGGAACAGATGAACTGCAACACTTTCAAAATATCTTAGTTAATCTTTGGTGCCTACAAGTGAATGAGGAGCCCTTGTAACCATCATTGTCTACAGAGATTCAGGGTGAGATCCAGGTACCATTAGCTGTCTCACTTTCAGTTTAGGCAACTGAGTCACAGTCTGGTCAGTGGACCTTAGGCAGCAGTTCATCTCAGCACCGTCTACTGTGGTCAGATGAATTGCTTTCCCAACTCCAGTGACTACATTAACTAGGGCATGACTGAGCTGCCAATATATAGATGTTTCATGGCATTTGAGATTCCCTGTGGTATTCAGAACTTGACCACAGATATGACATGGGGCCTTTGATGGAGCTGCACCATTTTTGAGGAGCATCATTTGTCTTTCAATCCTGCCAAGAGTTTCAAATGGCATTAGATACCCATGTGTGGGCCACAGATTAGAGGTATATTTTCCCATTATCTGTAATGGTACTGAGACATCTACATTTCATGAAGATATTTGAACTGCAGACATCTAGGGCAGGATGCACTAGCTCACACATAAGCATCTAATGCCATTTTGGATGCCCTCAGGTTTCCCAGACATCCTTACAGACCAGATACAGTGCTGGGTCTATGGAAGATTCATGCTATCGTACAGCAGGATACCCTACCGTGACCAAAAAAACTATGCAGGGGGGGGTTGGACTAGATGATCTCTGGAGGTCCCTTCCAACCTTAACAATTCCATGATTCTATGATCTCTCTTTTTCACCATAGACCACACTAGTGTCTCAATAGCACTGTAGCAAAAAGTTTAATCTCAGCAAGTCTGGCAGTCATCCCTCCATCCTCTTTTCTACTATAGTTCTTTATGAGACAGGGAATCAAGATCAAGGTTGTTCCCTTACCAGCAGGCCCTGGCCTGAACTCAGAAAGTTTGAGAGACCATCATGCCTCTCATACAGAGAGATTCACTACACTAGGGGTATCTTTATTTCTTGTATCTTTATTTCTGTCATAGTTTTGTCTTAAGAGAAGATTTTTTTTGTAAGGCCTTTTTTAGATACATATGCTGTTCTTCAACTACTTCCTAATCATTAGAAAATACCTTATTTTGGAACTTTCTTATTTCCTCACAAGGTCTAATGTTGTGTTCTTTCCGATCCTTGCAGGATCTCCCATTATGCTGGTGTTATCATTGCTTGTGTTTCCACCTCTCCTCCTCCTTGTGCCTATGATTGATCAGAGCCAGCAACAGCCAAACTGGGCTCTCAAGTTCTGTCAAATGGTGTCACAAATGGTGGGTGCATTTAGCAGTGCTAACTCCAAAGCAGCATTTTATTAGTAAGCTGTTATCCAGATGCATATCTTGAAGGACACTATATAAAACAACCTAAACTCAAAGATTCCCCAAATGGGACAAAAAGAAAATAATAGTTTTCCTGCTAAAATCACCAGAGTTCTTGTTCCCATATCATCTTTGCCAGTCTTCAAGGAAACTGCATTCTGTGACCCCATGGAATTGAATGTTATACTTTTATTTTACAGTTTTACTGAATATTCAGATGTTTACAAGACATTAAGGAGTAAGTTGATCTTAGCCAAGCCATCTTACTATTTTATTATTTTTCAGGCAAGTGAAACAAACAGTTGCTGTTTTAGGCAATAGGGAATCCAAATGTCTCCTTGCTTCTTTTCCAACATATACTGTCAGCTTCAATACAGAAAGCAGTGCTGTCCTGGTAAAACTAAAGGTTGGGATTTATTCTCGCTATAGAAAATCCCTCTGATGGCAGGAACTTTAGAAGTCAGATATCCTAGCCACCCCGGGACCTCAAAGCTTAGCGTATTTACATGATCATATATGATTAATGAATTCATAGTTGTGATAAGTATTGATTTTTCTCCCATGGCAAAATGCAGTGACAGGCAGGTTCTGTTCTTTCACGGAGTTCTTTAGAGATGGATAGGCATTGCAGGTTTTAGTTTGATTCACAACCTGTGGAGTAACAAATAACTGAAACAATAGAAATGTAAGACTTGATCTTGGCTGTGGAAGCATTAAAAAGAAACTCAGATGAAAGATCTCTTGGTTGGGACCATATTTTCTTGCTGGAGCTGACTTTTTTCTAGCTGTAGTTCCAAGAGATATTGTTACATGCACATACCAAAAATTTTTTGACAGCTGCCTTTGGATCTTGGATATGACAATGCAGTATGTTTTTTATATTCATTGGCTCAAAATGAGTAACATCCTGCAATAGTACAGCATATAAATAATTCAGCTGCCTAGAAAATTGTATACCCCAAAATGGAAATGTTTCATTGAACACTACTTTTTAATTTGAGTTAAGACCAGCTAGCCACTTTTAAGATTCTTGACTCTAATTCAGTATACCTTGTTTCATGGTATCTCTCTCTCCCGATAAATGTTGAATACAGGATTTTTTCTCCAGAAGATATTGTTTGTTGCATTGGTGTTGACAAAACCAAACTCTAATTACATGAGAAGAATGGGTTCTTTCCATCTTCTTTAGTGCTGCAACTTTCTCCAATATTTACTGCATGATATTTGAGGAAGAAAAATCCTTTTGTGATAAAAATATAGGATTTTTATCAGAAGATACCAACTCTCTACATTTTTTGTAGTTTTCATTCTACCTCAGCAATGCAGATAATCAATATTTACCAATGCCACAGGATAGTCTGAGTTTTATCTTTTTTTAATACTTAAATTTTTAGACCGTTAAATAATAGGCACTGTATTCATTAAAGTATGCTTCCCGTCAGCCTTCACAGGTGTTACTTTGTCTTTCTGATGGTAATCTTCTTTGAATGACGAAGTAAACAAGCACTCCAAGATGCCCCATGGTGTTAAGAGACATGCTCACATATCTCCAACAGAAGCATCTCAAATGATTGTCCCCTGGAGGCTACTACTTCCACATCTGGAGACATCAGAATGCTTGTATAAGCACTCCAGGCTGCTTCAAAGCAAAGTAACTACAAATTAGCTTAAATAACTAACTGAAATCATCTTTAGCCTTAGAGTCTAAAGGTCATGACCAGTCATTCCTTGTGGGTTCTGCACACCAAGTGTTTTGGCAGCTGCAGTAATTGATAGATCAACATGCTCCTGTCTCCTTCCCAATCTTCCATGTGTTTACCCAGTACAGAGAGGGGATTGGGAGAGTGAGTCAGGCAGCTGAAAGCACAGATTGCTGTTTGGTTTTTAAATAGTTGCAGTCATTGGTTATTTACAATTGCCAGTTACATTGATCAGTCACACTAAAGGTGAGCAAGTCTGCTAGTCATCCATGTTATTTCTTTTCCACAGTCTCCATGGGAAGGTTAACAGCTATGCTATACAACTTATATGTATATTATACAAGCTATCCAAAATACACAAACTCTTCCCAGAAGTTCTATCATTATCTGAAAGAATATACTGGCATTAAATTATATATTTAGAATAAGAATATTGAATTTGCCACTAGAGAAAAAAAATAGGGAGAAAATGAAGACAGGTGCTAAACCAATTTGTTAGATTTAGCAAACACAACAACAAATTCCTTTTATGTTTTTAATAAACTTCTACTCCATAAGCTTTTGCATAATGCAAAAACCTCAAGTACCAATTTCTTTGTATAATAGACTCATTGCAGTGCAGCATATATATATATATATACTAAACAGTACTAAACAGTTGAGACTTGTCAGCTTGCAAACTTGAATGCCAAATATATAACCGATGGTAAGGAAACTCTTCCTGCTGGATTCTTAGCCCAGTGTGAAGAATATCTTGAAGCAGAAAGACCCACCAGCACATCCAATCATCCAATCCAATTGGAATCATCCAATTTACTAACACAAATTCAGTTTGATGCCTATTCTTTAAAATGAAACACCTTGAAAAATCTGTCTAACTGTTCAGACATCAGAGAATCACAGAATAGTTGAGGTTAGAAGGGCCCTCTGAAGATAATCTAGTCCAACCACCCTCTCACGCAGGGTCACCTGGAGCACATTGCTCAGGATCACATCCAGTTAGTCTCCATCTCCAGGGATGGAGAATCCACAACCTCTATGGGCAACCTATGCCAGTGTTCAATCACCCTTACAGTAAAGAAATGTGTTCTATGTTTAAATAGGACTATCTGCATTTCAGTTTTTGGCCATTTCTTTTTATCCAGTCTCTGAGCACCACTGAGAAGAGCCTGGTCCCATCCTCTTGATACTCTCCCTTCAGATATTTAAACTCATTGATAAGATCCCCTCTCAGTCTTCTTTTCTCCAGACTGAACATTCCCAGCTCTTTCTGCTTCCCCTTTTAATCGTCTTTGTGGACTTTGGTGGACTCTCTCCAGTAGTTCCATGTCTATCTTGTAGTAGGGACCCGCAGAATCACCATAATGTTTCAAAAATAATCAAGAGTGGCCTCAAAATGACTTTGTCCAGCTCCCTCAGCACTTATGAGTACATCCCATTAGGACTCTGTGGCTGGCGTATGTCCAGTTTATTTAAGTGTTCCCTAACCTGATCTTCTTCCATCTAAGCCTGCCCTGCTCCAGACTTTCCCGCTGGTTTCAGATAGTGACTGGACCCTGGAGGCTGGTCATACCAGTAAAGACTGAGGCAAAGATGGCATTCAGTACCTCAGCCTTTTACATATTCTGTGTCACTAAGTCTGTGCCCCAGTCAGCAACAAGCCCACATTTTCCTTAGTTTTCATTTTGCACCTGATACACCTGAAGAAGCTCTCATTTTTCCTCTCCACTTCTGTCTCCAGATTTAACTTCAGTTGGGCTTTGGCTTTTCCTAGCTCTGTTTCGGCACACTCCAGCAGTATTGCTGTATTTCTCCTGGGTGACAGGACCTGGGTTCCACCTCTTGTGTGCTTCTTTTTCATGTTTCAATATTGTCAGGCACAACTTGTTCATCCAGGCAGGTGCGTGTGAACTTTGCTTGACGTTCTGCACATGGAGATGGACCATTCCTGAGCCTGGAAAGGTGATCTTTGAAAATCAACCAACTGTCTTGGTTCCCTCTTCTCATCAGGGCTGTATTTGCCTTGCCCTGGAAGGAGGAATAAGGTGTGTGTTCAGTTTTTGATCTCAGGAGCTCTTCGTGTGCACTTCCTATGCATGTTCTTTTTAATAACACACAACACAAGCAGAAATCCTCCTCGTTTCCTCAGACTCTCTTTCAGCCCATTTGCTCAGTGAATAACTCTGCTGTTAATAACAGAGTATTTCCATTTCCATTAAGGAACAGATGGCTGGAAGTAACAGCTACATGATGGAGGCAAACTCTGTTTATGACAATATGTTAACTTCAATTTCTAATTTAGGGATGTCCTAATTAAATTTTACCTTTTCGTAACTACGAATGTTTTCATTTTCACATTCAATTCTAAATTGTTTCTCTTATCTGTATTAAAATATAATTTTGCCAACAACTCAGCTGGATTCAAGTGTCTCACTTCTCTGTGGTTCAAACTGACCATCATTGTGTTCTTCACAATGTTGTGAAGATAATCACAAATTATTACAAAAGAATTTGTGACCATATTGTAATGCAGGAACAAACAAGCATTATTTTATTTGCAATATTCAGGTAATTGCTCTTATCTATCACAAAGTTTGTTTTCACTCATCTCATTCCCAGACAAGAGATCTCTTTGGTCTTTTATATTAGATGAAATCTATGTATTTTATATATATGTCACTGTTTTTTTTTCCAATAATGAGGAACAAATCAAAAACGTGTGCTTTCTATCTGAAAGAAGAGATGCTTTCAATTAATAGCCTAGTCTAAAGAAATGGCTAGAACAATTTTCCTTTTAAAAATGTACTTTTTACAAAAATGGTTTTCACTCTCTTGCCACAATGCATAGCAATTATATTTTAAGAAGTAAAAGTCAAATTTCCAGTTGGATTTTTTTTTAATGGTAAAATGCCAATTTTGGCATTATTTTTCTTGGTTTAGTTGTATTGCATTCAAATGGCATTCTCAAAATACTGCTTTCTACATTGTAACATTTTAATGCAGTCTTAATGCCAAGAGAATAATCAACATGATTGAAAATAAAGAAGTCATCATTAGTCAAAACAGAACCTTTCCTTGGTGCCAGACTGAAATGTTTCTGGTTTTTTATTCCACAGGATACTTAAAGTCTTGCTCAGATTCCGAATTAGGAAATTGTCATTTCCCACAGAATGGAAATTTGGGTTTGACCAGTTTTTGTGATACTGTGGTAAGAGAGGTCTCAGCGCCCAGAGTCTGTGACTAGTTCCTGGGGCTCCATGGCAATCACTCGTGTCCCATCTGAGAAATGGAACTGCTGACCCCACTCTAAAATTTCACTCTAGAATTCACACTAAAATTGAGTGACATGCTCTTCTGCACCGTGCACTGGGCTCCCCAACAGCTCATGTCCTGCTGCACCACAGCGAGACGTGAGCTCTGCCCATGCCTGCTCTATGTGCATGCATGTCTGCAAAGGGGGAAATGGAAAAAAAAGCAAGTTTTTTTTTTTAATAACATGTTATCTTTAGGAAAGTTTCTGTTATACTGAGTTGAAACTAGGTTTCATTTCTTCCATTCAAAAGGATTGTGATTGAAGCTTGATCATCAAATACAGCCAAGGCCCCGTCACAGAAGCATACATCAAAGTCTCAGTACAAAGTAGTTCTACAAACTTATTTAAATGCAGAGGAAACGTTACTCTTGAATGTCCTCACTGTCTACCTGTGACAGCAGAAAAATGGAGACAGTTCTTAGAGGTTAAAACGTAACCTTTAAGAAAGCATAAAAGCAAGTAGAAGATTGTCAGCAAGTGTTCTCAGGACAGTCTGTTTGCAGACTGCATGGGTTGAGAGGTCCTGTGTGTAGAAACCAGGGCTTTCTGATACCATCCACTCTCCTATTGCCAGCATAGTCAGCAAAAGGACTTAAGAAGTTCTCATGTTGAACTTTTCATTGGAAAATTGTAATTTAGATACAGTGAGAAGATTTTTGTAGAAACAATGAAAGAAGAGAAAGAAGCTGAAACAGTATTTTAACTACCTGTCTTTGCTTTAAAATACGACAATTACTGTGTTACTGGTGTTCATTTATACTTATATACTGTAATATACATATATACACATAACATTTAGCATTAGAAGAAATGCTGCCAAAGTGGAACTAGCTGGCTATGGACAGTTTTAAATTTATTATTCTACACACTTCCAAAGCTGAAGTACTTATATGCCATTAATCATCCTGTGACTGAATTTTTCTCTTAAATTTGGAAAAAAAATCAAGAGCTGTAGTTTTGTTAGTTGGTATGTTCCATCATCGCTTTCCTGTCTCTTTCCTAAGGTTTTGTTACTTGGGAGGGTGGAAAGGGGAAGCTAATTGTGTTTTGGACCAGGACCAGAAAACACCAATTATAAACTTCAGGCATCCTGGGAGATGGTTTATGCTACCTGTAGCCTGGATTGGCTTCTGGAGATGCCACCTTCCACTGACATTTTATTGAGCTCAGTCTTCCTAAATTCTGTAGCTCTTACAACTCAGTTACTTTCAAAACAATATATTGCCAGAAAGTCATTATTATAGCAGAATTCCTCAAATAAAACCCACTCTGGGATAGTCTGTCATACCTGTGGCCCCTGTGCTGCCGGAAGCTCTAATGGTACCAGGGTGACTGCAGCTCACTGACATCAGAGACGTTTGGCAGCAGAAGTGGTAGTAGCTGCTGAAAAATACTCAGTATTAATTGGGTTGTGACAAGAGCTTTTGTGCCTCGGCCATCAGAGAAATCATTTTCTCTAAGGATTTTACACTAACTTCTGTTGTGTTTTTGATCATCAGTGAATAATTACTGTGTCACCCACTGTGTTTGCTTGATGATAAAGACTAAGAAATGAGTTTGAACATTCTCAAAGGGACTCCCCCCATTGTACTGAGTTCTCCCTCTCCCTCCTCCTGTACAGAGTGAACACTACAGGCTCAAAAACAAACAAAAAAAAGAAAAGAAAAGAAAAAACCCACAAATCACACCTCCCTACATTTATAGATCAGTTGAATCTAGAACAGAAGAGGAAACAGAGGTGAGGCATCTTCCCATTTTTGTTGAAAGTCTGTTGGGGTCAGCAGAGGAGAATGGCACCTGCCTGGCTGACATTAAAGCCGGCAGATCTGTTGATTTGGCATTATATTTTGTGCTGTGACAGCCATTTCTAGTGGCTCTTCCTTTCTCGATGGATCTTTTTGGGTGTATCACATTCTGGCAGCCTTCCTGCCCCTGGGGCCTATAGCCCAGATCCACATATCAGACCTCCCCTCTTTCTTCCCAGTCTCTAACTCCCAGTTTCACTGTATTTAACCTCATTTTTACACTATAAAAGTGTATTAAGAGACATTCATTTCATTATATCTCTTTCAATTGTGCATAGCTCATTTGAATTTCTTTTAAAATACCCTCTGGATTGTCACGGTCTTTTGGTATTAAAATTCCTTCAAGAACCCATAGAGTTTTAATATTTTTGCTAAATTGAAAGCAATTAATAGGGTGCAAACAGCAATAAAAACTTCTGGGCAGTTAACAAAAATGATACTCTGTGACTGTTCTCTTGTATTTTGCTTTGGCTACTGTCCAGCATTTGCTCAGTCATTTAGAGTAACTTCTGCTATTTCAGTATCACTATTGTAAAGTCTGACAGAAATTGCCATTCATCTGCAAATGCTGCAGGTTTTAGGGAAGACTTTATACAGCAAGTTGCATTATCTGGTAGCAATTTGTATTGGGTAAAGTCTCTAATATGGACACAGAGAGGTCAAGAGGTATGGCAAAATAGAAACTTATCACAGCTTAATAACATCAGTGAGAATATAAGAGTGGCAGAAAAAAAAATGTATTTTCCTTTTTACGATAGTGTGTGATTCAGTATGTTAGCAATATGCATCCACAATAAAAAAAAAAAAGGATTATTGAGGGAAAAAAAAAGATATTCCATAGGTGAAAGGAGGTTACATAGTAAAAGGAACCTTATTTGGCTTTTCTTTCCTAACAAAAATACAATGTGTGTGATATACTGAAATAAACTTCTCTTGTGCCCATTTCATGTGCATCTGTCACCTCTGGGCGTACTGGCCATTGCTCAGCAATGCTTCTGACAGGCTGCAAGCAGGTTTTGCCCCTTACAAAAGGGAGTACTGTGAATGTATTTTTCCCTTCTTTGCCTACCACAAAGTGTGAGCCCCTGTTTACAATGTCAGCTTTTTTTTTTGGTGCAAGATATAGCAACAAAAATAGGGCTCCAAAGCAATATAAGGACAGACAGTTTCTATGTTCAGCTTATGCATGCATCTGCCCTGCCACTCTTCATGCCCTCTTACTGATGGCCTTAGAGGGATAAACAATTCCTTTGAGCTCCTCAGCTTGTTGGCTATTCATCACATGCATAAGGCAAATTTGATTTAATGAATGAGGCAGGTCCTGTATCTGATGCCAAAATTTGACCCGAAATCTTATTTCCTGTTGCTGTTCCCTTCCTCCCTGTGGAGAAGTACAAACATACTTAGATTCTCCTGGAATCTTATTTTCTCTACAATTTCAGATAAACCACTGTAAATTAATACTCACCCGCGTCCCTGAAAAACTGTTGTATCATTCAGGTTGAAATGCTGATGTTCTACAAATTCCCAACAATTCTCAACTGCTTTCAGAGTCACTGAGAAAAGTGACACGAAGATCATTTTAATGAAGTACAAGCATCTTTCTGATCAAAGGAGTTTTACACTACTGGAAACTGTCACCACATTCCACTCTTTTGTGGAATCTTCTCCCTGGCACAACTGAGTCTGTGAGAACAATGTCTGTGCAGCTTTGTGTGCTCAAGACAAATGACTTCAACATTTTTAATATTAAATTTTGATGCAAGCATAGCTACAGAGAGTGAACAGAAAGTAATTGTGAAATTGATCAAACCACATTTATTGCCTAGCAGTATTTCCTGAAAATATTCTGTGGCATTCATCCATTAAATACTTCTGAAGCTTGAAAGGAGCTGTGAGGGGATGCAAGAGATTAACAGTCATTGCAAAGTGAGACTAGAAAAAATAATCAAGAAACCTCAATCCTTTGCATGGAAACAAAAAGGTGGTTGATATTTTCTCCATTTTTTTCTGTGAATATCATTGATTATTATTTTAATTCTCTTCAGCTACTGTTTCCTAGTCCCTCTGCAAGCAACGTGGAAATCTGCAGTCAGGAAGATGGTATTTGTAGCAGTAAAGACTAAACTCTGCTTGACTGATATTGGTTCCTGCTTTACCAACTGAAGCTATTTCTCTTGAGTCTGTGTGCTAGGGAGTGACTGTAGTTTTCATTACATTCTCATCTGTCATAAATCTGCATCCTGGTGTAACAGGATTACAAGTTTTTTTTTTCCTCAGCTATCTAGCTGTGTATCATAATTCCAATTTGGATACCAGTTAGATGACTAGCAAAATCTAAAATAACTAAAAATTAACTAAAATCTAAAATCCCTCATTTTTCCTTCATTTATTTTTTATTCCTACATTTGCTCATACTTTACACCTTATGCCAATTATTCTTTAAGATGTCATTACTTTTTTCTTGTGTTATCATTTAAAGATGGTGCTGGTCTCTTTTCAGTGGTGGCCACTGATAGAACAGTCCCCAGCCTGTACTGGTGTCTGGGGTTATTCCTCCCCAGGTGCAGGACCCCACACTTGGCCTTGTTGAATTGCATGAGGTTTTTCACCGCCCAGTTGTCCAGTCTGTCCAGGTCCCTCTGGATGGCAGCGCAGCCCTCTGGGGTATCAGCTCCTCCTCCCAGTTTCGTGTCATCAGGAAACTTGCTGAGGGAGCACTCTGTGCCTTCATCCAGGTCATTGATGAATAAATTGAACAGGACTGGACCAAGGACTGACCCCTGGGGGACCCCGCTAGCTACAGGCCTCCAACTAGACTCTGCACCGCTGATCACCACTCTCTGGGCCCTGCCATCCAGCCAGTTCCTAACCCACCTCACTGTCCAATCCACTGTGTTTTATAATAGTTTGCAACCTCCCAGACATTTCATCAATAGACCTTAAGCATGTAAATATGCATGCAAGCGTTTATAGCACCTGAGACTGATAGGATATACGTTTGTGCAATGTGTTTTAAAATTGCTGTCATTTGCTAGATGCCCTCAAGGACATAACACTACAGAAACTACATACAGTATTAGTGAGGAGTCTTATACTTGGTTAATCTTGAAAAGCATTAAAATAGAAGCATGGAAAACAGTTCCTCTCTTTTTCTGTCTGTTTTATACTCTTTCATTTGACAAACACTGAGGCTTCTTTTAATAGTGCCTGAGGTTTCCGTAGTTTCTTTCCTTTCCTCCTGCTTTTGTGCAATAAATCAATATTATAGTAATGTCAGACTATAACGGCTGAGGAAACTGTGCATTGAGAAGCAGTGAACAATAGCAATTTTACGTTTTCTCATGACCTGGAGGATTCGGTTGCAAGCTGGATTGAAATGCTGGCAATGGAAATTTAAAGCAATGAAAATTTAATCAAAATGTTGTTTCAGTTGAATAATAAAAATAAAATGGGGATAGTAATTTGAAAGATGGAGCAACTGTTGTTTTTTGCAGAAGCAAACCCTTCATGCTCACAAATGTGCTGTTTTGCAGATTTCACCTGAGACAGGGCTTCCCCTGTCTCGCTGGCCCCCCATATCAGAGTGCAAGTAGAGTCAAAATGTTGGTCTCCTTTGAACCCTGAGGTCTGTTCTCCTGCCTGGAATCCACAGGGGATTTATACAAAGATTGACATTGCATCCAAGGTATTCAGCCTTGATCATCTGTTGATTTCCTGTAGCACATTTATAGATACAGGGTTATGTTTCTCGTACTGAAGTCTTACATTTGTCAAAATAGGACAGAAGGATTAGAAGGATTAATTTAGAATGATTCAGCATTATTTTTTACTTAAGTGTGTTAAGCTATGTGATTAAAGGCTAAAGACCATAAACCCAAAGGCCCAGTGAGGCTAAGAAGACCTGTGATAATTGGGGAACTGCAATAACCCTCTCCGTGGAGATGGAGACCATCATCTCGGCTGCTTCCCGGCATCTCGGCTGAGCAAGACCATGCTCAGCTCTGGATAACCAGAGTTTATCCTCTGGGAGTGAGTCACCTACTGTCCCTGGTGTGGGAAACCTACCAGAAAGCAGATGCTCTCTCCCCAGAAAGCTATGAAAATAAACAAATTATTACCTTGAGGAATATGGGGTTTACCATGGAATGCGGCTGGAAGCAAGTTTGGGGGCTGTATTAAAAACTGTTAGTTAGTGACAGCGCCAGGGAAAAGCCCCTGGACCTTGAAGCCCACTGAATTCTGCAACCTCTAGCAAAATTCAACAGCCCAAGCGTACATACATTTATGAATATTTACTATGTACTACAATTTTTCATCAATTTCATATTGAAATACATGAAATATTTGCAACAAAAAAATAGAAAGCTTCTTAATAAAAACAGTGCTGGTGAACACCATATTTCATTTGATATGTTAATGTTAATCTCCAGTAGTTTGCTAAAACTATACTTAAGAATATCATTGACAGTAGTTTTAAAGTTAATTAAATTTTTATACTTTTGAACGTAACACTGATGATTGCCTATTAATAACTTGAGTTTGGGGTCTGTGCAAGAGTTATAAGAAAATCTTTGTTATAATTTCATAGACATTTCAACTACAAGAAAGATGAAAGTTGACTATATGGTTGCAAAACTATATAATCAGCTTGTAACTCACTGTCAGAATCAGGTGGATTATACTTTCCAGGACTACAAGAAAAATGTTTCTGTGATGTTTTAAGTCACCTATTATGCCTTGCAAAACCTAAGTGTACTCATTCCTGATGTGCCTGTTAGAGGGAAAAATTCACCCTCTATTCTGGATTCATTTTTTAAAGTGAGTGAATTCACAGGTGTATAAGACAGATACTACCCACAGAACCAGGGTACTGAGTTTATGAAATGGCTGCTGTCACTCTCCTGGTAATATATGGTTATTATCGCTATTTGCCAAGATACTTTTTCCATTTAGAGATGAAACTTGCTTTAAATTTTCTGAGAAATGAGATTTAAATACCTTCCTTCTGCTGTCTTTAGCTCTAAGCCTTTCAACATCTGGAGGTGTTTTTAAAAGCTATGGAAGATATTCATTGTATTTTTTTAATACATCACAATCCTGTTTTCTCCTCCAAGGTTTTTTTTAACACGAAGGACTTGTCCTTTACATAGCACCTCTGTCTTGTTTGCAGTTATGTCATTTTATACCTCAAGCGTGTAGTTGCCCTATTTTTTGTGTGACTAATTTTAATAATTTTGAAAGTGGAAGCTAAAAAAGGAAATTTGCATAGGTTTGCATACATTTTCTCTGTTTGCAGTTACTTTGACCCAGGATTTAAGCAGTATCCCTTTGTTTAGAAGTAAAGAAATTGCCAGCATTTCTGCAACCATACTGTGCTCTTGGATTCTGGTGCTAGCACCAGGAACACCCACTGTTGTGGGCATATGTATTGATTCCTAAGCAAGTATTTGCAAAGATTTACTGGTCAAGTATAGGCTGTTTCAGTGCCCAGAATAATTAGAATGGCATAGTAATGAATATCAATAGGAAACTATTTTTCATTCATTAACATTATAGCTATTAAACAATCCTCCAGGCATTCTTGAAACAGTCAGATAAATATAAAAGAGTTTGCACAATTTTTGCAAATAGAATGAATAAAGAAACTAATAATATGATCCAAATAAATGTACTTTAGGATTGAAATGATTTTTTTTTCTCTTTTTGTATAATTTATTAGCTGTAATGCTAAGTAGTATGAAGGAGCAAATAACCATATTAAGTAGGAAACTTTTCTGTAGGAAAGTGGGATCTCACTGAAGCTTTCTATTAGGAAGAATTTGATTTCTATAGAAATTTATGTCAGAAAAATTCAAATGACATATTATATGCATAAATCTTTGATTCAAACTTAAATATTTCAGAATCCAAGGCTCATAATCCAATTCCTGCCTTCATTCTGCTTTCTTTTATGGGCCCATGACATGCTCTTCCCTCCCTCACCAAGATGCACTATGGAGATGAGACCACAGATGTCTTGAGACTGCAGTGCACCGGGAAGGATGAGAATAAGGAGTAGAATAAGGAGTCTAAGCTCCTGAGCATCGGTTTCCAGAAGACAATGAGCTGAGTCTACAGAATACAAAGATGTTTCCTAAAACAGAAAATGTAAAAAAGTAGATGTTTTGATATTTTATATTTCAAACAGACTTTTAGTCCATTAAAATTTTCCATATTTTAATTTTCATCCTTGTGACAGAAAAATTAATAAAAAAGGATTGACATGCCCCGCACAATGGCAGTCTGGAAATGAAAGGGCTAACCTATTGCAGTGGTATCCTTGTTGGAATATTGAGGATATTTGCTAGCAATAAGACTTCTAAAACCTAGAAAAAATCTTAAGACTGAATGAGAAATAGCCTTGCTCTTTCCATTCTGTCTTAATCCCATTATTTCTTCCAAGTGTGGGCAACCTGGAACATATAAAAATGTTGTGTATAGCTAGCATTGACAGTTGTACCTGAACCTTACGCTTCTGTTGCCAGGAAAAGCAAACAAATACAAAAAGAGAATGAAAAAGCAATAAAGCTCATGGCAAGGGAAGGAAGTGTGCAAAGAGATCTAAGCACAGGTATAAACAGAGTCATTGGGTTGGGGCTGCAGGCAGCCTCTGTGTGGACAAGGTAGGACATCAGGGGCATGATTGTAATGGCACATTACCTAGGCAGCACAACATATGGAACTAATGAAGAAGGAAAGGGGACCCAACTTTTTTTTTGGAACTATCTGTGGATTGATCATAAGCTATTTTTTTCAGATATGGCCTATGCATCATTTTTCAATTATCTTAACTATATGGGAAGTTCAATGTATCTGCGTTATTCTACTGCTTAGCTCATCTAGGGTAAGAATAAAGATGCCAAATTTCTTAATGGGCTCAGTCTTCATTAAATTCTTGTTCTTAACTTACCTAGCAGATTGCACTGTAAAATCTCAGAAAACTCATTGAACTCTCAAAAGAATATTAACACTGCTTGGGAAAGGATACATTTTACTTCTCACACATAAGAGAGAATTAATTCCTACTCCAGGAGAAAAAATAACATTGAACTTTATAAATCTCTAACCATGTGCTTCCACAGTAATCTGAGTTTGATGGTAAACAGCCACAACTTATTTTAGAAAAAAACTAAGATTAAAACGTCCAGATTCTTCCACTGTGCAAGTGAAAAGCATTTTCCTCTGGAGTATATAATCTACATAAACAATCTCATTTTATTATGTGTTCTTTTTTTTTTATTTTGTACTCACTTGCACCTTGTAATAATTTTGCGTAATAAAACCACAATAACTCTTCATTCCTCATAGGTTAGAATATAGGACTGTTTTTTACCATCATCCATTCTCTTCACAAGGCACTGTGACAGATATACAAATCTTGAGAAAAAAAAGAAGACAGTTTCATTTCTGTGAAACCCAGACTAAGAATCAGATTAGATGACCCTAATACTTCTTCCTTTTTTTTTTCCCCTATGTAAAAGTTGCTATGGAACAGGTGCAGCTTTTGATTTCAAGACTGTGTGTCCTCATATGTGTTGCATGGATAGAGAGCTTAAATACCTTGATTATTAATACCTTGATTTTAGGCATAGCATTTGCTGGTTATGCTCAATAGTTGATTCAGGAGTTGCACAGGTAGATCCACCATTTAGAAAGTCCTGGCCTTATCCATCCAGAAAGAGGCCTTTGAGACCCTTCAAGGTCAGAGAAGGGACCCTGGGATTTGACAGATGCATGTCTGCTGCAAGAGCTGAGTCCCAACTCTTGCACCACTTTGATGCAATGCAGTTTGTTTAGTTTTGCTTAGTATTTACTAGAGGAACTTAACATTAAGGTAACATCTAGCCACTTTGATACTTGCAATGACCCTGAAAGCACAGCTGTAATTGAACTAATTACTATTTTTAGGGGCTTCCTATTCTGTACTGAGCCTAAAACAATTGTTCTAAACTGTTTTTTTTCATATCTGAAGAAAATAAGCTTACACATGTGCTGAGGATTACAGCCATGTTACTTTGTTTTTTGTAAATGTTGCAATGTTTATTGCTAATCTTTGTTTTTTGGAAAAAAGAGGGGGAGATGTTGGGGCCTTAGTAAGAATATATAGGAAAGTGGAGTTTGTGGGGAACTGGACCGACGCCTAGCAACCGAACACCTGGAGGAGAACCAATCAGCTGGGAGCCTGTAGCCAATGAGTGCTGCTCCTCAGCGCATGCCCACCTGCATGGGTATAAAGCCCTGCTACAGACAACAGCAGAGGGGAGTTGACCTCACTTTGTGTGGAGGTGTTGTGTGCTCTGGCTAGTGGGGAGGGCCCTGGCAGTTGGCATGAGAGTGACCCTCGACATCTGGTGACCCCGACGTGATTGTGCGAGAACGTGAGGGATCTTACTGGAGAAAAGCGGATTGTGACCACGACCTGGTGAGTCAGAATGGGAATTGGCGCATCTAGAGTGGAAGTTGCTGCAACAGCAATGGAACATGATACTGTTGAACGCTTCGTAAGGCTTGCTCAAAAAACTAAGATTGAGGTCTCGAAAACCGAGTTAACCGATTTGTTGCTATTTTGTAAGAAGAGAAAAATCATAGAAGAAGCCTCCCAGGCATGTAAATTTGAATCATGGGAGCGAGTAGGAAGAGAACTATGGGACGGTGTACAATTAGGCTCGGAGGAAGCGTGGCGCCTCACAAAGACATTTCGTCTAATATGGCCTATGTTTGAGCGGTTAGTTGCTATTGTGTTTTGGGAAGCGCTCCATGGAGAAGAAAAGGAAAATGGGTCTGAAAGTTCTGAATGTACTAACAATACTGAGCCAGTTCAGTGTAAGAAAATAGATAATAAGAGAAAGGTAACCTCACCTAAACAGGCATGTCCGGTAACTTTGGCCGAACAAGAAGTATGGGGGGGAGTGGATGAGTATCTCCCCCCGTGGGAGGGGGAGGAGCGACCACCCCCCACAGCACCTGAATGGGAAAAGCGACCACCTCCCACAGCGCCCGAATGGGAGGGGGAAAAGCGACCAACCCCCACAGCGCCCGAAATGGAAGTGGACCCAGTTAAAGTACCGATTCCAGATGGATCGGACGATGATAATGCTGTGGTTCAAAAAATGCGACAAGAACTTCGGGGACAGGCAGAGAGAATGACAGAATTATTAGAACAAATGCGGCGACTAGACGGTGGGTCCAAGGCCAGAGATGTGAAGGCAGCCTATAAGGCTGCCCATAGGGCTATAGTCGAAGGGTTGGAAAATGTAGACAAACAATTAGAGCAGTGGGAGGCACGAAAAGATGCCCCTAAGATTCAAAAGAAAGCAGCTGGAGCAAGTGACCCAGCTGAAGAAGGATTGTTGCCGGAGCTCCCAGCCACTTCCACTGCAGGTGGAAGTAATGATGAGGAAATGCCACCTGTTAATCCAACATTTAATGCGGGAGCACAGTATAAAGGGCTCATAGAGAATGCTCAGTTACAAGGAGAATTTGTATTTACACCACTAGCAGTTCCTGTAGTAACGGGAGCCCAGGGCCCCAGGTGGGAACCTCTCGATTGGAAATTTGTTCAAGGCATACAAAAAACAGTAATGCAGTATGGGCACGACAATAAGTTGGTGAGAAATCAGGTCTCTGCTCTGTTTAAATATTCCCATATGGTACCTGCGGATAGCAGAGCGATAATGGAGCTCCTGCTTTCCTCTACCACTTACATGCTTTGGTTAGCAAAATGGCAGGAAAGATTAGAGGAAAAACAGTTGGAGAATCTAAATCGCAGTATGGACGATCCATTAAGGGTTGCCACCCTTGATCAACTGATGGGCAATGGGCGTTACCGGGCAACCGAGGCCCAGGCAGCGCTCCACCCCAGGATACTACAGCAATCAAAAAATGCAGCGCTAGCCACTTTCCTTGCCCTACCACAAATAGGAACGCCACAGTTGCCATACACAAAAATAACACAAAAGCCGAATGAGTCTTTTTTCAACTTTGTTGATCGACTGAAGGAAGCCTTGGATATGGCACCTAATGTGCCTGCGGAAATGAAAGCAATATTGGCAAAGGATCTAGCAGTTCAGAACGCAAACCAAACTTGCAAGCAACTGTTAGCTACTTTGCCACCAGGAGCTTCAATTGTCCAAATGATAGAGACCTGTGCCCGAGCGCCATTGATGGAGGAAGAACAAAAAGCAAAAATACATGGTGCGGCTTTGGCCGCAGCAATTAAAGGAGAAAGAATGTCTAGAAAGGAAGACAAGAGATTTCATGGGACATGTTTCCTATGTGGTCGATTAGGACACATGAGGAGGAACTGTCCTAATAGATTCAGGATGGAAGGTACGGCCCCGAGAGGATTTAATGGGACCTGTACGAGATGTCAAAGGTTCGGGCATAAGGCAGCGGAGTGCCGATCACGGTTCCGCAAGAATGGCACGCCGATACAGGGAAACGGGAGTCGCCGCGTTGTGAGGGACGCGGCGAACAAGTATCCCCAGACGATGGCTGCCTCCACGAACTCTCCGCCGCAACCCGAGGAAGCGCAGGAGTCGACCTCTCTGTGGCAAAATCCACAGTGATTAGAGACTGACGTGCACAAATTAGAATTGATGTGCACTGGTCCCCTGGGGAGGAGCTGAGAGCCAGGGACCCCCCCCCCCCCCCCCCCAACCGCCGCCCTCTTCTCCTTCTCCCGCCCCCCAAGCTGCAGTGTCGCTGGGAGCAGGCCGGGGCGGGCGGACGAACCGGGCCTGTTAATGAGCAGCGGATGAAAGAGCAGATTTGTGGTCCTCTCGGAGGTGGCAGTGAAGTGCAACTTTAGCACGGGAAAATGAGTGAGCTTGACCAGTTATGCCAGGAGGCCGAGCAACTGAAAAACCAAATCAGGGATGCTAGGAAAGCATGTGCTAACGCCACCTTGGCTCAGATCACAGCCAACATTGACCCCGTGGGGAGAATTCAAATGCATACTAGAAGAACACTCTGGGGACACTTGGCTAAAATTTACGCAATGCACTGGGGGACTGATTCCAGGCTTCTAGTCAGTGCCTCCCAGGATGGCAAGCTTATAATCTGGGACAGCTATGTCTCCTCCTAGCTGGTTATGACGACTTCAACTGCAATGTCTGGGATCATGATAACCGTGTCAGTTGCTTAGGTGTGACTGATGATGGAATGGCAGTGGCAACAGGATCGTGGGACAGCTTCCTCAAGGTCTGGAACTGAAAAGAGCGGCAGACTCTGTGACTGGAAGAACTTTCCAGCGGTTGAAAACTAAAACTGATAGCATATCCAGTCTGACCATACTAACTTGGACCCCCATCCTCCCCAGCTCCAAAGGGCAAGATTTTTTCCTTCTCCTGTTGCTGAAATGAAGAGCACAATTACCTTTCCAAGAAGAATTTCTGTGGTTGTAAGCAAAATGAAATTGTGTATTCCTTTGGGACCATTTTCTTTTGTCTTGGGAATTTAAAAATGAAACATTATCATAAAAGTGTGACCAGAATGATCATAGTTGTGTTTGCAACTATGTTGCTTTGTTTTTGTTTATAATATTTTGATGCATGATATTGCCAATTTTTGTTTTTTGTAAAAAGAGGGGAAAATGCTGAGGATTACAGCCATGTTACTTTGTTTTTTGTAAATGTTGCAATGTTTATTGCTAATCTTTGTTTTTTGGAAAAAAGAGGGGGAGATGTTGGGGCCTTAGTAAGAATATATAGGAAAGTGGAGTTTGTGGGGAACTGGACTGACGCCTAGCAACCGAACACCTGGAGGAGAACCAATCAGCTGGGAGCCTGTAGCCAATGAGGGCTGCTCCTCAACGCATGCCCACCTGCACCGGTATAAAGCCCTGCTACAGACAACAGCAGAGGGGAGTTGACCTCACTTTGTGTGGAGGTGTTGTGTGCTCTGGCTAGTGGGGAGGGCCCTGGCAGTTGGCATGAGAGTGACCCTCGACACACATGCCATGAACAAAAAGTCACATTTCACTAATTGCTGTATTTTAATGCTAATCATAGCAGCTATTATCATGTTTCAAAACCACAAAAATAATAAGTGTTTAGAGGAAAGCCAGACACAGACACGTACATAAATGTGCAAACTAAGTGAAATTAGGAACGGAAAAAAATTATTCTGTGCTACCACCATGCATATTCAATAACAACACAATGCGTTTCCTGCCACAGTCACTGCCCTCTTTGGGTATTTGCACTGTGCTGGCCATCCTCCTCCACGGCCACAGCCTTGGAGCCTACACAAACTGGAGGGGTGGCAGTAACACAGCTCTGCTCCTGCTTCCCACTGCATGGGCAAGGGAAGGCTTCAAAGCAGCTCTCAGTACCTGACCTCAGTAGCGTCCTGTGAGTTGAAGCAAAGCAATTTTGGTTGCTGTAAGGTTTTTCATGCTTCTACCATTTCTGTCTCCAGCAAAACCTACAGGTCTCATTAGCACAGTTTGTCTATTTTTGTCATATAAAGAAATCACAAAGAGCTCCAAACGGAGACTGCACCAGCCACAAACTGTGGTGCAGAAAGCAAAGCCATAGCATTCTTCATATGCCTTCTTTGGGAAGTTTTTTAACTTGCATTGGTCATTGGGTATAGGCACGAACACCAATGGAGTCTTTGACCTAATTAGGAAGTGACTTTTAGTTACCTTTAATCAGTATCTTTTAGTATAGCTTCCTGATGTTAGTAGAAGACCATATAGCTATGAGTTCAGACTTACTAGGCATAAATTGAAACTCAGAAAAGCTCACTCTGCTGTACCAGCCTGTTGTCATTTGATTTAGCGTATGCTGATGTTGCTAACCATCTGTTTAGAGGGGCTTTCTTTTTTCTAACTCAACTTTCGGCAAATATATCCCAAAGAATACGACATCTTGCCATACTCAGCATCCACTGTAGACCACCTCCCTCAAAAGATGGGAGCAGCTCTTCGGTAATTGCAGTTCTCAATTATTAGGCTGCATTTGTGACTCTTCTACATATTGGAGGAGGTTTATTGTCTTTTTGAGAGGAGTTTGCCTTCTTAGCAATCTGACTGACCGCCATGTGGATTTGATTCCCGTGAATCTCTAACTGTGAGTCTCAGTGGGGCAGAAGGAGCATCAAACAAGCAAGAAAGTAGTGGAAATGGGGCCAAGCCAAATAGGTGTAATTTAAAGAAGATCTGTTGTATCGTGTTGATTCGGTCTGCAATAATTCAAATTGCTCTTGCTAAACAGAGGAGATAGACAACCCCCCCACGCCACCCTGCCAAAATCATCAGGAGATTGTCTATTAATTTTCTTGTCATCAGGATCTGGTTCATAACCCATAACCAGTGCTTTATAAAATAATAAAACAGCAGTGGCAACATATCTTTTGTGCAATGAAAAATACTGGTGTTGACCACTGCTGTAACTTATCATGCTTGTCGTGCTTCTGGCATTTGCTCATTGATGCACTCTATTGGCAAAAACAGAATATTGATCAGTCATTATCATGGGAATAGAAGAATATCCAATTGGCATAAAATGTAGCACATTCGTGCATTCAAAGCCACAGAAAACAGAAAGAACACAAACATAGAATAAAATAACTTATGCCTCATACATACTTAGGAAGAGGAATTTCCTCTGCAATTTTTTCTTAATCATAAAAAATCACTCAAATGTGGAAACAAACCAAAATAAGCAGGAATATATTTTTTAAAAATCCGTTTCTTTGTATGTATATACTGATTTATTTGTTTTCTCTTTCTTTATTCTTTCCTCCTTTCCATTCCCTGAAGAACATGGCAGAGTTTTATTTATAGGATTTTTTCAAAGGGCTTCACATGGGTTTAATTTTCAGACCTAATAGATCCAAAACTTTATTAAGTGCTGATAGTTTTGTCTGAACTTTCTACAAGGGGTTACTACTGAAAACATATAAAAGAGTAAATAACAGTAAATAGAATGCAGTTCTGTGACTAATCTTCAAACAAGAAGTTCTAGTAGCTGAGCAAATTTAACAGTTACATCAGAATATTGTGAGTTTTAATGTAAAATAGTTGCATTTTCCCAAGTTCTAGGTCTTGTCTCAGTAGAGATATGGAGCCATTGACAATACATGCTTTATTGGCTGGAAAAAAAAAAGTTTTTTATAGGTGTCTATATAAGGATATGTTCTTGCTTGTGTTTCGGTAGGATGTTTTCTTGAAAGAAAAACTTACTAGAATACAGTAATACAGTAGAGGTATCCTCTAAAACAGGAGGAAGGATCACCAGCAGAAAATAAGAGAAAATACAGACTGCAACTGGGTTATGTTTAAATGGGAATCTATGGGCGTAAGATTCCCTTTTACAATAATCTGTGACAGATTTCAATTTTCTGTAGAAAATTCCCATTAGCAACAGTGAAGGTAGGATGAAGCACAAGAAACAGGCACCATTTAGCATTTTAAAGTGAGAACTTTGGTAGCATCCGGGCTTTGACAAAGCTCTGACCAGTAAAGACAAAAGGCTCCACTTGACCAGACGACTTCTCAAAAATGTATAAAATGGTTCAAACATTCTGAAGTACATTTTAGAGATTCTCTTTTATTCATACAATCGTAAAACAAGAAATGAACAGAAGCATTGGATCGGTCCTGTTCACCAGTCCAGTTCAGTCATAACAAACTTGTCTGAGATAAACATTTTTAGGGTTTATCAAGTCTAGTAAAAGTATAGATTCTGTGAGACTTTTTTCCTGCATACAGAAGATTTCTTCTGTTTGTAGCAGACCTTGATGAAAATGGTTCCTTGATGGTCTATGTACAGTTACCTTTTAAAAAAAAATTATGAAATTCCATATCTAATGCACTACCTCTATTTTTTTCCACTCTTTTTTTATGAGTCAGTTACTTTATTATTTTAGTCTCTGTTTTCTGGTCTGGCCAGTAGTTCTTCAGCTTTTACATCATAATGCAGAAACAACTGTTACTAGAGAAAAAGACCAGTAGTTTTCCACACAGAGAACCTACTAGAGAAAATATGTTAAAAAGAAGAATGGATTGGGAATTTATGACAATATACAAGCTGGAACATTACTCTTGGCTAAGTGCTTTCATTGATATGATTGATATGTTCATTGATGGCTTCTCACACTGCATCCAGATGGTTGCAACAATTAATGTTGTGCTAAGAATATACTCCCGAGTTTCAATATAACAGGCAGCATGGGCATTCTCTGTGGGATAAATACAGATATAGCACTGATTTCAAGCTACCACCCTGTGGGAAAGCCTAACACTGAGGGCTCTCTTATTTTTCTTATTTTTAATTTTTGAAGATGAGAATGAAATCTGCAGCCTCATGCTCTTGTGTCTTCTAAGTCTCTCTTTTTTTTTAATTGCCTCTCCTATATATTGCCTTTTATGATATTGCCAGTCTTTTCATCTCTAAGACATGGTGGGAAAGAAAGTTTACCTTTTTTTTTTTTTTATGAAAAGTGGCAGATTGTTAACTCCTTCCTCCTGCAAATAGACAGAATATGGAGCTGTTTGGAGTAGATGACTCTGTGAGCAGGGCTCACGCTCTGCTCCAAAGGAGTGGACACGCACCTTGCCCATCGCCCCCTTTCCTCCTCACCATCCTTGCTTACATGTGGTGCTCCCTACTGGGTCACCCTTCATTGAGATGAGAAATGCTTTTGGGAAAGTGTTTCCCTCTGTTTTTCCTTATGAAATGCTCAGAACAAGTAATATTACTGCTTGTATATAACTTTAGGACAGCGACTGCGATCATTCTCTATTTAGCACCCGTATTATCTGATTGATGAGCAGGGTTTGGTCATTGTTCCCTGTACTGGAGATGGAAATTTCTATGATCTGCAGAGTCATAAAAAATCTCCTGTGAGAAGCAAAGGCCAGACCTTGAGAAAGAAGATGTTCGCCTGCCTAAGCTGAGCAATAAGGAGCAGGGATGCAGCTGCTCAGCCCAGTTCACAGGCAGCCCCCCTGGAAACCTGTCGAAGCCGGCCGCCTGGCCGGGCTTGTAGCCAACTTAACCGCAGATGTCCTCCAAACTAGCTTTGGAGGTCAAACACCCGGAAATGAGGAAGAAGAGGAGGAAGGCAGGACCCTCGAATTGAGGGCTGGGACCCCTGACTGGTACGTGCACCTGCACACCCAGGGTGGGGGGAGAGTTGTGCAACTAGAGATGGAGTTTGTCCACCCCCCGGGCTGCCTCCTGGGTCGGGCTGACCCTACGTGCCAGGATGCACCGGGCATAGAGAGGACAGTGCGGAGAGAGCGGGGCGGCGGGAGGAGAAACTCCTCACTCTGAGGCCTGCGCTGTCTCCGTGGGAGCTGGTCAGCAACTCTCTCGCTCTGATCTGCCAGCTCGGGAGGATGTTTGGGTCCGGTATCCCACCAGCAGGTATCACCTCGTGAGCAGTTATCCACACTTTGCTTCTTTTATGTGCTTTCACCTGAATAAATGCTCGATGTAGTCACCTCGTTCTGCGTGATTATTGCCGAATCCCGAACCCATCCGGAACAGTCCGTCAGACCACTAAGGTTTTGAAATAAAGCTATGGATGTCAGCAGTGGGGGGTCAAAAGCACTCTGTAACATTGTGTTTGAGCTGAATGACTCGCAGAGATTTATGAAACACAATAAAAAATACTCTATAAAATATAAGCTTTCCATAAGTATTTGAGGGCTCTGGTTTTGATCCTATAAAGCATGGAAGTATATACTTAGCTTTAAGCATATACTTTTTCCCCAAGGGTATTCCTCTGCATTTTAAAGTTAAATATCTGCTTAAGAGCTTTATTGGATCAGGGCCAGTGTGTTTTCCGAGTCTTTTAGGATTGAGATTTCATAAACCACATTTTTTCTGAGATCTCAAAGCATTTCACAAGAGTCACTAAAGACAATTCCTCAGAATAATAGGATAAAGTCCTGGGATGATAGGAAATACACTGTTCCCTTGGGTGGATATAACATTTCCACTTTTAACTAATGCCTTTCTAAGTCAGTGACAAATAAAAAGGTTCTATTTTTGATTGCTGTGCTAACAGGTGCCCCTTCATGATGCTGAAATGAATGTCATACAATAAAGGTGGGTTTTGAAGTAATCCTCCCTGATGAAACTCACTGGCTTTAGGGCGGTTGTTGCTGGTTTTTTTTTCTCCTTACTGAGAAAAGAGGAGAAGATGCAGAAGGTGATTTATTACTTTAGATGGAAAGAATTTAAAACACTAAAAAGACTAACCAAAGAATATTTATAATAGAGGAAGTAGGTTGTCTTGAGAGAAATAGTAAGGAGTTGTATAAAAGATAAACTCCTCATCTGGGATACTGAAAAAATGGTAGAAATGCATGTTAATGTTGCACATATATATCTCACTCTAAGTAATTACGTTACAGCAAAATCAAAAGACCTTAAGCCCTTTGGGCAAGCAGTGCACACATATATATCGAAAAAAATACATATATTTATCCTAATTCCTCAGACATCATTTGCTGTCTGCCAATCTGAAATTTGGGGTCCACTTGAGGAGGTCTCATTTGAACCTTTGAGCATTCTGGCCTCAACCCCTCTCCCAGCTGCAGAGGATGGGGAGCTGTGGAGAAGCTCCACACTGCAGCTGCCAAAATGCCCCAAGTGGTCTGCTCGTGGGTAGCCACGAGCATCCTGTTTTCCACATCCTTACCAGTCTAAAAAATAATAAAAAAACACACAGTGCTGACAAGAAGTTGAAAGGTACAAATACATGAAAGAACACCAGTTGAAAGGTGAAAATCTGTATATGGATATAGTATTAACCAAGCAATCAAAAATAATTTAAGGACTTTCATTGCCAAATATCATTCTTTCAGGCCGGCACAATAATATTACAGTTCTGCAATAGCTACTGCACATTTATTTTTCATAATGAGAAAGGCATGTGCTTTTTCCTCACACTTCATTATCATTAGAAGCAGAATACTTCTGGCTCAACAACAGAAATGCCTTAACCAGATGTTAGTCTAAACAGTAAATGTTGAAAAAGTTTGAAATACCTAATATGACTTCTTCAGAAGGAGATCGTTTGAGAAAACTTAATATTCTGCATAGAAGTAAGCATCTTGGACAGAGAATTTAAGCTTCGAAGATATTAACTATGAATAACATTGACCCAATTACCTATCGTTTAAAATTTGTGTCCCAAATCAGAGTTCTGCTAGAGGATTGTCCCTTTTCCTCCTATGGAGCAGCTCTTCTTCATCCACCTCCCAGCTCTGGCTGTTAGCTGGAAGTCCTCTCCCCAGGGCTGGAGGTGGAGGGGTAGACCAAGGAAGGGAAGGTAGCAAACCCTGGAGCATCCATCCCTCCTGCTGCTTTGGACCTGTCTCTGCTCTCCCTGGTCCTGCTGCTGCAGCATATTGATATTCAAAGGGTAGAATAGTCACGCAAATATTAGCACCCTTTCCTTGTTATGGGAATTTCATCAAATGTCTGGGAAATTTTGCTGGAGATGTAACCTGTAAGCCTTGAAAGACAGTCTCAACAGCAGAGATTATTGGTGCTGCAAAACGTTTGCCTTTGTGAAGCTGCTCAGCTTAGATGGTAGAGAAATAGAATCTGATCTCTCCTTAGAGACATTTCATATTGATTTTTTTTTCCTCAGTCCAAAATAACAAATCACCACTATATTTTCTCATGCCATTTTGTGCATGCAAAAACATAATAATATCCTGTAAGGGTGCTATATTTAAAGATTTCCAGATATATTATTCAGTTATGTTTGGAAGTACCTGTGGATAGTGCTATGAGATCCAGTAACATCGATCAAGGTACAATTAAAGACAACATAAACGATGTCATAAACAGGCTCAAAAGAAACAAGATTCTCTGGAAATCTTTTAGCAAAGAAAGCACAGTGTCCATGCAGATCTTTAAAAATTGTTTGGTCTTGGTAAATGTGCACCGTGTGTGAGCTGTTATCCCCATGTCTGTTTTTTTTTTTTTTTCCCCATTCACTAATTTAATTTCTTTCACTCTTCATCTGTTCAATGTGGAAAAATCTCTTTTCTCTCTGATGCCCACTGTCAGCAGATTGAACTGAGTAACACAGTAAACTCAGGCAGTATTTTATATGCTTATCTGTACAATCATAAGTGTATAACAGCCTATGTTGAGAGCTTTGATTGCTCACATCTTTACAGTGGCTGGAGGCTGCATTTGGTACCCAGTGTGACAAGCTGGAACTGCAACCTTTTGTAGATTGCTGTCGTTAACAAGGTTCATTTTACTGCTGGCATGTTATGGAGGTACCATGTCAGTGCTAAAGGATGAAAAAAATAACATACAAATTTGAGACCACACATTTCAGAAGCGTTTTGGCAGACAGAATAAAATCCCCAGATTATCTAAATTAATTGTATAAGTTGTCTAAAATAAATAACGTCCCACAATCTCCATCTCCATATGAGGATGAACTTCTTTCCTGTGAGGGTGACAGAGCCCTGGAACAGGCTGCCCAGGGAGGTTGTGGAGTCTCCTTCTCTGGAGATCTTCCAAACCCGCCTGGATGCCACCCTGTGCCACGTGCTCTAGGTGTCCCTGCTGGAGCAGGGGGGCTGGACTAGATGATCTCTAGAGGTCCCTTCCAATCTCAACCATTCTGTGATTTTGTGATTCTCTGATTCTGTGATGAGGATGAAAAAAAAAACAAAAAAACAAAAAACCCAGAAATACAAGTGGAGAACAGTTGGCAAACTGAATACTGCAGAAAATGGCTTTAGTGAGTCAGAGCAGCAGTAAACGAAACTCTCGGTTTCCAGCATGCATTAATAAGAATATCGCATGTGGATCATGGCCGTGTTTTCAAACTGAAATTGGCACTGGTCGCATATCAGCTGGAAGGCAATGATCATTTTAGGTCATCACTTTTGGGGCAAATGTGAGGGCCTTTGGAGAAAATCCAATAAACAGAAAGAAGAGTAGCCCAAAGTCTAGGAAACATGATCCATAAGAGTGAATCCAATTAACTGAGTTTGTGTAGCCTAGGAAAGAATGGGTTAAGAGAGGCTTTTGAATCGCTTCTTGTAATAAGGGTATATGCATCTTCTCTCCATGTCTACCAAAGCAATAAGAAAAAATAATCATCTTTTCAAAAAAATGAAGACATGAGGTAGATATCTGTAAAATTTCTGTGTTTAAGACAAGCATGAAAGAAAGTACTAATAGGCATTATCAGGCTTTACAAGAGGTAGTAAAATCTCCAGTTCCATATGATTTTGGCTTAGGAAAGTATCTCTCAGAGAAGGTGTAGGTTTACCTGATCATCAGAGCATAAACAAAGGGCTGTTTTAGGTCCCTTTCACTCTACGTTTTTGTGATTTCTGTGATTTGACAAAGCAATGGTAATTATAACGCTAGCTTTGTGTTATGATCTGCCAGATGGATTTAGTACTAGAACACATTCCCTTTGGCATTGTCTGTGCAAGTTCTTCTCTCAACCATAGAGAATTTAGCCAAGAGAGCTGACCTAGTTTACACATTCAGCATGGTGTGCCTTTGCCTGCCTTAAATATGAATCTGCTTCTAATCATTTGCCATTAAAATCTATCAACATAATTCCATCTTCTCATTTTAATTTCCAAGCTCGAAACATTTTTTATGATGCCTCTGGCATTACTAAAATGAGGGTCTAGTTCATCCTAAAGTCTATGTTTACATGTTACTGTTGCACAGTAGTTGTTGATGTTTCTCTCCTCTCTTTTCTTCTACCTTGCTATGCCCCATCACTTACCCCTGCCAGGAGAAATTCTTGCCTCCTCAGCTAGGTGCTTTATAACCATGTCTGTGAAATCTGTTTGTTGAAGTTTGATCATTTTCAATATCAGAGTCAGAGATTAGCCACACAAAGATGATCAGCACAGCTAGAGGGGAGCAGACAGACACCTCCTTTGGTGGAGGAAGGTTCACTTGTGCAGCTCATGGAATAGTAAAATGCAGCCATTATTTTGGATACAGATAAAACAGCATGTCTGGTATTTATTTATCCCCAAGAAAATGGTTGCTTGATGTTCTTTTTTCTCCAGTTGCCAGCTAATTTCTATATAGTATTTAATTCAGTTTATCAATTCCCAGTAACATTCATTGCAGCAAATTAGGCAGTAAGTTTTATACTCACATTTCACTGGATGGGGATTCATACATAGTGTGCTCACTGCAGTGAGTGACCTGCAAAGTGACAACTGATTTAGCTAGCTCTGTGGTGGCTGCCTTCTGTTTTGCATTTTGGTTTATGTACATTCCAGAAAATAATTCTATTGCCTGTCACAAACTTCATGAATATATCATATTACCCGAGCACAATACCATTTTGAATGTCAGATTGCTTTATGCAGGGAATTGATCGAATTTTTCTTTCAAAGCTCTTGAAACTTAGGGTTCATGTTATAAACATTGTGGATAGCTGGACAAAAAATGTGCACTGACATAGTGTCTACAAAATGTACCTTATTTGATGTCTCTGATAAATCGCAAAGTACTCTTCTTTCTTTTCCTCTTTTTTATGAGAATACTCATTTGACAACACAGCTTGGAATCTGGATGAGAACTGTGCTGAACTGAACTGAGCTAAGATTTATCACAAGTATACAAGCAAACTGAGGGGAAAAAAAGTTACAATAGTTCAGAATATGTTTTCAGGGAAAAAGGTATGAAAACTTCCTGACCACGCATAGTCACACTGCCTCCAACAACCCTGCAGTCCCAAATTTTAATTAGCAAGCTTAGTGTTTGTAAGCACCTCCTGTTCACTTCAGGCCAATTAAATTGTTCTGTCTAACAGTCTTTCCACTAGCAGACTTCAAAAGCTTCTTTTCCGGTAATCTTTACCATATGCCATGGGGGAAATATTAATAAAACACTTAATCGGGATTGTATTTACATCTGCTCATGTTTCACTGAAGTTTGGCTATGCAGTCGTCTATGTCTATGTAATAGTTAAAAAAAAAGTCTCCAAAAGCACAATGCGCATTCATGCAACAGAAGTTCCCAGTGGCTCTGGAGATATAGCCAGAGATTCAGTCATCGGAGTCACTCCCAGAGCTGAGCAGAGATTGGGAAGAGCTTGGGGTGGAGGTTTGCAGTGAGCGCGGTGCCTCTGGGAGGGTTGGGGAGCACCCAGGGCAGACCTTGCTGCAACAGCCTCTTGATCTGCTCCCGCGCAAACGAACGTCAGCTCCGGTCAGGCAATGGGCAGGGTGTGAGGTCTGACACACAGATACACTGGCAAGAAATGAATCCCCATTGCAGGAAAGCGGTGCTGGAAAACTGCAGCAGAATTTCCAAGGTAGCTGATTCCAAATTCTGCCTGAGAAACCTCCATTGGTTTTGGCCCTGGACTTCTGGAAAAAGGCAATCCTTTACCGCCTCTCAATCAAACTCAGTGGCATTATTATATTCTCAAGGTTCTTATATTCTTCTTCCAGAATATATCCTTCTCTTAGAAGCTCTGTATGTTTTCCAAGTTTATGTATGTGTTCCAGTGTATGCTCTATCCTCTTTTCTGTCAGCCAACTATTTCTTGAATGGAGTGACTCTGAATCTCTTTACCAAAAAAAATCATGTGAGACCAAAGGCAAGTAGAGATCAGATATCCAAAATTTGTTGCTGGGACAATCTTAAAAGTGCAAAATGTCCTTTTGCATTATTGCCTATTGTCTGGGAAAGACTTTCAGCTGACAGCGGTACCACCACCGGCCAAGACAAATAGTGCCTGAACACCAAGAAGCAATGCTTTGGCATCTATTTTAAACAAAGCATCCTATTTTATCTGCCATCAGAAAGCAGATTTATATTCAAGGAGCAAGGTTGGGGGCTAAAATTAAAATTGAGAACTTGACTGGGAAAGCACAGATTTAATTCATCTCCAGATTTTGCTATCATAAACCCAATTCGCAGTTTCTCCTTATTGTAAGTATTGTTTGACACAGCTGATTTTTCTCCTTTTCTGTTGTGATTTTTACCACCCTTTTCACTTTGAAAAGTACTAAATACAAAGAGGGTTGCATGTCAGTGTTGTCCTACTACACCACAAGAAATCACTATAAAAATTGCCATATGTCTTTGTACGGGCAATTAAGTTCAAGTGATTTCTGAAGGAGCAAAACATTTGTGCTGCATCACTTCTGAGCCTTCCTCTGTCTATTCAACTTGTTAATTTGAAGCTTATCTTTTCTTCATCTAATACATTTGGGATGTGCAACCAAGTAACTAATTCTTGGATATAAAATAGAAATAAGTTGTCTTGCTAATGTGAGATTTCCTAGACAACAAGGACAGAATTCCAAAGTGCCATCAAAGCTCTTTACTTGTTAATCAGATTAGTATACTAGTTCAGGGTGGAGGAGGAAGAAATCATGACACTTTTGAGATTCTAATGAAAGGGGATATCTTAAGGTTGTTTTTTGTTTAACATGAGCACATACAAGAAGAGAGAGAGTTAATTTACGCATGCAAACTGATACATCCAAAGAAATTTTGGTGCATGTCAGTGTTAAGTTCGACAAATCAGAAAACTTCCCTTGCTCATCAGTCATTTACTGTGGCAAAGAGTTCCTTTCTAATGGAAGTGAGGGGAAAAGCAAATGTGTAAATGTGAATTCTGATATTATCTTTAGCCTGCATCTAGTTTTAGAAGACAAAAACAGGTTTAATCATGTGCTTGGTATGTAAATGTTTGTCAAAGTCTTGTGGAGTTATGAAAACACAACACAAGAAGAGGAAAGGTATTGTGTTGGGAGGAATGACATGCAGAGGGCTTTAGAAGCAGAGATTTTGAATTACTGCTCTTCTGAGGCCCACAGAGAACAGGGAATTTTAAAAACAACCGAAGACTTGCCAGCAGTTTGGGAACTGGTACAGCTGTTCTGGCAAATCCATTGCTAATAATCTTTTCACTTGGGTTTATGGAACATCTATTTCTTGTTTATATCAAAATATTAAAAATGCAAATTACCTGTTAATTTCCTATATTGTAAAGGTAAGTGAGTGCAAGAATACAGGGAGCACATTTGTTGAGGAGCAAACTGAATAGAGGCCTTCTCCTTCTGATGTGCATGTGCTATGGGAATAGGCCATCACATAAAAGGTCACTGCTCCTCTTCAGCCTCTAGCTGGTTTTTGAAAGAGGAAGTTCAGTAAATTGAAAGATGGCTGTATCTGTCTGCAAGATAGCAGAAGCCTGGTGAACAGAGATGTTTCAACACATCTGAAATGAAATGCTCAACAGACTAGAGGGCCACAGGGGCTCAATTACTCTTCTATTCTCTGTACATCCCTTTGGGATCTGCCTGCTTTGACTTCAAATGTGAGATAGTGAGCTTCACTATCCACTAAAAGCTGAGGATTTTTATCTGGGGAAGTCCAAATTTCCTTAAAACCTGTATAAAGCCCTAAGAGCAGGTGTCCAAATTTCACTCCAGGTGGCTGCATGCTTCTGCGTTAGGTGCTGTATTGTGTAATTCCTGAGTGCATGAGACAGAGCTAGAGACCAGCTTAAGTGTTAGAGCACAGCTATTTAGGACCCTCATCATTTTGCACTTCCTTGGAAAGAACCTGAGAAATTTCCTTGACAAAGCTCTAAGGGCAGAACTGACATTTAGGCTCTGCGATGTTTTTATATCCAACAGATACCAATGTCCTTCATGAGATAATATTAACACCATATACCAAGTAAAGATCTGGGTAGTCAGAATGCAGGCAGAAAAAGCTTAAATCTCTGAAAACAAAATAATACAATCTGTGCTGGAATCAAGCATATAGTTTGATATGATTACCCATTGCAGTAATTTGTCCATCAGTTTAGTCTATTGATTAAATTTTAATTGTAAACTTGAGGCGGTCTTTGCACTGTTACTTCTTTAATTTGGCTTCTTCAAGCATCTCTTAATTTGCTTATTCTTTATTTAAAATCCAGAAAAAAATAAATTGACCCAGCTTATGCTGATTTAGTCAAATCATGATGTGAATCATAAACTCTAAAGACACAAGAAATCTCTGGGTAAATGTCCTGCTAGTTTGGTTCTGTTTACAAATACAATGAAAGCTCCATGGACTTTCTTTGCACTTTTTTTTGAAGGCATAAAAGTAGGGTAAAATAATTTCATTTAATATTCTATTTCCATTTTAGTGCCTGACAGCTTTGTGAGTTATGAAGAGTTCTCTAGAAATTTTGATATTTTTCAAATGAATATAATTTTAAAGAATTTAGTATGAGATACTTGTAGACAATTATATTTAAAATCTATGCATGTGGGTCTACTGAGTTAAATCATTCAATAATAATTTGAATATTTCTCATATTTGACTTACTGTCACAAAAGCTTTGACTGATTAACATATTCATAAAAAAAATCCCTCAAGTGTCCTTCTACTGATTGCATTTCACATTCCTCTCTATCTCAGATTTTCTTTTCAATATTTCACGTCTCTTCATATTTCAACAAATGTTAGGAAGGATGCATGAAGATTTCTTTATTTTTAATAATGTCTCTATTTTTAATGTTCATTAAATGCCCTCAAGGCAGCCAAACAGCTTGTACAAAGTTTGGAGTAGAATTGCTGTGATTCAGAAGCGATGCTTCTACCATGAACTCAGCAATTAAAAAAAAATGGCAAAGACCATTTCCTCCGTGTTAGGGTGGGAATTTACTTTACTTAACCTTGAACTTGTTCAATTTTTCTTTTAATTTTTTACAAATACCGTAGCATTGTTTGCTGTCTGTCTCTCTCAATTTTTCTTATGTCTTCTTGCATGCCAAGTACACAGTATGATGCACTGAGTATGGCATAAGCTAAAACAATAAATTGCTAAGAGCAGGAGGTACATCATTAGGGACGGCATCTATCTCCTTGAATAGTTGTAGACCAACTTTCAGACAAATCTGTTGTAACACAAGCATATTTTGAACACTTCCATATCATATGGAAGTCTCCTTTTGTGCTATCCAGCAAGAAACTTTGCAACTTGTCTGTCAGTAAATCTGTGCTTGTGTATTCATGTATTCACTGGATACCACTTCACAGGATTTGCCAGGCAAAGTAGATACACGACCAAAATCCCAACCTGGAGCTGCAGCACCACCTATGAAAACTACTCACTGGCCACGAAAACTACTCACTGGCCACTCTGACTCAGGACAACAGAGCAAATTTTGTAGTCTGTGTAACATATTAGGAGAGGTACTGGGTACTAGGAGAGCTTGGCTGGTTGGGTGAGGTACTGCAGGCTTGGCTGGTTTCCACCTCCTTCTCAAGGGAACTGAGGAGGCATTTGCAGTGATTTGTTCTTCTGTATAACACTTTTACAAGACTACACCTAGTTGTCCCTGGCTACAGGTGAGGGATGGCATGATACTTGATATGGGATTGATAGAGCAGGCTGAAGTTTTACTTGCTTCTGCGTCATGTAAAAAAAAAAAATCCAGTTCTTGGGTATTGGGTATCACCTAGTTAGGGATCCTTAAATATCAGACCTAGTCAAGAGAATCTGTACATCTCTACCAACTGTTCAAGGCCCGTATCCCCACACCGTTTTGCAGATATTCCAAGCTCACATCCCATAGTCTGATAGCACTTTCTATTGACAGATACTCAATTCCACAAGTTTAATAGGCCTAAACTAGTTCTTTTCTTCGTCTGTGGAAATACCAACATTGGCATAGTGTTTAATATTTCCTGCAGCCAGCTGTCACCTTCCTGGAGCTTCCTAGGGAGGGAGCTCACTCCATGCAGCTCTGGAAGCAGGAGAGATGATCTCGGGTTACACCAGTGCCATCCAGCCTGTTCTCCTCCTGTTTGCTGAGCAGCTTCACAAGAAAGTCCTTTGCCTTCCGTACTTATTTGTTCAAGGGAGTAAAGGCCCTGACATATCTGTGCAGAGTCATCTTCCCCCTCTTGTTTGATCATCTTGAAGAAGATCTAATGATGGCAGGAACAGGCTGGCTTACCTGTATCTGGTCCTGGCTGCACACTGTCATCACTTTCCTTGCATTCTTGGTGTTCGGTAACCAGTCCTGAGCTCATTCGGGAAGTTAAACCATCAGAAACTAAAGATGAGGGAGCCAGAACAGTTTTTACATTTTTTTTTCCTAGTGGCAGCTCAACACCAGGTCAATTTGGTGTTAAGAAGAAACCTTACCTTTACTGAGCATCCTGGTAACACTACAATTACTTAAAGAACATAACACTTACCAGGAACTTGAGAATACGGCTAATTACTAGCACAGTTGTATCTCCAGCCTGAATGTTTCTGTTTGAATGCAGGTAAGCCAAGCTAACAGCTCAGCTTTGAACACAAATGCTTCTCTCCTCTGAAGCATCTGCTCAAATCTCACACACTGCTTGACCAGACTCAGGAAAATGTTCTGAGTGGAACCTAGAAGCCGTTTAAAGATTAGCATGGCATAAGCTTGCTCTGCCAGGATCCATTTTTGGTTAGAGGTGAGCCAGGCAGCTGCTGTTTCTCACTGGCAGGGCCTTAAGCAGTGTCAGACTCTCCCCACACTCCCATCACTTTTATCTTTACCCTTGCGCTGCCCTTCCTGAGGTACTGCCAAGGCACTGGTAGGCTGCATGGCCATTCGGAATAGGAAACTCCCTTGACTCCTTCGATGCCAATCCATTTTTCAGCTGGTTGACTAGACTGTGAAATTAGTCAGCCACCGGGTCCTGGGTCCAATCCCCGCCTGGGGCTACCACTCACCACTGAGCACTCAAAAAAGGTGATCCAGGTTAGCTGCAATTTGGGGAGCCGCGGTGCCTGTGGCGAGCTCTTGCAAGCAGTGGTGAGAAGGGGTAGGCAGCCAAATCTGACGACCTTCCACTGTTTTCACTGCCTTTGAGGACAGTGTTTTTAGCCGACTACTCTCCTTTTGTTATGCAGAGACTTTGAAATGTCTACCAACGGAAGTGAGGAAAGGGCTGCCTCACTGACAGCAGCCAGATGAATCATTCATAACAAAACCCTGAGCACTGCATTTATGCCTCCTTTCAAGCTAGGAGACAGCTCTAATTCCTCAAATTTTATTTTTCCAGAATTCTGGTGAATTTTTATGTGTATGGCTGTCACAAGCATTACCACAAAGGTGTATATTGGATATCGGAAATTCAAGCTGGGAGCATCACGAAAACCATGTGGGATCGTCTCTCATTCCCAACCTAGATGACATCACTATTTTAAGCATTTTTGAGCATACGGGATCATAAACTCAAGAGCATTTGCTTTTGTTTTAATACTGGTGTTAAACATCACCTGCGAGCTCCTCTCTTTGGTGCATCCCACTGAGGAGACTGGTCCTGGCCCCCTGTTTCAGCATTGCCCTGTGGTGGCTGGGGAACATTTTGGAAAGCGCTGGAAGGGGCCCACTTGGGCAGCACCAGGAGGGGGAATAAGGCACCATTCCCATGTTCCTGGGGAGCTTGTCACTCCAGAGCAGCAGATCCCAACAACAAAACAAAACATAAAAGTGAGGAATATTAGAAGTTATTCGCAAAATTGTGACTGGAAAAGGAGGTGTGTGTGTGTGTGGGTGAGTGCATCTCAAAAAGGCACTGCATATGTGGGTTTTTTTTTTCAGATATTATATTTCTGAAAATTGGTGGATCAGACTGACAGAATTTTTAGCATTCTACAAATATCACTGGTGATTTTTCAACCTCTCGGTGCTCAGGACTTGACTGCTAATTGATTTTCAACTTTATGCCAGCAAAACACTGATGTTCTTAATCAAAAACAAAGTTGTTTTTAGTTTTGCTTTTATTTCCAGAATCATGTGTAGCTAAAACTCTGATTTCATGATTTCTGATTTCATACGGATTGTAAAGATAATGGACTTGGAGGTATTATTTTCTCCATACATTTATTATCTCATTCAACAGAGACATACTGCAGTGTCAATATGGAGAAGCAAAACAAGTTTCAAATATGCCACCATCATTACATACAAGAGATAAAGAGAAAAGACAGATGACAGCAATTAACGTGGCATATCACTCGTCTCTGTGATCAGATGGGACAGTGCAGGTGGCATCCTGTCTAATTCTTCTCCTGTCACAAATGGCAGAAGACCTGGTAGCATGAAGTTCCTAACGCCCTTCTCACATTTTTACACAGCAATACTCTGATCCAACAGGAGGCTTCATGGCTAAGATTCAGGTGCAGTTGTTAATCTAAAAAAAATGTATCCTTGGCAGACTCTAGAGTCCCCAGAGTGTTTGAGGTAACTGTCATGAAACACACACACACACACATGTACGTGCACACACCTCTCCAGGTGATTATGAGAAGGTGTACCAGGCCTGATGAAAGTCTTAAACTTGCAATAATTCCAGGAGAAAAAACAAAGATTATCAGCCTGAACTGAGTAAGTTATATACAGACACAGCTGTTACAGTTGGCAAGACCATGGCTGAAAAACATGTAAGCATTTTGCATCCTTTTATTGAATTATGCTTTCTCACATATGTAAGTGGCAAATCAGATTAGCAGTGCCAAGGCATATTTCCTCTGTTGATTATGAGAAAGAGATTGGAAGCAAAACAAACTGTAGATTAAATTAAGGGTCTATAGAAGGGTGGTTCTGTCTAATTTGCTATACCACTGTAAGTAGTGATCTTATTATCAATGATACAAATGAATTCTAAAGATTTTGTTTGTATTGAATGCATGCACTACTGCCATACTAGCAGGTATGAATGTGCAGTGTGAAGCTTTCGAACTTACCACTGTTTTACTGATGGAGGCCTCAGCTAGCACAGTACAGGGATGCCAAAACAACTCGCTTCTATAGCCTGGCCCCCAGAGAGTTGCTGCCCTGTCTGCTGAAATGTAGGAAGAAATAAACAACCGAAAAAGACAGCAGAAACATTTTCCAATTCCTTCAATAGTGATACACAAAACGCAACTCAAACATGGTGATGCTGATGTTATTAGCTCAAAATTGCATTAAGAAGCCTTGCTAGTAAGCTGCATTTCCATCTGGAATGAGACAGGTTGTGAGGCAACGCCTATTAGTATCAAAATGCAGCACAGAAAGCAGCAATGATTTCAGCAGAGGCTTCAGTTTCCTCTGATTACACCTGTTTCCTATTACAAAGGCCGCACATTAAAAATATTGACTGCTTTGTGTTCGAATGATATTATAACAGCTTTCTTGGATATATCAAAAATGAACATGCATCTTGAACACGCACGTGCAGAACACTCCTCTTTAAAGTGATTACTTTCATTTTTAATTGACTGGAAAACTTTTTTCCCCCCTATTTCTGTGAATTCAGGCCTCAGACACTTCCAACACAATCAGTGAATGCAGCGATTTCAGCATTCAGAAGAGTCAGAGATTTCAATTGTTCCCTTGCCTGATATTTCAAAGACTTTTTCTAGAACTTTGTGGAGTCTTTTATGGACAATGACTTGGAGGTCTGGGCCACTGTGGCAGCTGAGCAGTTATCTAGGCATGTGCTATAGACCAGAAGGAAAATGCTGAATAGAGTATAGATGTTAAAAAATACTTCAGGAAAATGGCAGTAAGAGTACTTAATCTCAGGTGTCAAAAAATGTTTATTTGATTTATCCAAATAAGCCAAAGTGGAAATAGATAAGTAACCAGATAGCAACTCAGTACTTGAATAGGGCTAGAAAAAAATGAATGAAATATCAGCAGTATTTATATTTGCCAATATGAAGAGAAATAGTGGGAGAAATCACATGAGTTCAGTTGTCCTCCCAGAGATTTGACATTGATGGAATCTGATAACACTACTAGGCCAGTTGGAGACTGTGTGCTTTAAAGTTGCCATTCATGCTTCCCAGATATCTGATCCTAACTATGCCTATGTGCTGTTCAAAAGAAACACCGGGTACAGAGACACATTCTCAAGGGAATCACAGCAAGATCAGGGCCAAAAACAACTTTCCTATTCTGACAGGTTTTTAGTTTTCACTGGTTTCTTTTTCAGCTTTCATAAAGAATTCTCTCCTGGAGCCAAGAATTATTTCTTGACAGAAAATAGAATTACAGAAATTCAGAAATTTAGTTGAATAAATATTTAGCTGACACAAGTCTGAGAATTCTTTTTTACCAGCTGCAAATCAACTGTTTTGATGCTTTCCCTTTAAAAAAAAGACTATCTCCAATCACATCACAAGAACATGATAAACAGTGTTATTTGAGAAACTAGACTGAGAAAACAGAGATAAATGAGAAGAGATAAAATCCCGCACAGCCCTGCTGTAGCAGGCAAATGTTATGTAAGCCAATGTCCTGTCTACACTTCTATTCCAGCCATACTGTCTGAGACTGGAATTTTTTTTTTTTTTTTTTTAATTTGGGGTTCCCTGTGGCTTGATAGCAAAGAACTGAGGAAGCATCTGCTTTGCATTTTTGAAAGATTGAAAGGGGTATAAAAACAATTTCTCTCTGTCACTGTACAGCCACTGTCCTGATGCCAGTTTTTAATTAGGCAACAGAGTATCTTCAGAGAAACATACAGCTGTTCCTCAGAGCCAGCTGAGAAATAGCAACATTCCAACATCACTCAACAGATGCAAAAATGCCAGAAGACTGTCTTGAAGTCATGAATTCCGTTTTTAATGCTTAATTCTATCTTGGAGGTCCATTTTCTCAGGAGAAATCCAGTGTTTGTTCAGGGTTTCAGTATAAAATGTCCAGCATTCATGGAGATCTCATTCCTTCTACTTTACCAATTGTTTTTCCTCACTTCTCCCTTTATCCTTCTGAGCATCGCCTTACGCTTTTACCACCAGGAGCACCTCAGTTATTGTCTGGGAACAAGGCACCCCTGCCAGAGCAATATGCTGCCTTTGCTGCAGTAAAGCCTTGCTCTTGCTCAGCCTTTGAGGCAGGGGGGCTCCACTCTGTCATGCTCTCTGTGTACCCAGGAACATCAGTGCAGCCACTGGTCTTGCTGACGCTACAAATGATGGATGCCTTTTCTTTTGCATTTTTATTGACCACTTCCGACTAGCTCAATTTTTATACCTGCCTTCTCCAGGACATTTCATCATTTCAGCCATCTTTTGCATCTGTTTTGGCAGAGACAGGACTGCTTTCTTAGTAGCTGAGCCTGCCAGCAGCACTCTGCAATTCGATGACCCATTGCGTGGGGAAACGCTTCCTCTGCACATCAACATTTTATGACTTCAGCCAAAACCTTTCCTTCATATCCATAATGTAGCTTAAGAAATATTTGCCCTGTGTTTCTGGGCAAAGTCTTAGGTCATATTTTCACACCTCTGTCTGAACATTAGTTGACAAGATCGATCTTCAATAGCAGTCTTTCCCTTGCTCTCTGACTGTCCTGCCTGAGATGTAGCAACTTGGAAAAGGGAAAAGGGAGATTTCATAAATTGAGGAGTGTTGGTAGTGATGAGAATCTAGACCAAAAAAAAAGGAAAAAACCTAAAAGGTTTGAGGCCTCTTACAGAAGACTCCTGTACACATACAGTCATCTGTGCAGACAGCAACATACAGGCTGCATGTATCATCTAGAAAATAGTGCATCACTGCTCAAAAATACAACTCAGTAAGCACCGAGGCTCAAACCAAGTGTAGTCAGGTTCTCCTATATTGATCTCTAAGGAAGAGTGCTATGTCAGAACAGCAAAATCATCCATCACCGTTAATAGGTATTTCCCTCTTCATCACTAGTGTGATGGTATGCTGAGTTATAAAGGATTCCTAGGGATTTAATCAGTCTTACCTGTACCATGGACATGGTGTTATCACTGTTATTTTGTGAATGACACATCCCCGAAGGTCTGTGTTTCTGTATGTGCACTGTAACAAAGTCCCCAAAGAAAAATGCAGCAGTGTGGCTCTTTGCCTTTAACTACTGATTGTAGCCATGCTGCTCAGTATACGTGAGTATACGCTATATGCTGTGAGTATACGCTAGGAATTGGATTCCATGTGCTGAATCAAAATATTGCCCATCACCTCTTAGATTAGGAATTCTTCTAGTGCTGGGGAAGGGAGGATATTATGCAAGAAATAGAAAAAAAGCCCAACAGTGCCAAGACTCACACGTGAATTTAACATGCCAGCTAGACCTTTAGACCTTTCCACCAACTTTTGTTTCATACATCTGCCTTCCACATTGCAATGTTGACAAATGTACCTATTTGTTTCTGCTGTCTCAGAAATTGCAGAAAATCTGCAGTGCTATAGAGTAGTAAGAAAAATGTGTGTGTGTGTGCGTGCCGTGTACTGCTTCCATCTTCATTCCTCTCTCATTCTGTGTTGCATGGATTGTGGTCTCAGATCTCCTCCCCACTCTGCTCTTCCCATTGATCTGATTGATATCAAATTTGCCTCTAAATATGTTTTTTAAGTGGGCTGTACTATAACATCTGTAGTTGTAAAATGCTACATGTTAGAGAGGACTTAAAACTAAAAACTTCTGTTCAGGCCTCATCATTCTACTCCCATGATGGAAGTAAGAAAGCAGGAGATGCGTGTTGGATTAGTAGGCCTATGAACTCACAGGAATGGGAAGATAGATGACAGAAATGGGCATATTCTTTTAAAATTGATACAGCACAAAGGCATTGATCTGGATAAATTTTCCCTTCAGCTCTTGCTAGAAGCACTGCACTTGAGGACATGTGCCACAGGTGACTTCAGACAGCTGCTCCTCTAGATCACTTTCTGGCACTCCCAGGCAATGTGTGTGTTGAGTGCAAGAGGTGGGTGTACCCTAGTACTTTCCCATCATACAAGCAGGCAACCATCCCCATGGTCTTCCTGGGCCAGTGCAGTTTAACACAACCAGTGCAAAGTAACAACACTCACTTTTGTGCAGCTCTGTCCCTTGATTCTGCCCCACAAGGTGTTTTCAGCTCGCCTAGAGAACAGTTCATAGTGATACAACCAGTTTCTTATGCACCTCCTCTCATGCTAGATTGAGTTTCTTGTTTTTTTTTCTCTCTCTTATTCAGCAATGAGATCTTAACTTTTACAAAATGTCCGTCACCATGAGCTTGGATGGTAAATGTATCCCAGATATTACTATTACTGAAGTCAAAAGCTTTCTTCTGTGAGTACCCCTCAGTATTCTTATCACTGGCTGCTTTTCATGGATGTGAATGGCAGGCTTGTAATTTATGCAGTGAACCACTTGTACAATTTGTATTCCCTAGCCCCTCTTTCAGGAGATTTTTGCATCCCTAGTGTTAGCCTATTTATTGTCAAGCATTCCAGACAAAAGCTATCAATATTTTCTGGTGAGAATTTATGCAAATGCTTTGTCGTCTTTATGCATTTGCTTTCCCCCTTTAAATCAAATCACGCCATGGAAGAACATGGAGCTACTGGTCACACATACTAATTAAATGCACTGAAAGCTTACATCAGATGACATATTAATACTGTAGCAATGTGTCTGGCTTATTTAATTTTAAATGCAGATAGTGATGATGTAGGAAAAGATTTTCTAGAGGTCTTCAGTATCCTCTTTTGGAAAAAAAAAGGTTTTAACTGAGGGACACATATAAGGCTAGCATAATATGGGACAGAAAAAACATAAACTTTTCAGAATAATAATTAGGGGGAAAAAAGGCAATAATTCTTGTTCGAGAAATTCTTATTTCAGAAATTATTCTTGAAGGCTATTAAGTAACCAGGTTTATTGGTTACCAACTCTACGCAATGTTTAATTACATGTTTAAGTATTTGGATGCTAGTAATTAGATGACTGCATATACACAATCGAAATGTAATCCCAGTTGCCAAACAAAATCAGCAAGCTGTTTAGAGATTTTCGTCTCCATCAGGGGCCTGGAACATCTGCCCTATGAGGAGAGGCTGAGGGAGCTGGGCCTGTTCAGCCTGGAGAAGAGAAGGCTGAGAGGGGACCTGATCAGTGTCTATAAGTACCTCAAGGGAGGGAGTGCAGAGGATGGTGCTGGTCTCTTTTCAGTGGTGGCCACTGATAGGACTAGAGGAAATGGCCGGAAACTGAAGCACCAAAAGTTCCACAGGAACTTAAGGAAAAATTTCTTAACAGTGAGGGTGACAGAGCACTGGAACAGGCTGCCCGGAGAGGTTGTGGAGTCTCCTTCTCTTGGAGATCTTCAAAATCCGCTTGGACGCAGTCCTGTGCCACGTGCTCTAGGTGACCCTGCTGGAGCAGGGGGGTTGGACTAGGTGACCTCTAGAGGTCCCTTCCAACCCTAAGCATTCTATGATTCTATGATTCTATGATTACAAAGGTTACTTGCAATTATTAGAAAAGAAACATCTACTACATCCCCCAAATTTTGATATTATCAAAAATCATGCATGAATCCAGTAAACATAAATTCCCTTACACTGTTTCTCAGACATATCTTGTCCAACAAAGCTGTTACTATGGTTTAAATAATTGCTAATAACGTCATGGGTGACAGGAGACTTTTCCCTTGGAGTTGGCAAGCAGCAGGCTTGAGCATGCTCAATGCCCAACTGGAGGTTTTGCTAGGAGAGCAGCTACTAAGGTGTCCAGAGCTTAAGTATCTCTCAATGGCCATACACATGCTGTTCCTCCTCTCAATCTTTTTGACTTCAAACCATCTGCAGTGCTATTTCTGTTCCAGCTTGTTCTGTTAGAAATCAAAGGTAAGACCACTTCCTTCTTAATTCTTTGTAAATCTGGGCACCTTCTGGGATCAGTAAAGAATTTTCATTTACAGTCAGAAATCAGTAAAATGTTTCATGTACAGTAAGCAATCCATGGGAAATTTTCTTTTACATTGTTTTGTAAAATATGCTTCTAGAAAAAAAAATAAACAGAGAAACATGATTTCATGAAATGAATGAATTGTCCAACAAGGTTACTCTAAATTTTTATGAAGTTAAATGAAATTAAATGAAAATAAATTCATTGCAAAAAAGGTAATTTGGCCAAGAAATCCTTTCAGCACAAACACATTAAAAGCTAGAGTTACACATCTGGGAAGAAATTTTGAATAGCAGAAATAACTGACTAAAAATTTCCTTCCATGAGAAAATTTTTTTTTCATAGAAACACCGCTTTAGTAATAACATGCAAGTAGAAGCACCAGTATTTCATTTAAACAAAACTGCCAATATTAAAACTCTTCAGTTCATGGACAATTTCATCTTTAATAATGAATAGATTTCTCATACTTAATCATTCCTGAAGCATTACAAAAAAAAAGTGAGGAAATGATTCTTTAGTGTAATTAACTCAGGAATAGCAATTTCTCTGCTCATGAAAAATTATTTATTAAGCTTTTTTAATAAGGCATAAAGGTCAGGATATAGCATGATCAAAGTAAGAAAACTTAAGTGGTAAATACATTACTGGGAAAAAAGAAAATTTAAAAAATCTGGCCTGTTGGAAATAAAAAATTTTTGGAGAATAAATATTTTTTCTGTGTTAGAAGGAAGTGGGATATACAGGAGATGTTGGAATTTTATTATTCTTTCATGAGAACTATTTTTAAATATGTCCTGGAAAGGTGATGGAGCAGCTCGTTCTAGAGACCATCTCTCGGCATGTCAGGGAAAAGAAGGTGATCAAGAGTAGTCACCATGGATTTACCAATGTTTGATGAACCTGATAGCCTTCTACAACGGGATGACTGGCTGTCTGGATGATGGGAGAGCCAGGGATGTTGTCTACCTTGACTTCAGCAAGGCTTTTTACACAGCCTCCCATAACACCCTCTTGAGTTGACAGAGAGGTGGATTGAGAACTAGCTGGATGGCAGAGCTCAGAGAGTGATGATAAATGGGGCCGAGCCTAGTTGGAGACCCCTCCAGGGCCCACCCCTAGTTGGAGGGGTGGGTACTGGGCCCAGTGCTGTTCAACTTGTTCATGAATGACTTGGGCGAAGAGACAGAGTGCACTCTCAGCAAGTTTGCACATGACACCAAACTGGGAGGAGTGGCCGACACTCCTGAGCGCTCTGCTGCCATTCAGAGAGACCTAGACAGGATGGAGAGTTGGGCACAGAGGAATCTCATGAGGTTCAACAAGGACAAGTGTAGGGTCCCGCACCTGGGGAGGAATAACCCCAGGCACCAGGACAGATTAGGGTTTGGCCTGCTGGAAAGCAGCTCCATGGAGAAGAATTTGGGAGTCCTGGTTGATAACAAGTTAGCTATGAGTCAGCAATGAACCCTCGTGGCCAAGGCGGCCAATGGGATCCTGGCTGCATCAGGAGGAGCGTTGCCAGCAGGTGGAGGGAGGGGATCCTGCCCCTCTGCTCAGCTCTGGTGAGGCCGTTCCTGGAGTATTGGGTGCAGTTCCAGGCTCCCCAGTACAAGAGGGATGTGGAGCTTCTAGAGAGGGTCCTGCATAGAACCACGAAGATAATTAAGGTACTGGAGCATTTATCATATGACGAAAGACTAAGTGAGCTGGGCATGTTTAGCCTGGAGAAGGGAAGATTGAGAGGGGATCTGATCAATATGTAAAAGTACCTGTCCCTCAGAATGTAAAGAGGATGGGACCAAAATCGTCTCAGCGTTGGCCAGTGATAGGACAAGAGGTAATGGGTACAAACACAGGAAGTTCCATCTCCACATGAGGAAGAACTTCTTTCCTGTGAGGGTGACAGAGCCCTGGAACAGGCTGCCCAGAGAGGTTGTGGAGTTTCCTTCTCTGGAGATCTTCCAAACCCGCCTGGATGCCACCCTGTGCCACGTGCTCTAGGTGTCCCTGCTGGAGCAGGAGGTTGGACTAGATGATCTCTAGAGGACCCTTCCAACCTCAACCATACTGTGATTTTGCGTTTCTGTAAATCACTGTTACTGCTAAAAGAAATTTTACTCATAAAAAAATTATGTTTTAAAACACACTTTATTTCACTATGGAAGTATTTGCTTTAAGAGAGTGTGATTAATATAGAACGTATCGCAGCTCACCTTTTCATTACCCATATCAACATACTCGTTCATTGTCAGCAGTCTGATTACCAGAAACAAAAGTTTGAAATAATTCATTAACAAAATGCCTCTTATTATCTTACTTCTTAAGAGACTATCAAACTTATGCTTATTTATTACTGATAGAGAAAATAAGCATCTTACCATACTTTCAAACCGTTTTGCCATAAATAAAACTGCAGACAAAAAAATAGCTATGTTACTGAGAGCTTAATATTTCTTATAAGCTCCCAGTTAATAATAGACAATAAAGACTGCACCTATTTTGCAATAGCTTATCTTGATGAGCAGAATGCTCAAGTTTCTGTATTCATCAATAAGGGAGTTTCTCCACAGTTTGGCTGAAGAGCAGGACAAAGGGAAGGGAAACTGAGTGGAGCCATGAGGGACTGGGACAAAAAGAGCCATCTGCAAGGAGATGGGGCCTTTACGAAGGAGGGAAATAGGGCAATTGCCCCACATTCTTCAGCAAGGGGGACAAAGGAGTTGGTGAGCTCAGGTGAGAACAGATGGCGGGAGGCCGGAGTTCGGTGTAGGCGGCCGGGAAGGCTGTAACTTCTGAGTACCTTGGCCAATGGGGAAAAGGAGAGGGCGTCCCTCGGTCGGGAAATTAGGATAAAAGGGGGGCTGCGTCCCCCAGCAATTTGAGAGACCGCACAGGGATAGGCCCGGTGGACTCTCCCTTTATTCGAATAAAGTTTTAGGACTCCTCTGTCTCCTTTTGGACATTCAGTTCTTGATAGCGAGATTTTCCGCACATTGATTTAGCAACAAACCCCACTCACTTTAGTCAAGTCAGACTAGCTCAGGCGGTGCTGGAAGGGGAGTGAATCTGAGATGACCAGGTGCTCGGAGACACTGCAGCCTCAATTCTAAACACCTCATGGCTCCAGTGCCTTGGATAGCCACAGGTTAAGGAAAACGTTGTGGAGAAGGATCTGTCTCAGAGTACCAAAAGTTTACAGTTGGACTCGATGATCCTTGTGTGCCTCAGGTCCTGGAGAGGTGCAGGAGTGCAATGGAATGACTGCTCAGCTCCAGTATGTTTTTAGTCTTGCACTCTCCTCTTAAATGCAGCTAAAGAACGTATATGTTAAGTATAGCAACTTTGGGAGTGCCATAGGACACATGGGAAAACCGCATCTGCTGCATGTTTGCAAAAAAACATTCATAGTATGACATGACTGTGGATTGTTTAGGTTTTTCTAAATATGTACTCTAAAATTCTTAGCACAAACATACGGTCCCAATATCGGTTGAACATAAATGTTGTTGGTGTTTGAATGACTGGTCATTCCCTTCAAAACGTGCCCTTAAGATTTAGTGCTAGTAAATGCATAAACATTAAAAAAATGGTATTTTACTGCCCTCTAATGGCTGGCAATAAACAACTCCGGTTTATGTCCTTTATGCCCCAAAAGCCCCCATGCAGTGACACAAAGTGCTCCAGCCAGAAGGAGGAAACTCAGGATGCTCTGCTGCTGAATTTGAGGGAATAGGCATTTCTAACACTGCATTTAGACTTTTTTACCACTACCTAGAGATTCTGTCCTTGGCAATTTTTAAAATAAGATATTTAAACACCATTTTAAGCCTTCCCCCCCCCCCCCCCCCGCTTTGGTGAATTGCTATTCACAGCAGCCATATGACTTCTTCAGTGAGTTACTGCTTCTCAGTTCCAGAAGGCAATTTACAGTCTGGACGTACATAATTATACAATATATTACAGTTACGTAATAATACCAGTACCAATATAGCCTTATGGTGATGGGTTGTATTGTTGGCTCTGGTAATAAACAACTGGATATTATAAATACAACAGTGAATAATTTTTAAATGTCATATATCCAATGAGCATAAATTATAGTGAGGCTCATTTTTCCACCATGGGAAAAGAGTAACCTGCTAAAGGCTCAGTATATTTCAGAAAGGGAATTCATGCATGCTGTCTTACTGTGGAGCACTGGAGATTTTTCTAATGAAAATTTGGTATAAAAGCACTTTTTTCCTTTCCTAGATAAAGAAACATAATGGAGAACAATATTCTTGAAAACTTATATTTATGCACACATAAATATTTTTATGTGTCTTCATTGTGTATGCCTGCATTGAAAGAGAATCCAGAAATGTGAGAATTTCTCTCTTCGTTTTCTATTTTTTCACCAATCAATCACATGTGTTTACAGTTCATTTTTATCATTTGATTGTTTTCCTTCTTTTCCCCTCTGCCTCTTCTTGTACATTCCTTCCTAAGCCGTATGTGAACTTAATGATAGCTGAGCTCTCAACACATGATATTTCAGTGTTTTTAGAGATGAGTAAAGCAAACTGACCTGTCTGCTATCTCTGTGACCTTGGAGAAGTGACAACAGGGTCAGAAAGGAGTCTGTTGTCATCTGAAATGTGCCTTAATTACATCTGTTGCAACAGCTCAAAGCTATTGAGAGGTGCTCTCACAGTACAGATTTTAGCCTTTGCTGAGACATCTGGGTCTGTCTTACTGCACCGGGGAGCTTTTGCAGAACTTGAACATTTGCAGAAAACTTTTTAGTTTTTCTGCTTTAACCAAAACTGTTCTTAAGACCACAGCTACTGAACCACACCTAGCTGGCACTTATACTAAATTTACGCTGAATTTACAGGCTTTTTCCATTAAAGCATATGGAATAGCAGTGACAGGTTTGAGAACTGTGCACATGTTGCAAATATATAGCAATATTTGGTCCCTTTTGGTACCTGGGAAATTTGAGATGAGTTTAGAGAGTAGGAACAACTCCATCATAGGCAGAAATCTCAAGACTTAATTTTATCACATAGTGAATGAAAATGTCTGAAAGAAAAACTGCTGCTTTCATCTGTGTGTCTTCATCAGCCAAATTGCTATCTGTGGGGTAATAAATCAGGAGTCTTACAGAACAGCTCCAGATAATATTCCAGACACTGACGAGAATGGATATGGATATCCAAATGACACAATTATTTGTGAGGGATCTGTAATGGAAAGTATGTCAGAAACAACTGTAACTACACTATGCTTGTTGAAAGAGCAAATTAAGACAAGTTAAAATGAGTTTGGAACCTTAAAGAGAAACTTAAGGAGCAAAACCTTTCTGCTTGGATAATAGTTGTATCTTGTCTATAAGGATAATTAAATGAATGCTGAGCGTGGAGAGGCTCAGGATTTATTTTTAGTTTCACTACCACACATTGATTCTGTTGTGACTTTACTTTTTTGAGAATCAATGGCTACACTCTGTTCTTTTAAAACTGGTCGTCAAGACACATTGAACATAGATGTGAACTTTGAAAGAGTGTTTCTTAACAGAGCTTTTTCTGTTTCTAAATTAATACAGAAAGAAGGGTTTTTTTTCCTGGTCCTAAAATACCTGTGGCTTAAATACACAGTATGGAGTCTTCCCTTAGTTACTAATCTCTATAATCCCTTAAAAAAAAAAAAAAAAAAAAGCTTTAAACTGCCTTCAGTTTGGTAGAAGATGGCCCTGGCCCTTCTCGTTGACATTCCAACTGGAAACTAGTAATAATGGGCTAAGTTTTATTTTATCCTTCTCTAGGAAGACATTGGCAGATTCATTCATAAATATTGCAGTTGTTTTCACCATTTTCACTTCTGTTTTGTATAATTAATCTATTTCAGTACCATGACAAAATCATGAAATGATTTGCAACTATACTTTTTTTTGCTTTGTAATACACTGAAAACTGATGTATTATACAAACTATATATTTCATCTCCTGCCATCTTATGTCCCAATCTCGATTCTTTGCATCATGCTACAAATAATATGATTAGGAGAGTGTAAGTTAGATGAGACTAAAACATGCTCACTTGTCAAAGATTACTGTTTAGCTGAACTCCTGTCTTTTCCATATGTGCTGATATTGCATAGCCCCTAATTGTCCTTTTGCCTCACAGGAATTAAATTACTTCATTTCTGTCACTTCTCCCTGTAATTTTATCCCATATGCTTCACTTCAATCTTGTACCTAGTCCCAAAGGAGTCTTGATTAAAGTCCGCCTAGCTGTCTTTGCAAGGTGGATCCATAGACTCATCAGTTAAATAAAAACTATATTTGTTTGATCAAACTTAAACTTTTTTTTTTTCAGAGAAGATGCCAGTGAATACAAACCAATTATCACTTCAGCAAATGTTCTGCAGAATTCCAATAATCTGTGATAATGGAAATGAAAACCATTCTCTTGCTTTGAACATCTTGTCTAAATGGGTGATTTACAAGATTATAAATCTCATTCCATTCTTGTAAAAAATCTCGAAGGAACAACCATAAATCTGAGACCACACTTTGCTAATTCACACCAACATTTGACTTGCAAATTGCCCAAAGCTTTTACTGGGAGCCGTGATGATTTTTTTACAAGCTGTATCTCTCTAGTGGTTAAGCGGGTGTCTCTCCATCACTCAGCTGCCTTCAACATGGGGAGTGGTTTTCCATACGCTCCAGCTGGAAATTCTCTTCACAGGAAACTTCCATTACTCCATCTTAGGAGCCTCAAAATACCACTACGCCATCCCGCTGCTGCCATGCAGTAGGTTTGGCTACTTTATGCCAACATCATGGAGGAATCAGTCTACCAAGGAAGTACACTGGTAATTTTTTTTCTAGCTAACAATTTATTCTGCAGATGATGGAGAAAAGAGAAGAAAACCAATAGAAACTTTAAGCTGTCCTTTCCAAATTCCAATGGTGATAAGCCATTTCTAACCAAAGCCATTAAACAAGCAACAAAATTGAAATGGCATACAAAATATTTTAAAATAAGAATGAAATTATTCCACCACTTGCTGTGGCTGCTGTTTTATCAGACTCTTCTAATTCATAATATTCTGTTGTAAACAGAACATGACTTCCCATATTTCTTCAGCATCTTGGATGATGGAAGGCATTTCAGCTGGTGGTGTCTGATGACAGGGTTATTTGCCATGTGGAAATCATGCAACATGCTTCCCATGGGCTTTTCACAGTGATGGAGTAAATGACTGTGGGAACGGTACAAATTTAGAAAACTGGTAAGTAAAGCAGCATCTATAGGTATGCAGAAAGCCAGTGTGGTTCTGGGATGTGTTTCTCCAGCTGCAGTGCACACTGTATCACAAATGGTCTTCAGATGCTCTACAAGCCTCAGAAGTCTAGTATTTCAGTGTAATTTCTTTGTATCTTCATTTCCTCAGTGAATGAAAGAATTACACCAGGCCAGCCAGGAAAGCAAAGGGAATGTTTAAAGGTTTGTCCCAGGCAGACTCCAGTAGTGACATTTCTATGGAGTCCTGGCCACATTAACCTCTGATGGAAAACAGTGGATAATCACCCATATCTGTACCCATGTCACTCTATAACATGCTGGGTCAGAAGCTAATGCATCAACTCTAGTGTTTTCTCCTGCTTCCAATCCTCCCTCTCCAACAGCTTCCTAGAGAATTTGTAGTTCTTTCACTCCTGTATGTTAGCTATGTCAAATCCCCTTCATATGCTTCTTTTCTTCCTCATTGCTATCATCTCTCAGCTACTCACTTTGGATGTCTTCTTTTGTGGCTTTCCACGTTGCACCCTCTCTGTTTACCCACGTACTGGCTCCAAACCACACCCTGGTGGACCAGCAGTGTTTGCTCCAAGGCTGATATTCTGCACATTTAAGACAGACTCCCATCTTCTGCCAATCTGGTCAAAATAATTTTCCATACCTTATGATTTTTAACTGTTTTCCTCTCTAATCTCATATAACTTGTAAATTTACTGGGTCATTTGGCTATTCCTCATTACTTTCCATTGTTTTGCCTGAAATTTGAGCTCTCCATATGAATTCATTCATTGAATGCAATGCAATCTCTCTCTTTTCCCATTGAGTCACTTTGTCTTTCAACCTTTTTCCATTTTCATGTAGATTTTCATGCAGAGTTTTTGTATTTTCACTGCAATTCCCTCCAACTTTCTGCACTGTACCATGTACTGCAATATTAGTGTCTCTGCTATATTAACCATCTTGTTTTAATATTTAGCTATTTTGGTAAACACAGCTTTTAATAATATTTTGCATCAACTCATTAAATTTCTCTCTATCTCCTTTTGTTACGGTTTTAGTTTACAAGCTGATACACAATGTAAAGTACCTCTTTAAAGAGCAGCTGATAAATGTTAATGCTTTCTATAAGAGATAACAGTGAATGGGCAGTATCTTTGATATGGTTTCTGGAAAGCCTGATTATCTGGATTTAGCAGAGGAATGCTTTAAGTAATTGTGATCTTTCTGTTTCATTGCAATTCCTTAATCCTAAATGCGCTAAAATTCCTTTATTATTATCCTTAATATATATTCTATACTTTTAAGACTTTTCTCTACCTATATGTATATATATTTGTATATATTTGCCATAGTCATAGAGATATCTGGAATTTTAGATCAGCTCAAGGAACTTCTTTAGTTTCCCAGAGAGACAGATTGAGGCAGTGTGGAATGTGCTTGCTAGTGGTAGGCTGTTGCTTTATAGAATTGCAAGAAAATAGTATTTAAATTTCTAGAAACTTTCAGAAAGTCAGCATTTCACTCTAGAACAAAAGAGGAAAGAAAAGCATCTCTGTAACACAGCTATATATATTTTTAAAAAAAGATTTTAAAAGTTTAAAGTGGTTTATGTTGACTCTTTCTAAAATAGTTTTCTTGTCTATTGATGAAGAGTAATAAACCCAAAAGCTTAAGATCAGCCATGTATTACAGCTCTGAGACAGCAGCTGTCCAAATGACCTGCCAAGCTGGGGTACCCAAAAAACCCTTCCATGGAATCCCAAAAGGCAAGGACAGTGTCATGGCAAGAGAGTGCCAAGTTCAGTTGCTCTGCCTCTCTCATCTGCACTAAAATGCAGTCTCTCTGTGAAGTGACTTTAAGATATCTGCATTCTACAGTGACTTCCAGAAATCTGTATTTTCAGATGTTCACTTTTGTATCACACACACATTTGTTCACACACACACAAATATACAAAAATATGTGTGCGTGTACGTTGATCACATTAAGTTATTTATCCTTATTTAGCTGGCACTTAGCTTATGGTTTTTACATTCGATTATCTTTTACTTGTGTTTGCTTTCACTATATGCAAAGCACTGCGGTCCCAGAATGTGCAGCATCAGTGTTCGTAGCTTTCCCATTAAGTGAACCTTCTGGAGTCATTCTGGCCTTTTTTTTTTTTTTTTCCCACCCTGCATCTCTATGTCCAATGCCTTTCTATGAAGAGATCTCTTCATGACACTCCATCCAATCAAAAGTCCATGGCCACACAGTCAAGAAATCTTTCATTTCTTTTTCTAGGTCTCCACCAACACTCAGAAGATTGCAGCTGCATGGAAACAGAACTAGAATGTGCTCCTGTTAATTTAAAGTCTGTTCTATTTGTTTCAAGTAACGTAACCCTTCTGTAAGAAGAGCTCCCTCTGCCCTCAGACAGGAACCGGCTTTCACAGTGAAGGAACAGCTAAACACACTTTACATACCACTGTACTCCCCATTCTGACCCCTCTGCTTTCAAACAGAGACTGCAGAATGGGACAGCCCTCTGTAGGCATGATTTGAGGATGTAGTGAATGGTGCGAGTGCTTTGCTACAAGGGTTGCTTTAGGGCAGAATTCATCACACCAAATATACATGTCAGTGGTGTAAACCAGTCATGTGATATGGGTCATATGAATTGTGCACAGAGCACAGAATCATAGAATTGTTATGGTTGGAAAGAACATGGTTACTTTCCTCCTCTTAAAGAGAATTTGGGGTATTAGCTGAGATGTAGATATTTGTACCATAAGTGTTGACAAACCTAACCATAAGTAAGTTGAATGCAGTTCTTTGGGTGTGTAATTCTTATTGCACAAAGTGTGCTAACCCCAGGCCACTCACTAAAGACACTGGTTGCAGCGAGAACCTGGGTAATGGGAAAACACCAAAATTTACTGAAGTTACCAAAGAGGGAATTTCAGGATTATTGTTCTTAACAATGACTGACAGCCCTTACTTCATGTTGTCAGCTCCTGTTTTACAAGTTGTCAAAATTTGCATAAGGCTGAATACTTGTTAGTTTGAGAAATTCTGAAAGATATATCTGGATATCAGAAACAAGGAGAATATTTAAAAGAGGAGTACTTGAAATTTGCTGTCTTTCAGCTAACTTGTTCAACTGTCAAGTGAAGTTGCTTTTCAAATAGACCCAAGGGACAACTGTCTTCTCTCTGCTCACGTGGGGAGAGCACTCAAGTCTGCATTCAGGGTTTGAATAACTCAAACTGATGATGGGGAAGGTGAGGTTACCTAGGCCTCAAAGTCAATGTAATGCACCCAAAGTCCTTTGCAAGCTCTGACCATTTTTCAGTTGTACTGAGTCTGAGGTCTAATTTTTGAAAGCTGCAACATGGCCCAATTAAGAGCTAGACCTAATTTAAATATCTGTTAGCAATTTTTTTAGGTCACTTAAACACAACCAGATCCATTTGCTTCCAGATGCAGTTTTCAGCAAGTATGCAGTGAAGAAAGTGAAGAAAATGCAAGTGTCTTGACTGTTTATTAAAATACTGCATGGGTATCAGCATATATGGAATGCATACAGTCGGTATACCTGCTGGCAGTATAGCAGCCACCAATCAGGTGGCTACCTGGCTGATCATTTTTTTAGCTCTACAGCACTGTATTTACTTTTGAAATTGATGTTTTGACCATGCTGGCCTCTCCATCTAGACAAATGTGCACAGATGTGAGCAGTTTTGTAAGCAGCCCACAGAGATCTGATCTCCCTGTCACAATAAAATAAGCAAGATGAAAATAAGCTTGTCTAATAAGTAATACTGCCATTTTGTGGTGAAACTGTAACTTACTGTTTTAAAAGATTAAATAATGCAACCTTTTGACTGTTTTCTTGTTTCTTTTTTGGATACTAGGCTACCACGGAAACTAATTGCAAATTATGCAATAAACTGTAAACTTTGCAAGTTCTCCTGTGTAGTCAATCCTCTCATAGACCACTGGTACATTTTTTTTTCAAGCTTGTTTCTTCTATGTTCTTTATATAGTAAGACGGCCTTTTTATTGGAATTTGACTTAGAGAGCTTTCAAGTCAGTTTTCTCTAAGTTCCTCTAAGTTCCACAGAGATACAAACAAGGGAAATACTTGCATATTGAGGTAGAATAAACTGTGATCTGTTTAAATACAGCTGTTGCTAATAAAAAAACAATGTGCACTGTACTTGGCATCTCTCAGATAAATTCTTACAGTATTAAGGCACTAATACAAAACTACCAAGTATGTCATCTATATGAGTAAACAGTGACAGCTCCAAGAGTAAGTATTCATATACCAGGCATAAAATAAATCCTCAACAATCCTCTCATACACAATATCTGTGTTTAGCTCTTGATTCCTACTTGATGATATGTGCTTTTTATGAGACACTTCCTAATGACATCTCAAAGTGCTTTCCATCCAGATCAGATTATCAGCCTACAAGATATAGTGCATGATTTGAAGAATGGGCAAGAACCAAATGGGCAGGCCAAATATGCTAGAACTAAATTTATTTAATCAAAATATATACACCCAGTAGCAGTACATCATCAAGTGCAATCTACATCAATACAAGTGTGCCAAGGAGGATGGCTAACGATTGTTCACAATGATATATCTGTGCTCTGGAACAGTATTACTTTTTCTTATCGGTCTCCAGTACTTTGTATTTTATCTCTTCTCTTTATACCGTATGATCTTCTGTTCCAAATGTGTAATCAAGAAATGGGAAATGACGCGCCCTGGAGAGAGACACAACTTCAAAAGAAGTCATTAGAACATTCTGTTCTGGTGGAAAATATCGAATCTGACTTCCGTCGTGTTACACCAGGCATTAATTTAGTAGTGCACTTAAAATGGTAGAAGGGGATAAATGTGGGAGTATGAAACAGCTGCAGTTCTAAGAAGTTAATGAAACATGATTACCCTGGCCTTCTTATCTTATCTGTACCAGATTTCTATAGCATAATTGCATTCAAACAGTATCAAGGAAAGTATTCCTTGGACTATACAAGCTTAAGAAGTTGTGAGCACAATATTGCTCTATTTTGCCTTTTCATATAATTGATTGCCTCTAGGGTATCACAGAGAAAACCTTCTTCCACAAAAAGGGTAAATTGAATCTAAACTTCAGGCTTTCAAGCATTTATTTAATCACTATTTAGCATATTCCAGTAGCTCACAAAATATGGTAAAGTGAGCATTTCTCAGATGTTTGCTGTTACTCTACTTGTACATCAGAGCAAAGACAAATCACTGAAATTCTTCTGCCGTTGTTCACCCATCGTGAGCTTGACTTAGTATGTTGACCTGACAGAGCCTCAGTAGTCGATATTCACAAACTATATTGACCAATTATTTTTTACATCATTTTAGGCAGTATTTCTCAAAATAGAGGTATCTCTACCACTTTTTTATATTATTCTTTATGTAATAAATTATTGGTTCTTTCTAGAATTCTAGATTATAATCCAATAGTGAAAATACTTATTTACTGGGATGAAGTCTTTTTTTCTGTAAGTATTGTTCTTGCACAACTTCATATTAGTATAGTTCTATCTCCAAGTAGCTTTGTTTCTTTGTTTTCTTTCTCTTATTTCTCTAAGTCTTTTTTTTTTTTTGCTAAATCTTTCAAATATCTTCATAAAGTAATTGCACCTCTCAACTCCCTGTACTTATACAATCTGAATTCAGATTTGGATTTGGAATTCTCATATGCATCTTTTATGCTATGACAATCTTAGTATGCTTCTGTTAAAATTAAATGTTAAAATTAAAATTAAAATTGATTACATCCTTGAAATTGTAAATTGTCATAGATCGTCATATCTACTTTCTCAAAAAGACTACCTGAAATAGATGATCTAAACTGAAAATTCTTGGATATAACCAGGAAAAAAAAACTATGCATTTAGAAAACAGAAATAGTACTTCATTAGATAGGTTTCTTTGTGAAAATCAAATTCACTTGGTGCCTGCAAATACCTTTTCCTGGGTGAGCTGTGAATTTGTGGGCATATTTCACCTTTCCTGTTAAAGCTAGGCTGGCAGACCTTGCAGGATCACAGGCACAAGGCTAGAATACATACATGGCAAAGGGGAGCTACAGGTTGTAATACAGCAGCAGTAGGGAGAGAAGAACCTTTTAGTTCTGATTTTAAAACTTGTTTTTTACAACAGACACAGTCCAAAATGCATGGGCTGAAAAACAAAGTTTCTCTGCATCCAGGTGAGAATCAGACTCCTTCCTTTCTGGGTATATGTTTTTTCCCACCCCTAGAGTAGCCCAGTTTTATTTGGGCCCTCTGGAGTCAATGCTACATTTTTAACTTCTTTTGGATCACTTGCTGTGTAGGCCTAGATCCCCTGTACAGCAGGATATGTAGGGCACCCGTGCAGCACTGTTGTATTTTGCGGGTGAAGCAATCTCTTCCCATCAGCTGCCTGGGGAGCTTAGGCACTTAATTTTAAGATTTGAGGCTGCCACTTCCCCCCAGGGATCAGCACATATGCATTAGCTTCATCTCCACATAAAGTAGTCACACAGCATCTGGGGTTACCTCATTTTCTGGCATGCCAGGCTTAGGCAGAAACATAAAATATATGCTAAAGGTGTAGAAACCTAAAAAAAAAAGAAGGGAAAGCTTAAAGGAGAAGGGGAGCTGTCAGTTACTGCAGTGACATGAGTGACAGAAACAGACTGTTACTAGTTGTTGAAGGAGGATGATCACTAATGTGCCTTGTTAAAGGCACAGATTTGCTGGGTGAAAGCTCCCGGGAAATGAACAGGTCATTCACTAATGCCAATCTTTAGGGCTGAATTTATCAAGGAATTTTAGATTTTGCTTTGTTTTGTTTTTCCCTGTTCTGCCTATGTTTCACTATGAAGTGTGAAAACGTCACATCTGTGTTATTAGGACTTGCTTCATCTCACCTCTTAACTGTGATTAAGTTCCTAAATTACAGAGGAAACCTTGGGCAACCAGGTTCCCAAATTAGATACCTCAGCTGAATTAGTTATGATGAATCAGAGCTCTAAGATCCAGGTCTAGCAAACACCAAACATTAGTGCCTGTAGTGCTGGCTCCAAAACAACTTATGGATAAAATTAGAGTATTGGATGAACTGAAGTAATGATAAATGATATTTTTATGCTAATAAAATGTTAAGTAAGATAGCTTTGTTCTCCATATTTCTCCAAGGTATCTGTCCCACCACTTGACTACGGAATTACCACATTATGTTTTCAAAGACCTGAAGTATTTACAAAGTTAAAAGTTAGATATGGGACTTCCTCATTGAATTTTAGAATATAACTTATCTTGCTTTTTTCTCTTAAAGTAAGAAACAATTTTGATTTCTTCTAGCAATCCTTTTCTCAATACTCTCTCTCACCTCTGTGAGGATCATTTTGAAAATCTTTTTTAGTCCTTTAAGTAAAACCTGAAATATTTTATTAACATAATACACTAAATATGTATATGGTATGTGCCGGCATGTGAAGTATTGATCATCATTCTAAGATATCACAAATTGTTAAGGTTGGCAGGGACCTCTAGAGATCATCTAGTCCAACCCCCCTGCATACGCAGGGACACCTAGAGCACGTGGCACAGGGTGGCATCCAGGAGGGTTTGGAAGATCTCCAGAGAAGGAGACTCCACAACCTCTCTGGGCAGCCTGTTCCAGGGCTCTGTCACCCTCACAGGAAAGAAGTTCTTCTTCAGTCTCCACATGGAGATGGAACTTCCTGTGTTTTAATTTATATCCATTACCCCTTGTCTTGTGACTGGCCACCACTGAGAAGAGTTTGGCCCCATCCTGTTTACATTCTCCCTTCAGGTAGATGGGAGATCTTCTCTCAGTCTTCTCTTCTCCAGGCTGAATATGCCCAGCTCAGTCTTTCCTCATAAGATAGATGCTCCAGTCCCTTAAACATCTTTGTTGCTCTACACTGGACCCTTTCTAGAAGTTCCCCATTCCTCTCGTACTGCGGAGTCCAGAACTTCCCACAATATTCCAGGCATGCACACAATATTCCAGGTGTAATGCTGGAGTGCTAGAGTATATTTCATTTCTCCAGGAGTGCTCAACACAGTGAGGTACCAGGCCCAAATGTACAATTGATAGCCATACAGTTCACTAAATTTTCGATCAGCTCAGTGCTGCAGGCCAGGTATCTAGTCCTATGTGAGAACCTTAAGGTATTTTACCTGGCCTCCAGCTACCAGTACAAAAAGGCTTTGATCTCTCACAGGTTTTGTGTCATATCTGCCTGCCCATAGAGACACCTCAGATACCACAGAACATGTATAGTAGACATGTATGATCAGGTAACTGAATCAAGCTCTAGTCAAAACAGAATCTGGAGAGTGATTCAGTTAACCAAAAATCAGTCTACACTGAGGTGAATTGTTCTCTAGATCTCACTGACTGTGTTGACCACTAGCTTGTTCAGCTGCCCACATGTTGTTGCCTGGTGCCATCTGAGGTGCCCTGTGGTATCTATCCCCCCTAAGCATCAGCTACTCCTCCAGGAGGCCACAGGTCTTCTTAGATCCTGTGTTGTACCAGCCAGCTCCATATGGATATCTCAAATACCTCAGGAACTCAGATTATTCTTGATAGATAACAGAATCAACCATGTGGCACCTGCTCCAGATTAACTTTTCCTTTTAGCTTTTTGAAGTGAGTTACAGCCTTTTGTCTCTTTGTTATTCACAGAATTAATGCAGCAAATGTAACTGTTAGTATCAATGTTCCAGTCCAGAATTTACCACAGAGGCAAGAGATTCATCATAAGACAGGACATTGTTTTGAAATATGGATGGGATGTGCTCTGCTGCTATTTAAACCTTGACCTGCAAGGAAAAGTACAGCTATTTTAAACCTGAGAACACATTAACTGTGGTAAGTATGTTACTGCCAGTGTAGTAGTACCACCTGCCTGCCTGTCAAAATGATTGTCTGATCTGTGTATTCAGTTCAGAACACAAAATACAGGAACAAAGAATATAGAACAGACATAAGGTCAAACTCAAAAAAAAAAAAAAATCTAACTAGGCTAGAATTAACCAGGATAAAGTGGTCTCAGTAATCCTTCATTTTCCAGAGCCATGTTGACAGGATGATGGGCATTTTTGTTTCATGAGATAGACATGAGATAGAACCAGATTTTTTTTTTAAGTTAAAAAAATCTCATGAAAAGAAATGAAACAATGTCACTTGTCTTAGGCCAGAACAAGAGCCAAATGAAATCTCAGTCTAATCCTGAAATAAAAATTGAAATTCTTGTGCAACAGGATTGTCCCTGTAGCTTCCTAGAGTTGAAACAAACACTGTAGTTTCTCCAGTTACAGTGACAAGAACCTTAATTAAGCAACCTTAATTTCATAAGGTGTCTTCAGTGGGTGCTGGGAATAGCTGAATCATGACGATCTACTACGTCTTTTGAAATATAAGGGTTCCTAGTCCTGGATTAGATTTGAAATGCATGTCTGCCCTAAGGCCAAAATTTTTCTGAGGTTTTAGCTTGGAATTTAATCTTTTCTTATATGTGACATGAGCATTCCTATATCTTCTTGACACAGCCATAACAACACCAGTGTGTTTGCTACAACGCCTTGCTAGATGCTACATGCATTGCCACAACCGTCACAGGCTCCTTGTAGTTCTGTTTCTAGTATTCTTCACATGAGGCAGACGTTACTCATTTCTTCTGTCAGTGCCTTTAAATTCAGCCTTTTCTTTATCATCCTACTCAACTAGCGTTCCTTCCAAACCATACTTGGAATCGTGGATGCATTTTCTTTAGAATGGGTCACTTTTCTCCTTTCACCACATTCATTCCAAATGAATCTGACAACATAAATGCCTTGCTTCTAAACAGATCACTTGGAATGTTCCTTTTTTTTCCTGCTGCTTCTTTTTGGTTCATTTGATACTTCCCTTTTCTAAAATATTGTCCAAGTATATAATTTGCACACTGTCTGGCCATTGCTGTGAATCAGGTTCCCTTTATGCCAGCAACATCTTAAGAATAGAACATTTAGATTGTGATTTTCATGTTGCCTTAGCTTTGATGAGTTTTCAATCTTGCCGACACTTTTAGTATTTCATGCACTTTTTTTTGAGACATCAGCAATGCAAATAACATAACCTCTTGAAAAATTATAGTCCAGCTGGAGAGGTGAAAATGATAAGATGCAGACCAGTAGAGTACCCATCCTGAATGTCTGCCACAAAGGACATGATCAACATAGTAGATTTCTGTGTGCATTTTGATCTCTGTCAGGTGGCTCTAGGTTCCTTTGCTTATTCTCTGCCTGTTTGCATCACAGCTGATCAAATAATGTTCTTTCTTTACTTTTTTTGTTATAGCCAAATGTATTAAATAACGGGGTTGTGTCACTGTTTCTGACTTCACTGGGTTTGCCAATCCTCACAGCACATGCTCTCCTGGCACTGAATTTGTAGACTAAACCTCTTTCAGAATGTTGCAAAATGAAGATTTTGTTTCAAACACTTCAGAAAATCCTTATTGAATATATTCAAGTAGACAAAGGGTCTTTATATGGCTCTGTCACCATTAGGATTTTTATCAAGTTGAAGGCCAATATGGATTTACATACATACATTTAATAGAAAATATTACAAAGACCTTTTATTTTTATTGATATTTAAAAATGTATTTTCCTGTATGGACTATGTGTTCTCCCTAGTCAGCAAGTCCCATTGAAGTCCTTGTCACAGGCAGAAGGACGGCTATATTTCTCCAGTATTTTGTTTTCACTGTTCTTTTTAATTGCCATTAGCATTTCCTCGGGACTATTCAGATAGATAGTGACATATGCCCATTTCTGTACTATCCTTGTTTGTAATACAGCAAAACAGAACCCAAAACCCTGCGTAACCTTTCCACTTACAGGTGCTCTCTAGTTGCCTGCTTTGCACTTCTACTCCCTGTGCTCTCTCGTTGCGATGCTACACGGCCAAAGTGGATTGTGTTGGGACACTTCATAATAATATTTCTGAGTGCTCAGCATTTCTCTTGTCTTATGAAAAGGCTGTGAACCTGCCGCATCTGCCCTTTATTATCTTCTTCTGTTCTTTATGTGCTTCTTTATGGCACTCGTGGGAGTTGTGAGCAGCTGAGCTCAGCACCTGAGGAAAGACACCAAAATACTGCCTTTGCAGTTTGCTTTTTGTGTTTCTGCTAATAGATAGTGCATGGGTTGCTGAACAGCATACCTAAAAAGAGAGTTCAGGCTGAATACATATCCCCATGACACAATATTTCCTTAAGTAGCTCCACATGATGGAAAGTATCAATAAGATCATTCTTACTGGATATATACGGATTTCTTTGAAACCTGTGATTTAAGAAAAATCCTTGTTTGTGTAATTCAAAATGTGATGAAAGACACAACTGGAAATTATTTAGGTTTCAAATGTAAATATAACAATGCTTCAGCATATGAACTCCCATAGGTGCACATGGAAAATGAAAGAAGATACTGTGATATTTTTTACCATTTAAAAATGTACAAACCAGTTCTGGAGCACTGCTTTTCCATATTACATCAATTGGGAGCCCAATTTCTTCAATAACACATCAAATGTTTACTCTTTTAAAAAGGCAGGAGAAAGGAAACAAAATCCTCATTTAGTTTCCTCATTTCTGCATTGTATCACATCACCTCTTTTTTTGCCCATTGTATTTTTTTTCCCTGAGTGAAATAGGATAAATGCAACACTGCCTACTTGCTTGGAGATACTGTAGCCTTAAGGCTGGCTAGCATGCAGAAGTAGAACATCTCATTCAAGTGCACCATGGAAAATGGGAAATGAGTATAAGAGTAGAAAAGTCCATATATTTTGGACATGAGTGAAAGCCACATAAGTTTATAGAGAAGATAAAATGTGTGCTACATAATCATTTTACTTTGCTCCCATAAAACATACCTCGTTCTTTCGCGGTATGCCACAGCGAGATGTCAGTAATACTACCTGCTTCTGAACTTTAGTCCCTGATTTAAGGAAAGGGGATTTTAGAGCGCCACATTTTTGCAGTTATTGCCAGTGTCTTACATCTCTCTAAGGTAATATTTAAAAGGTCATTCTTGATGACAAATCTTGAGGCTTCTTTTTTTTTTTCTTTTTCCTTTCGTTTTGATTTTGGTCTTCAGCATAGAATACTTCCAAATATAAATATTTGCTTCTTCTACACAATGAATAATTATCTTCATCAACTGTGCAGTGCTCTTTTTGACTTTATTTCCAAAATGCTTATATTGTACTCTGTTTTCTGTTTTTTACTACTTCTTGAAAAATAAAAAATAAAGCAGCTCCTGTCCATTCCCCTATCTGCCAGAAGAGGGTGGATAAAATCAGTAGCATCACACTAATACGCAAAATTTGATATACAGTTTTTCACATATTTCAGTTGTAATTATAGCACACTGGGATTTTAATTGCAGATGAATGGATCTGCAGGTAAAATTTCAGTATGATATAATGTTTTTATTTTTTTATATATGGTTTTTGTGGGTTTTTTGATTTTTTTAATTATTCATCAGCTCTATTTCACAAATAAAATGAAAAGTTTTTGAACTATAGATTAATACAAGAATAAGATTAACTATTTGATTTTTTATAATTTTTTGCCTTTAATACTGTGTCACTATTCAGCAGCTTCCTTGTATAAAAATGCATTATCTAAAGACAGGCTTAATGTTAGACATCCGTAAATCCAAGCACTCAGAACTAAACTATATGTTTAAATCTTGAGGAAATCAATGGGATGTAAAGATACATTTTAAGACAACCATGTTTTTGCAGGCTTTACTCTATTAGAACCCTTATATACTGTCCTACGAACCTTGTTTATAAGTGCGCTTGCGCCAAAACAGAGATGGAGATGGAGATGGAACTTCCTGTGTTTCAGCTTGTACCCATTACCCCTTGTTCTGTCACTGGCCATCACCGAGAAGAGTTTGGCCCTATCGTCCTTGCATTCACCCCTTAGGTATTTGTACATATTGATCAGATCTCCTCTCAATCTCTCAATCTTCTCCAGCCTAAACAGGCTCAGCTCACTTAGTGTTTCCTCATACAATAGAGGACTACTCAAATAACAGGAATGCAATGGACTAGAGTAATGGAATTGTGGCACTTAACATCTGATACACTAAGATCCTTAAATTTTCATTATCAGGTTTAAATAATTCCATGAACTATCCACAATCTGTTAATGAAGGCAAAAACCTTTTGCAAAGGATCTCAGCATCTCAGCATGAAGCACAACAGCCTGAACACACCAACAAAAAATTAAGAGTAGCCGAGTCCTTAAGAGGCTGGTGAAAACAAAACTGACCATCCCTCTCATGCCCGGGGTCAACCAACAGCAATGCCTCACCTATTCCACCGACCCCATGGAAATAAGGGGCAGATGCAGCCACCACCATTTTAGCCAAGCCTCTTTTGGGGGGACCGAAAGAATGTGTGCTGCTATAAACTTTCTAAGCTCCTTCTTAATAAATCCTCCCTTGATTAAATGCCTCTCATCTCGTGTCTGTTACATGAGGCACTAGGAATGGTTTTGTCAAATTTCTTCTCTTCTGATTCCTTGGACCTGAGTGTGTAACTGGAATCTAACTGTGACATTAGCTTGTTATTTGACCAGCTGTATTGTGAGCTCATTTCTTTACTTTCAGACACTTCAGAAAGTTTTGATATTGCTCCTATGCTCTCCATGTGTTGCAAATCCTTCTGTGATTTTTGAATTAAATATTTCATAATTATCCATATTGAACAGTATTTTGTCCAGAAGTCATTTTCAGATTAAGAGCCCTGGAATCAACAATAATGTAGATGATATGAATCTGCACAGACTTGCTGTGACCAAGCCCTACTTCGTAGCAAATTTGTGTTGTGATAGCATGATGCTGTTCTCTGGTGATTAACCCCTTAAAAAGATATGGGACCTATTACAACTTCCAGGTTAGTATTTCTCTCTCGATTCAAGACAACTAAGGTTAAGACTATAAGCTCGACTGTCTGACTGTGCAGGAAATATTTTATTTTGCCTGACTAAGATGCTTACAAAGCAGATGTGTATATATATGAACTACTCACCTTGCGCTCTCTCTGTAGTCAGTGGAACATACAATTTATCCAAGAAATATATTTATAATAGGCTAGAAGCATCTATTGACTTCATAACTGTGAACACAGACATGGCAACACTCTTTCTATACCAGCTAGGGTTTGGCTAAGCAGAGAAGTACAGTATACACAAAGCATTTCATTGCTATTCTCAGTGAACTAACTTTGAAATCTGTTTCTTAAGGAACATTTACCCTGTTATATCATGGGGTTCATCGCCATGATATCTACAGAGGTCTCTGTCCTTTTGTTGACATATCTGACCTTGAAAAAGTGTTTAGCAATTGTCTTTCCCTTCAGTAACATCCATTTTTGGAAAGAAGCAGACAATAGTGATTCTTATAGCTATAGAGATTGCTGGATTTTTCATAGCAATAATACCTAAAAAAAAACCCTTTTTTTGGAAATTATTATGGAGAAAACTGCATTTGTTACCCACTGAATTCCGATCCAATAGAAGAAATTGGAAGCAATGGGCATTTTCTTGGCATTTTTCTTGATAAGTTTATCAGGTTATAATTTCTCATTACACCATTTATGTTCCTACTGCAATATCTCCAAAGGCACACAACAGGACCACAGCCTCATCTGCTGGGTGCTGGCTGCACAGACACTTACATGGCTCTGCTGCATGAAGAGTTTAGCATCTAATTGTAAAAAAACACAACCAAGTGTAACAAACAACAGGAGAAGACATTGAAGAGAATTTGGATAATAACAGTGAGGTCATGCAATTAGCAATTAGCTGTAGTGTATGCACAGTACAGTGGTTTGAAAACATCTCATTTTAAAAAATCAGTAAAAGCAGCAGCCTTCAACTACCACTCAGGATTATCTTATTGTGTTGCAGATAACTGAGATACTATAAATAACTTGGGACGAAATTATAAAAGTATAGCTTTATGTGCATCATATTGGCACAGAGTAATGATCAAATATATAAAATAAACTGCTTCTTAACACAATAAAAAGCAGAAAGCCCATCCTGAAATATGCATAAAATAGTTATGTTCAGCTTCAGAGCACTCATAGCAAAAACTCATAATTTAAGCTGCTACAAAATGATTTTCTCTCTGACCTGTATTTGGGTTACACAGACAATACATATGCACCTAAACATTATTACTAGTTTTGTTTCTTGATATCAGAAAGGTAAAAATCCCTACATATCAAAAGATAAAACTTTTTTTTTTGTTTAGAATTGCACCTAATAGGAAGCTAAAAAGACTATATGTCAAGTGAGATTCAAGTAGCAATTTCCTGTTCATCTGTAAAATTATTATCATATTTTTCTTTTTTTTTTTTGCTTATTTACATCCATACTTCTAAGTAATGGCCTGTTTTCAGGTGCTAGGATTTGGACATAAATGGCTCCTCCAATGGCTGCCAGCTATTTAGTGAAGACTATTTTATACATGACAAATGGCAGCTGCCATTTGATGAGCAGTTGAAAGTCTTGTTCTGAAACGCAGTGTAGGGGGTCTTAAAATCCAGCTCCCTTTGAATGTATTCTTCCACCAATAATTTTGGAAGGATATTTTCACAAAACAGAAGAAGCCGATCTGATACCAACATATGCTTCAGATGCCACTTGTCACTTTGACAGGGAATGTGTCATTCTTCCATTAGTCTGGGGGCGCCCTACAGGAACCTTTTGTTTCAGATTGATTGCAGCAGTGCTAGTCAGCAGATCAGCTCGCTGCATGGTCATGAGCCCACCCACACTGTGCATTAACTGTTTCTATAGTAACTTCATATCACTTATTCACATCTCACTGTGTAACAGATGGGAACACGTGGCATGTGAGTTGGCTGTGTGACTCTTGGCAGTATTTGGGGTCCATGTCTAACATAAAATTGGCATCTATTAATGTTTATTGGTTAAAATAGCAATAAAATTACATAAGAGAATGAAAGAGAAAAGTGGCAAGAGAGAGGGGAGAGAAATACATATCATTTTAATGCTTTTTGCTTTGAATCTTCGTTACCCACAGGTGTGAACCTTGTAGCCTTCATGATAATAGTTACTTCCATAGGTCAGCATTTTCCTTTCAGAAAACTGCCCTTCAGACATTGGAAGTAAGGGGTCACATTCACAGGGATGTTGTTGACAATCGTTTCTTTCTGAGAGTATTCACTGATGCCATCTGCTGGATTCCTGTCTTTGTTATTCAAATCCTCTCCTTAGCCCAGGTGGAAAAGCTGGGTAATGCTGTCTAAGGGTATGAGCGTTTTGCTTGTTTGTTTGTTTGGTGGTTGCTGTTGTTAAAGATTCAGTTTATACCAAACCGATTATCCCAGCAGAATTCTAGCTAACCATGGGTGGGAGGGATAGAAAGTATTGCCCAAAATATTTAACATTTTCTTAGTTCAGAAACTGAGCTTTGAAGTGCATACATATCACCTCAAATCCACATGTGTACCTGAGAACCAGTACAAGTTACCTACTGAAATGGTTTACCTCTGCTGCAGCTGCAATATCTCCTTGAAATATATATGAATGTACTTATAATATATATGAACAAGTCAGTGAGTTTGACCTGAGGAGGCCACCAGCCTTCCCTATTTTCCCTGTATTCCTGCATGCCAGCCCTGCTCTCAGCTCCTGTCAGCAGAGGAGTCACACAATTTCGCAGCTCTCCATCACTGCTTGTCCTCTGTGCAGCCCTGCTCACCCTGCAGCTGCTAAGTGCTAACACTGTAATAAGGGTATCCTGCTTTCCTGTAACTCTAGAAAATGTGTATCATCTCATGTCTGTAGAAAATTGGGTAAATAATGTCCCATGATATGAAAGGCATTAAAGAAAGATAGTACATTATCAATTATCAACAATGTAAAACCTATTTACCCTCATTAGTAGCACTGAATTCTATTTGTGTAGCCAGATGAAAGGGATTTCATGTTGGTAGTTAAAAATAAAACACGGCTGTCATGAGAGTGCTCCACCGTACCACTATGACCAGGGTGGGATTCAAGATGCCTAGGCTCTATAAACAACTCAGTTCAGGGCCCTCAGGGCAAGCCATTCGCTCCTCAGTGCTTCACGGTCCCTTCTGTGAAGTAAGAATATTGACTGCTCCTTTTAAGGCATTTTAAAACCTGCTGATGAAATGGCCATGTAAAAGTACCTATCACTGAAGTTGGTTTTATGATCAGGTTTTACTGAAGTATGGAATCTGAATTTCTATTAAATATGATCACAAAGAGGGATGTGCGTTAGCTCATGTTTAGTACTTTTATTAAATTCCACTGGATAGAAAAAAAGAGACATACTCTGATGAAGAAAGAAGTTTTTTTCTTCCTTTTCATGAAAACCCATTGTGAGTTTAATGAAAAATGCAGTGAGCAATGTTGAATTCACAATACTTTTTGTAAAACTGATATTATAGTAGATATTATATTATAGTAGAGTTCTGCAGAAATGACAGAGAGCAAAGGTCTTACAGGTTTGTTTCTTTAGCATCCCTACAAAAGGACATACTAAACATCTTACATTTTTTGCTACACACTGCCATTTCCTTGATAGTGATATTTGTTTTGCCAATAAACAGTGCCTTGAACCTCATTCTCTATATTCTCACAACTACTTTCTTTAAGGAGTAATCGAAACAGTTGAAGGAAGGCAGTTTTCAAAAATGACAAAAAATCCTTGGCCACTTTGGTCCTGTGGAAAGATGATTTCCTCATTCATAGATCTTCACTGAAGTTGGATTAAAAAAATATTCCTGAGGATGATTCTAACTCTAATTTATGAGTGGCTGTTCCTCAGCAAGATAATGGAAATTGGACATAATTGCATTACAGTTTTGAGATTTATATGTAGTGCCTTTTGGCCATTACCTTGTCTATATTCATCTTCCTGGAAAATAAATATGACAATTTTTGCATTTTATCATGTGAGACTTGTGTTACAGCTTGAAACACAGTGCACTGGGCCTGAAGACAGCTATACTTTTGTATTATTCATGCAGTTAGTGCCCATCAAGGTACCCGTACTTGCGAAGATATAGTCTTTTTAACATATATGAGGCTAAGGCAAATGACATTTCAAGAGCATTTGTCTCATTAGGACTGTAGTACCAATTTCAGGATATATCCTTGGGGAGAAGTATTTCTCCCAAGGTTGAAAGTTCCTGGGGGAAAGGCCAGAACCTCCTATGCAGGATGAGAATCTGTATTAATCCTGTAGAATTTAATATGTGGGCTCTGCAGAGAGGTCAATGTCTCTTTGTGCACATAAAGGCACTACTCAGAACTGCAAGACCCAAGTAGTGTTGTTGAAATTTTTCAGGGTACTAAAAGTGAATTTAAATTTCCTGTGCAAGCAACAGAACCCAGACTGAAATAAAAATTAAATAATGAAGCTCTCAGAATGATCCTTGAAAGGAGTCAATTCATTTTTTATTGCATCAGTATTTACCAAGCACAGGCATGCCAGCAGTATGAGTAGGTGCATGTTTGGGGGACCATTTATAGGACTCAAGTACTTTTAAGGAAGTACAATTCACCTTTACTAGTAATGTTTTCATGACCATCTCAGCTGTATTTCAGCTATAACATATGAGCTGCCAACCTCCTACTAAGAAAAGATTAAAGATTTTAGAAAAAGTGTAAAGCAAAGCTTGCAGCAACTTAAACCACTAAAAAAAAAATTTACTGAATTAGATTTCAGTAAAAGTTTTAGAAGTTTCCATTCATAAATCATTCTGAAACGTTATCAGACAAAGGGAGTTCAGTGCAACGATGATCAAGAGAGAACACCAAAATATATGAGTATACCATTGAAAATAAGAATTAACATTTCTCAACAGAGATGGAAAAAATGAGTATGTGCTCCAGGCCCACCCAGATTGTGAAATAAAATTCATATGTCTGAAAGCAAGAGGTCTTGTCAAATAATAAGGTGACTGTACTGTGGCAATGAGCCCACCCTTGAGGTTTCCACCCAAGTGTAACCACAGCATGCATTTTAGCATGGGATTCTGAATGATGAAATGTAAATTGGCCCTTGGGCATGTGAAGATCCTGGGCAGTGACACAGACCATATACTTTCCAGTACTGCCTAATCTATTTGGTTCGCTAATTCACTAGACACCATCCCACCAGGTACAGAAGCTTGCAAGTTCATAGGGGTGGATTTCTGCTCATAGCTGTGCAGGGGAAGTAGGTTCTGGCTGCCCTAAATGCCTTAGGAAGAGTTCTCAACAGAGGCAGCAGCACTTTGGATATACCCATGCTATTACAGTGGATGGAGATCCTGGGAAAGAGCAAAGCAGCCCCACTGCTGGTGCCACAGAAAAGGTGGTCGCATGCTGAAGTCAGCAGGGACTATCCCAACTAGGCTGCTGCACTGCCTAAGATACATATTGCCTCCTCAAGCAGAGGTGCTGCCAGCTATGGAGCGGACAGATTTCTTGTGTTTGCCTTGAATAGTTCTGTAGAGGAAAGTCCTGCCCTACAAACACACTCCCGGCATCCCAGTGCTTGCTTTTCTGGAGCAAGCCATGGACATTTCACTAGACAAATAGTGTGAAAGAAAATGCCTCTCGGGGCATATTCTCTAGAATAAACTAAGCATAACTCTGATGTTTTCCTTACTTCGACAAAATCTTCACTTAAAGACCACTTCACAGCTGGCCTTTTTTCCTGAAATTTGCATTGAAGTAGAACTTGACCTTTATCTAATCATCTAGCCTTTATCTGTATCACTGTCGGGCATTGACATATCTGAAGAAACAAGAATATTTTTCCACACCGATTTCCACATCCAACAGGTTTTTTCGTATTCCATCTAATAAAAATGAGTAAATTAATTCAAGTTCATGTTTGGTGTGTTTCCACCTGTAGTCATCGAATTTCCTATGAATGTAAAAGACCAAAAATATCTCAAAAGCCAAATTCTCACTGTTGAAACATTTTAGTGCATTAAATGGTAAGGGTGTTTAAAAACTATTTGCTTTTTGCAACACTCATACTGGGACTTTTTATAGGTTGTGAAACTTGCTGGCTATGTCCTCTGGTAAAATGTAAAGCGTGAAAGACAAATAGTTAAAAAGGAAAAAGGGAGAAATTATACACAAAACAACACCATTTAATGAGAGTCCTGTTTGCACATTTTGCCAGACTGTTGAGTTCCCTCTGAATGGCAGCACAACCATCTGCTGCATCAACCACTTCTTCCCATTTTGCACCCGCTGCAAATTTGCTGAGGCTGAAGCTTGTCCCATCGTCCACATCGTTAATGAAGATGTTAAACATTACTGATCACTACAGTACCCCACTGGTGATTTGTCTCCAGCTGGACTTCGTGCTGCTTCGAGCTTGATCACAACCCTCCGATCCTGCAAGCTGAGTCAGTTTCCAGTCCACCTCACTGACAGTTAATCTGGTCCCAACTCCACCAGTTTTTGTTTATGGGAGACATTTCTGAAAGCCTTACTAAAGCTGAGATAAAAAAACATCCATCATCAATCATCCACCAAGTCAGTCTTCTCATTGTAAAAAGCTATTGGGTTGGCCAAGCCCTTCATAACTCCATGCTAACTGCCCCAATCACCTTCTTATTCTTTATGTTAGAAACAATTTGCAGCATTAGTTTCTCCTTTACCTTCCTAGGGATGGATGTGGGGCTGCCTGGCCTGTACTTTTCTGCATCCTTCTTCCTGACTTTCTTGAAGGTAGGGGTGACACTTGCTTTATTCTGGTCCTCAGAAATCTCTGCTTATAGGGGTCACACAGTTTCCTAGTATATAAATATTGTGTGAGGCTAAAAAGATTTGTAGAATTTGTTTCCTTTCATATTTGTAACTCTTTATAATTTATCCATGCCTTTTTTGTTTACTTTTTAAATAATAAAAAAGGAGTGGAAAAAACAGCTGTGCGTGAACAGTGTTCATATAATCACCCACCATGAAGAACTAAAAGGAGAGTTACCTTTGTGCTGTTCCAAATATTTCTACTCTATTGTCACTGGCATGTGTTTAAGAAGCAAATAGAAAAAGCTAATGGCTGGCTTCAGAAGAAAATGTTTTTGACAAATCACCGTGGTGAATAAAATTATTCCTTGTTTTCACAATCAACAAGACATAGGAGCAGGAACAGAAGACAAATGGTGAAAATGCCAAGCCCAGCTCTCTTGAGTGCAATACAGGGAAATTTTTTATGATTCTGTGTTATGAGCTTGATAGAAGTGAAGATCCCTTATAGCTTTATTAGTGGATGGCTGACCAACATAACTCTGCAAGTCTTGGAAATCCTAACAGCTGATACCCAAACACAGGGCCAGATCTTTTAAACTGTAACAATGTATATTATCTCCCTACTTGAAAGAAAAGATAAAGGATCAAACAGGATTTGCTACATCATATATGATGATGATGTATTTTAAATGAGCATTGTCTTAGATGAGTTAGATGATCAGTATTCTCAGTTTAGTGTTTTACAGTAAGTATGTGCCCTTAGGATGGTTCTAATAGACTTTGCATTATTCATTGTTTGTCCAGGACAAAAACATTTAGTTTTCCTGTTCTGAATGAAGATTGTTCATGAGGCATACTGTAATATAAACAAAGGTCCCCTCAGGACAATACATGAATAATGGATCTGAAAGTAGTCAGTCACCTTCCCGTCCACATAAATCTACAAAACGTACTTCAGTATGATAGATGGTGGTGGTGGTTGATTGAATGCTGAACCACATCTCTGCATTCAAATACACAGATGCCCTAAATAAATTATATCTCAAAAGAGAGTCTCTTAATTCTAAAAAAAATGCTGCACCAAAAACATATTCATGACTTAGGCTGCTTTTTCCTTTTATTCCGCTCTTTAAAAATCAATAATATCAATAGTTTCTGAAAGGTCAAACACAATGTGTTTAGTTGTATGAATAATATTTTGACATTACTTGTTTTGCAGCCTAAAAATGTAAGAAAAAAAAAAAGCACTGAAATAGCCACTGCATATATGGTGAAATATTGACGTGCTGATGGTGCGCATCAGTTGACAGCTGCTTTTTAAACTACTGTTTCTGTTTGATTCAGTATTCACAAATAAAAGCAAATAAATCATAGAATAATGCAAAAAATGTAGCATATCCTGAAGCATGGTGTGATTGAAGGTTGTGATGTCACTGCAGGAAAGGAAAGAAAACTAACATTAAAGTTTACTGCAAATAAGCTCTCTTCTTTTGAGGCCTTGTTACCTTTTTTTTTTTTAATGCTCTTTACTCCTTAGAGTCTTTTCTCCATCTGCATTTTATTTCCATTATTTTTCAGCTCTCTGCTTTGTAAGCATTGATAAAAACATCATGTAACTGAAATACTGCTTTTCAGAAGGTCGCATTTTAGATTCTTTTGCTTTCCTTTTGCTACCATGTATAGAAAGCCGCAACAGAATGACAATGGAGGAATTGGTGAGTGAATAATCCTGTTTGTAAAGGTTCACCAAGCAGTGCAACCCAGATAAATGAACAAGATGTTCGTGGCAGCTCTGCTGGCTTTACTACGACACTCCTTAATCGCGCCTCTAATATATGGGAGACCATTACTCTGAGGTATCTCAAAAAGAGAATTCACTTTTAGTAGGGATAACTTATCCTTCAGAGTACCAATATTAAAATAACAGCAGTCCCACTGTTGTGACTTAATACGTATCATATACTCTCACAGAGACTGTCTGCAGGGGTGTCTCCGTGTAGACTGTCCTGAACAAATTTACCATATACTGCATGAGAGGCCCTCAAGCACTAACAGTGCACTACCAGGGCCTGGGGCATCTGTAACACATCCTGTTTGATATCAGATCTAACTCACATGCCTCATCATGCCTTGGGGTGCCTCCATGCAGCTCCAAGAAGCAGCTCCTGCTTCAGTCCCTCAGCATCCAGGCTGATCCAGCAGTCATATCCTTAAAAATGAAAAAAGGGAGAAAGGAGTGCTGGCTGCTTCAAGTAGCTCCAGGCACTGGCAAGGGCACCATCTGTCACTCCGCAGTGCCAGACACGTAGAATGACTGAGGTGTCACGCACCATAATTGAGACCAGTCACGGTCTGGCTCAGGCTTTCCCCAATGCACTGACTGGGCCAAGGGTTATCCAAGGGCTAGGAGGCGAAAGAAAGAGCCAGGGAATTTATTATTTCAAGAACTGGCATAAGCAGTGTAACAAGGCTGTAGACACAGCCAATAAGGTTTTTGTCGTTGTTGTTGCTGTTTTTGCATCAGTCAGCAGCAGCTGGTCATGCAGCAAGAAGAGCTCCTGAGACCTATCGAAAGGGTAACAGAGCTGGGAGTGCAGCGTGACGTTCCCAAGCACCGCAGGAATTCGGGGTCCTTTGTCACAATCCGGCCTCTCTGCGCAGGATGGTGCTGGTCAGGAACCATCCAGCTCCCCAGGGACTGCTCATTGTCCTGCTTTTTAACACAGGCACTATTTAATTTAAAAGCATCAGAGGCATTTGGATTATGAACAGTATCATAACAGACTGGAAGAAACGAAACTGTATGTAAGGAGTGATTTTTAAAGTAATATATATAGATACAACACTGCAATACAATATACAATTTAAGTGCAAAAAAAGTTATTGAATATTGAATTTATCCGTATCATTATAGTGAAAAGTATTAATGACATAAATGGTTTAAATCTGCTGTATATAATGACTCGGAGTGCGACTTGCTTTTCCTCCAACAGCTACTGAGGGTATAATGTCCGGGTTCTTTCCTTGGAAGCCTTCCTTGTCAGACCATGCAAATATTTTCTGAAGATTCCTTTTATTGCAGAACAGACATTCAAAGGGAAGGAGTCCCTCAGCTTCACTTTTGGAGGTGGGGTGGTCCTAAGCTACTTAGGGCTAGGAAGTTTCCCAGATGGCTGAGGCGAGATGGGAACAGGGCTCTCTAGCTGTGAGACTTCCTGAGAAATTCAAAGGAACAGAAATCCAAAAGTGTGGCTTCTGGTGAAAAAGCAGGAGCATTTTACATGAAGTATCTGTGAAATTTCTGTTACTACTTCCTCTCCTGCAATCTGCTGTGTAGCTTGGGTGAGAAAATAGTCACAGAAGGAAATGTCAATCCACTGCTGTCTACTACAAAACTGGCTCTAAGTTCCTACAACAGCTCTACTTAGTGTGAGAGGAATGTTATTCAAGCAAATGCAGGAGCTGCAACAATACACTGAATGAATCCGCACTATTTCATGCCTCTGAATAGTTTACAATTTTCCCTGGGGCAGTAAGACTCCTAGCTGTGGTATCCTGGGGACTTTTTACATCAGTCATGTAAATCAGTTTTGGGTAGGCAAAAAAGCTGGCAGAGAATCAGGACTCCCTACCTTACAAGTTCAGCTCCAGCTCTCTCCATGGAGGAGTGCCTAGGGATTTTTGTCTCCAAATGGCTTTGTTGGAATGTTTTTACTGATCCTTCTTTACAAACACACAAGCAGATCCTCTTATGAGTACACGGCTTCAGCAGATGGGCTACACAGTCATAAAATGTGTCCCGAAGGAATAGCTTTGGTCGAGGTGCTTCCCTGCGCCTTGTCTCCAATGCTTTGTGCTGAAACACTATTCGTCCTTCTTGGACAGCACCTGCTCAGCTTTATTTTTTGAGTAGAGACTGTCACGGTCCTCAGCCCACTTGAGAGCCTGGTGCTAGGTCAGCTTCTTCTGCACGGCTGCGGTTCAGCCACACCAGCGTCCCGAGTCAGCTCACCAAATACCCGGGCAGGAGCTAGCGCCGCTCTGAAGGGAGGCCCGGAGTGAACAGCCAGTGCTGGGGGAGAGCACGCGGAAGGGTCTGGTCACAGAGCCCATTTACATCTGCTTACACAGCTGGAAGCACAGCTGGAGATTCACGTAATGCTCCTTGAAGCTGCAGTAATGTAAGCTTGATTATGTGTGCAACTGAGGGGAAAAGGAGAGCTAAATCCAAAGGCTTCCCTTTCTCCCAAAGCAATGCTCAAGAGTATCCAAAAAAGGATTAAGAAAAAAAGAGCAAAAGAAATATTTAATACAAAAATAACTAAAAGATAGTTTATAGATCTGAAAGCCCTTGTTCATATTTTTTTTTCAAAAACCCCATATTCTTTCATTCAGATATTCCTGTGCTGGATTGTAAGCTGAGTATTCAGAGAAGATGTTTGCACTGAAACAGACTGAAAAAAATGCTGTCTTTCATCACATAAACCAAGAGATTTTCAAATAGTAACCAAGCAGGCACAATAAAGTTGCTCTTACCGTTAGCATTTCAAGATGATATTAGTAACAGAATTAAGCTAGAAGTAAATGACAAATGTTTATTGACAATGTCCATTTAAAAGCAGGCATGTATTACAGTTATGCATTTTTCAACAGTATTTCTGAGTTCAGCTCAAAATCCTTGAATATAAGTGATTAAAACATTTTCAGTCACATTTCAGACAGCATATTGGCTTCCTAATGAAATGTCCCCAAAAAAGTCACAATTTTAGGTGCTATTTTCACATGTAAATTTAGTAAATGTATGCAAGCTTTGGGATTTTTTAGGAATAAATTCAGCTTTTGACAAATGGAAATACTGATAAAGCCTACATGAGTCAGCAGTTAATTTCCAATCAATTTATTAATCTATTAATCTAAGCATTTTTAAAAAAATTGTTTCCAAACCCATGTTCTCAATCACCATGAGTGGGCAGAACAAACTTGTTAGAAATGGGACATAGACCTGGATCAGAACTTTTGGTGAGCAAGTGTCTTCCCAGCTCAAAGGAATATTATTTGTGGTTTCAGAAATAAAATGGAAAAGCAAACAAACAAGCAAAGCCAGATGTGTGATTATTACTATCACTACAAATATCTAAATCAAGCTCTAAGAATACTCAAAGATAAAGTGTCACCACTGAACAGTTCATAATCTAATATGGAGGGATTTTTAATATTAGTGTTCCAAGGTAAAAAAAAAAAATCACTGGTAAATTTAGCTATGTAGGGTTTGACTTTGATATATCTAGATTTCTGGCACCACTAATTGAATTGCCCTAAGAATGAGCTCATCTTTGATCTTCCCAAGAGTGCTACATTGAACATATTTATGTTTGGATCTTTTACATCTTGCTCTCAGCTTGCACAAAATGCCAGATTTTTGTAATCCTAAAACCCTCAAACCATACCACAAAATTTATTTGCCTGAGTTGCACTTGTAACTAGGAAAAGGTATGAATAATATAGAGCAGTATATAATCCCTAATCCACTCAGAGCATTATATCTAGCTCATATGTTTTATCTTTGATATATCCTGAAGCCAGTGAAGAGCTACTCAGCTGACGTTTTGGTAGCAAAGAGCAGAACCACCTCACAGCAAAGTCCTGGTGTGCAGCAGGGCAGGCCCCTGGTAATCTGTGGGCAGCCAAGTGACGGAAAAAGGACAGGAGACTTGGCCTGTGCGCTCTGTGCCTCATACTCCAGTCACACATGAATCAGTATCTCGGATTTGGCTAATCCAGCAGTGATCACATGAAATCCGAGCGTATAGATTCAAGTTCATGTTGGCATCTCAAGAGGATCTGGTTTTGCAGAATCTGTCTTAACTGCTCATGAAATCCATGGACTAACCCATCATGAGATCTAAGGAGCTAAAAGTAACCCCCAAAGCCCAGTACACTTTTACTTCTAAAAGCTTTGGACTTAAAGACCTTAATAATGACTTCCTGGCTCTCACTCCTCTCTCTCCCTCCCTCCTCAGTGCACAGCCACATGGCCCTACTCTTATTGCAAGCTCTGTCTTATTTTGCATCAGCTCTGGCATTTGTCAGACCTCCTTGGGAGCCAACACAAACTATAATTCACCAGAAAGTGATTGAGTTTCCCACTGGACTAATTTTCTATCAGTCTGCTAAATTATATGAGCCTGTGCAGAGTTCAAAAAGCACTAGAGTTGGCTGAGGGTAAATAACAAGATAATTTAATGAGGAGCTTGGAGAGGAGAAAATGGGCAACAAGGAGAAGTCTTCTTCCTTTGGGCAGCAGCAAACCACTAGATCAGTTAACTGAATGAAAAACCATAGTGTCAGTCTTTGCTGAATTCTACTTTCAATCCTTTGAGAGAGGGTCTAAATGAACTTGCAGACACTTTTGGCATCTCTATTTCAATCAGGCACCTCAGGATACTTCAGAATTCATTTCAAATTTCTGTTGCAAATGAAAGATGGTATCAACGCAGTGACAAATACGATGTCAAATGGGCTTTAATAGAACATTCTATAAAATAATTGCTTCCAGAAGAGGTAGAAAAACACAAAACAAATCAAAAATTGCAGTAATTTAATTGTAACTATAGAAGTATTTGTCTTTATTCTTAAAACACAAGGTATAATTCAGAGATTAAATTATATCTTTGATTAGACAATTATTGTACTTCAAGCACTGAATAAATTTATGCCTCAATTCTGCACTCACTTACTTTGCTGTGTACCTCAAGTAATGCTTCTGAAATTGGTGAAATGACTGAATTTTCAGAATAAAAAATGAAATTTGATTCTGACTTAAAATACTAGTTTCTTAAAGGCCCAACTCTGCATGCACACACAGAAAAACTAAACTAAACACAACTTCTTTTTTGAAGATCCGATTCCTTCCTTCCTTTCATGTACATTTCCATTAAGCAGACAGATTCAAGCTAGTCTTTACAAAACAGGAGGAACAGAGGACATCTATAGCTTGGACATGTGTAACAGAGCAAATGTGCCAAGAAAGGCCTTGCCAGGAAGGGGGCAATATTCAGCCGTCTAGTCATAGGTGTCTAACGCCTTTTGAGAAGTTTAGGTACCCTGCCTGGGCCCTACGTGGGTGCGACACACTGCCCTTTGTGCTCCCTATCTACAACCTCATGCGGACGTCTTAACTACCACAGGGCTTCTCAAATGGCACCAGACATCTATGCTAAAGCAGCTGAATCCCACCCAAAATGTCTACAACACAATTAAGGATAACTTAAAATTCCCCTGTAAGGGTGCTCTGAATGAACGATTAACTTAATTACAATTAACCCTGGTTAATTGCAATTTTTATCCCATAGACAAAACATGTTTAAAGGAAGCAGCTTTATTCTTTGTGTGAAACATCTAGGCACTTTTTAATCTAACGAAGCATAAGTTCGGAGGTTAATATGTTCTGTCAATGGCCCTAAAACTTATGACTTCCTACTACAAAGACCATATTGCATAAGAGAAAAGTGTCCTTACTAATAACCAGTTTCAAGAGGATGGTGACACACTAAGCATTTATGCAAAACAAGCCTAAGCAACAGCAACAATTAGATTACAGCAGAACGCATCATGTGATGACTTCAGGTGCGGAATTAAATGACATCCGAAAAGTAACCTAGAAACTCCTCCGCTGCTGTGTGCTTGGGTCTAAAGGAAGAAGTTGTGAGGACTTTTTGGATCTAGAGGAGTAGGGTTCATGTGCGGCCCTGCACGTCTTCACCCGTTTACCTAACTACGAACAAGGTAAAAACACTGCTGATTTGTGCTTCATCCCTGCTGCTCTGCAGTCATTAGCACATTCATTAGCAAAGATGAGTGTTGTTGCTGTCTGTGTTGTACTGAACAGCATTTTGAGAGGAGGTGATTCCTTTGTGCCAGCGGGATGCCAAGGAACAGGAGGCAGTAGAAAGGAGGGGGGCTGCGGAATTAATTTTCCACCCCTATGAACTAGGAATAAAGACTGTACCAGTTGCTGAAGCAGACTCTATTATTTATAGCCCTTCTCCTTCTTCCAGCCCAGGGAAATACAGAGAACAAGGAAGAATCTGGTGTTCTATGTCACTGCTCAGCACCAGAGTGATTAGCTAAAAAGGCAAAAAAATACACTGGGTCTGTGCACGTGTGTGTGCACACACACATGCCTGTGATATATGCAACAACATATATTTCAAATGAAATTGGAGGCTGGGGCTGCAGTCTGTCTGCTTTATGCTACTTCTTCAGTCTTGGCCGGTTTGCCCAATTGATATACTGGGATAAGTGTTTTGCCCTGAAGTGAACAGCCCTTCTTGCTATTTGGTTTGCTGTTTATTATATTGGCAAAACAGTTTCAACGTTTGTAATAAATGGAAAAACTACGTAAGTAATGGGACAGTTGCTTAAGTCTCCTAGATTACAAATGCAGTCATGAAGACACAGCAAGGCCTATTTTCTTTCTAGAGATGAGGTCATGGTGTTTTAGGCAGCAAGGGGAACTAGTTTTACATAAGCAGCACATACATATATAGTTGCCTTTTATTCTATTTTTTGTCGAAGAGCTTCTTTCCTGTGAGGGTGACAGAGTACTGGAACAGGCTGCCCAGAGAGGTTGTGGAGTCTCCTTTTCTGGAGATCTTCCTGGATGCCACCCTGTGCCACGTGCTCTAGGTGTCCCTGCTGGAGCAGGGGGTTGGACTAGATGATCTCTAGAGGTCCCTTCCAACCTCAGCCATTCTGCGACTCTGTGAAGTGACCTGTACTTAGGCATGTCACCTCAATCATCTACTAAAATTGCCAGTTCATTAAAAAAGCTCTCGTCTCCCACTTTGGAGAAACTCAGTTCCACACACATAAGAAATACATAAGAAAGACTGGTCTCTTATTCACTATTTGCCTCTCTGCAGTCATATCCAGCCAGCCTAAGCATTACTGAGAATTTCAGAGAGCCTGTGTGTTAACACGTTCTGCTTATTCCTGACAGTGTTCCCAGGTGAGCATAAGAGGTTTTAGTTGTAAAATTAGGGTCTCTGTTCTCTCCAGATCTGAACAAGTAAAAGTATTTGTGTGCCATTATCTTGGTAATACTGCTACATGCAAACCGAAGCAAGCAGGCTGATGTTGGAACCCCTATGTCTCCTTCAGAACCCAGCAATGTCAATCAACCGACGATTGGTAAAGAAGCAGAGAATCTTATTTCTTATGCCTTTTGAAATGTTGTACTGTTGGGAATATCATTTCAGTGATTAATCAGGTATTCTAATTCCTGCTGAACAACTACAGTTCTTTAGGTTTCATTTCAAAGGGTTTGCAGTTGGACTGGACGACCTTGAAGGCCTTTTCCAACCACAATGATTCTACGATTTCCCAACTCACTTCATGACCCTATATGTAATTGCTCTGAATCCAAGAATACATTTGGGTAAGTCGTGTGTGTGAAGTATCATGTCATTTTTTTGCACACTCTTTGCACTGGTACAAATGCCAAAGAATGACAAGGAGTCCCAGAAAATAGCCCCCTTGAGTCCCTTAGAGAGGACAAATGGCTGTAGCATAATTCAAACTCTGGCAACAAGTTTCTACCTTTTGGTTCCTGACAGAAAATTAGCGTAATTCGGATGCAGTTACATAGTGAACAGAGGTTTTGAAAGACATCGAAGGATGTGTGATTAGAACATCTCAAAACAGTGCCTCCCCTTGTGAACTGATAACGGCCATTATCAAAATACATTTCCTACATTATTCCCCAAAAGCTGAGTGGCCAGGTGGAATGTTTGCCAGGAAATTTTTTGGTGACACGCAGCCAGGAACTGCATCTCCCCTCCTTATTTCTGACAGATGCCAAGTCCACCTCTGTAATCATCTTTCTGATTAATCTGTCTACACAATGCAGCATCTGAAGAGCAGTGGAAAGATGTTTGATGTGTTCTCCCTGTCATCATTCTGAATCATTTCAATTTGAACATTTTGAAACTTTTGCCCTTGTCCTCCACTGTGGATAAGGCACTGACTAAAGGAGAGGAAAAAAACTGAAGAAGTGAACACTACAAGCTGTGTTAGCTACTGTGAGAGATGCCCTCTCTTCCAAAAGACATATTCTGCAGCTGTGTGTAATGAAATGCCCAAACTAGGGAAATAGTATGTCATTAACATCATCAAATTGATAAAATTATCAGTTGTCATTATGGCTGATTTTTCTAGTCATCCATTTCATGTATGTTTCTTGGTTTCCCTGGTAACTGAGAAATGAAGAACTAAGAGAACCCAAGCTGCCATATCATATCACTCTCTTGTCAGTATATGAAATTCCTTCCCATTAGAAGCTGTGCTATAAAATTTGTATTACACATGGTTTCAGAATAACTGTTAAAATCAAAAGACATAGAAATAAAACATTTTAAAAAACACAACTTTATACACTGACACACACTGAGCTCTATAGAGGCCTTCCAGACAAATTACATCATCTTTAAAAGTGTGGAGGCCATTTTATTAGGGGACAATCCAGCTCCTAGCTCTTCATTCAGCATTCACACCTTGTGAGTAATCATTTTCCATTTAGACATTGAACTTCAGTATCCTTGTAAGAACATAGGCATTCCAATTCACTTCCAAGGGACTTGCATCTCATTACCAAGTATGAGAACTGCCACTGTAATTAGACAAATAATAGAACCTAAAATCAGAAGGGATCTTAAGAGGACAACATTCTTTTCCATTAGACCTCTCCTGCACAGCTTTCAGTTCTGCCTTTCCTCCATACCATCTTATATCCTTTAGAACCTCCTTCAGCTTTGCATTTCATAATCTTTTGTCCTGGTTCCCACATTCACCCATGCAATACTGCTTTCACTGCCTTCCCATATTACCTTCTTTCATTGTTTCTCCTTCAATACATTTTTTTCTTCTTCCTCAATCCTCAATTCTTTTTCTCAACCCACTTTCTCTCTCCATCCTCTCTCTCATTCTAGCTTCTTCCTACACCTCAGTCTCCCTTTCCCAGGTTTCTTTCGGGACCCTACGTTTTGTCACTTTTTGCAGACGTTTCTTACACTTTCAGTCTCTCCCTTCATTTCACTCCTTTTCTGAAAAAGACACCTCAACACCCTCCATTCTTCCATCACCGTACACTCCTCTGTCATCACATTTTGCTTATTCACTTTTTCTCCCCCAGCTTATACTGCTCTTACCTCCTAGCATGTTGTTCTAGCATGGTTTTAATCCACACTCTAACAAATGCCTGAACAGATTGTCCCACAGGTGAAATCCTGAGATAAGCAACTATCCCTCTCTTAGTATAAAATATTCTTGGCATATTAATAAACAGAACGGATAGACTTTTATGATCTGGATAGCAAAAAAAGCTGGATGATGCCCCTCTGCACTTGAGGAATGAGATCTCTCACTTCGGTGAAAAAATGAATGACACCTGAAATAAACGACATCTTAAATCTAAGCACATCTTAAATCATTCTAATATACAAACTGGAGACAAAATCTTAAGCATACAACTATATTCTGCTTAAATATTTTAAAAGATTCCTGATGGGAAAATGTTGTACTGGAGGCCCTTGAGTGACACTCCATTATGGTGCTTTTCCATATGGTGCTCCCTCTCTAATATATTGCATCTCCATCTTCTATTTTCCTACAGAATATCACTGATGAGGTAGACTGAAGCATTGAATTGGATGGTTACCTGTGTAGAAAACACTATTTCTTACCTCCTCAATACAAATATACATTAAGCTTGAGTATATAAGCTCTATGGGACATACAATAGGGTTTTAACCACTTGGACATGGACCCAAAATATTTTAAGAATTTGCATGGTAAAACAATGACAGACACTGAGATTCATGTGATATCCTATTATTCCACGCTTCCCAAATAGGGGGATGGTGGTTCTGTGCTCACAGTAGTAATATGCAGCACAGATGGCGTATATAAATGATATATAGCCAACATTACCTACTTTTTCTTCAGCCTGACACCCTGCTAGGTAAGTCTTTGTTGGATAAAAATACCCATTTGTAATTACTCTTTGAGATTCAAGTGTATTAATTTTAAAACTAATTACTTACTGTGACTTACATTAATATTATATCTTTTAGAAGCATGCCACACATAATAATTTGGCTGTCATAGAGGTGCCTGTGTCCTGTAATACAGAAACCCTACAGCTAATATAAGTTATATATGGTCTGTTTTTTAGCTTGATATCCTGAAGGGTGTGGAACATATGTGATCATTTAGTTAGGCTATTCCTTTGTATATCAATGTACACCTCTAACAAATTCTGAAGCCTTTGACAACTTGAACCAAAATTGACAGGTAAAACAAAGAGAGGGGGTACAAATCTCCAAGACACCACATTCTTCAAATATTCCTATGACTTCAGAGAGAAGAAGGGACACTCCGGTTGCTCTCTCCACTAATTAGTGTCACCACTAGTTTCCCAATTTTACTTGAGGCCATCATTAATTTGGAAAGATTAATGGCACATGCTGACTGACCAGCCACTCAGCATGCATGCGGCTCTGCAACTGGATGCCAGCCCAATATGTGGTGCACAGGGGGGGGAAAAAAACCCTGTAGATTGCTTTGTGAGTAGGGAAAGACACAAAAAACTCAGTAGAAGGTAGGAGGAGAAAAAACAAGTCCATCTCTAGAAAACCAGGCCTCATGAGCAATACTGTTTGAGTTCTTTCTCTCAGCAAAAAGACACTGGGCTACTTTCATAAGACTATTTTCCTATAGCTCAATAGGCATTAGTATAGATCGTAGTAACTCACTGCTGACCAATTTCTTGTTTCCCAAGCAAACTATTTCATCTTTATAAATTATCAGAACAGCCTTGCAAGAACAGACTTGAACTTCCCTCATTTAAGGAAAAAAAGGATTAAAAAACCCCACACAAATGGCATATTAAAAGACTCCTCTCATACTCTCATGTTGCAGGTTACATAATGCTACACACTTAAAACTATTATTTTCTAACAGATTCGCTCTGGCTCACACACTTAATAACAAATGAAGACACGTGAAAGTGCCTTTCAGAAGGAAACGCAGCTTTCTGCCTGCAAAGCCGATATATTTATTGCCTACTTCTCCTTTTGGTCTTCCCCTATGATTTCATGTTAGCATTTTGAGTCACTTGACCCAAGCAGCCCTGCAGCGATTTCGGTTTTAAAGCCTCGCGCCCGGCCCGGTGGCTGCAGCGGGTGACCCCTTTCCCCGGCGCCCTCCGCACTCCTCTTCATTCCACGGCCGCTCCCCGGCTCCTCTTCACGGCTTTCCCGAGCCCTCAGGTAGCACCTCCCTTCCGGGGCAGCTCTGTGTGACCCCGGCTGCTCCGCGCGCGGGGCACACGCAGCTCCGGGCTCGCTGCCCCGCGCATTTCCCCGCGGACCTCGCGGCGCCCCCCTGACGTTAGAAACGTTACAGCGGCCGCCGCGGCGGGGAGCCGCCCGCGCGCCTCCATGTTCCCCCGCGCGGCGGGCGGAGCCAGGTGAGGCGGGGCGGGCCCGGCGGGCCGCGGGGGAGGCGCCGGCCGCGGCGGGGCCGGGCTCCGCTTGACAGGAGCGAGCGGGGCGGGAGCGGGCGCCGGTGGCGGCTCTCGCCGGTCGCGGGTGAGTGAGCGAGCGAGCGGGCGGCGGCGGCGGCCACGTCCCCGCCGCGCGTGGGGAGGGAGAGCGGGCGGCGAGCGGGGCGGCGGTGGCGGCGGGTGCCCGGGCGGGAGGCGGCGCTGGGGCCGTGCCCCGCTCCGCGAGCAGGGGCGGGACGCGGGGCGGGGGATCCCCGTGCCGCCGCCGAGGCCGCCGCGGCCGCCGCACCGAGCTGGAGGATGCGGGCGAGGCGGCCGCTGCCCCGCGACCGCTTTGTTGTCCCCCGGCCCGGCTCGGCTCGGCCCGGCCCGGCGCCGCGCGACAAAAGCCGGGGGGCGGCGGGGGGGCCCCGCTGCCGGCAAACTTATTTTTAGTCCTGCTTCTCGTTTGAGGGTGGTTATAAATAGCCCGAGCCTTGTTTCAGTAGTGGGGAGGTGATTTTTGGAGGCCTCGCCGTGTTTATTATGCTCCGGTTTTGGAGACCCCCATGTTTTATTTATTTATTTTTATTAGCATGGTCATTATTAAGTGGTGCCCTTTTTTTGCAGGGCACTGGCTCCGGTGCACTGCTGCCCTTTAGGTCCGTGCTGCCTTTCCAAAGAACTGAATTATTCATCTATGAAAAGCAGCATGCGGTCGTGTGTGACTTTTGTTAAGCAAATGCCAATGTGTAATTTTCTGTGGCAAAAATTGTTCCAGCCTCATAGCAAAAGAGTTTAAGGACCTGTTGATATCCACAGGTAACATTCTGGACATGACAATGTCTGTGTGTGTTGCTTTGCCCTTTGTTTTGGGAGAAGTCGAGCCACAGGTTAAGCACATGAACTCGCTGCTTTGTCCTCTCAGGGTCTGCATCTTCAGTGTGGCCTGCGAGGTCTGATCCACGGGTGTGCCCCCACCTGATCCATGTATGCGGATTTTTAGGAATTCTGGAGCCTTTTTGTCCCGTAGTATTTCTCCATTTCTGTACTGTCACTTCTGCTTGGACCATCAGCAATATGTTGGTGGTACAGACAGTAATAAGAGGGAGCAAGGATCAGCACTGCTTATTATTTTGTAAATTAACCTTTTGATTTTGCTTCAGCTTATTATTTTCCGTAGTAGTTATCAGTTATCAGTATATATCAGCATTACTGACCCCAACAGAAATGCTATAGCCTGATACTATATATTAGTGACATGGACGTGATATTTCACAAAGGAAAATTCTGATTCGTATGCTAAATCCAGCTCAAGTACATTCAGCTCACTCCTGAAAGTGTAAAAGGAAAAGTAGAAGCATTTTTAAGAAAATGGGATAGTAATCATAGAATTGTAGCTTATTTTAACTTGGAGAGAACTTTTGGATGTCACCTAGTCTCCAGCCACCTTCCTCAAAGCAGGTCTATTTAGATCAGGTTGCTCCGGCCGTGTCCAGGAGAGGTTTTGAGCATCTCCAAGGAAGGAGATCCCACAACATCTCTGGTTGTGGTGGTGTCAGTGTTTGACCAGCCTCACGGTGACAAATCCTTTCCTCCTATCTAACTGCAATTTCCTGTGTTGCAGTTTGTTTCTGCTTCCTCCTGTGCTGTCCGGGAGCGCCTTGCAGGTACCCAACGGTGGTCGTGGCCATGTGTGTCTGTGGGGTTTCAGAGCTTGTGGAGACGGTGCCAAGGTTTTGGACCTACAGGTTGATGGGCTCATTATGTCATTCTCAGCATTATAGGAAGATTTTTAGAGTGCTGAGGTTTGTAAACCCAAGGAACAATTTTTAAAGAGTTTTTGGTACAACAAGTACTTCCTAACAAATGTATGATAGCATGGCTCGTTTTTACTGTATAAAAATCGTCTTAAGCCAGATTACTTTCCTTGTACTTTTTCCAGTCATATGCTTCTAAAATATTAATAAACATTATATTAGAAACTCCCAAATTTGAGTTATTTTGATTGAATATGCAGAACATATGGTGTGCTGTTGCAGAGATGAAGTTCTCACAATTATAGGGCACATAATCATGAATTTTAAACTTATTCTTCCCCAATATTTGCTTAAAAATTCCCATTTTATGGAATGTGGTTAATAGCAGGTTGGAGTATTAATTTAATATTAACAAAATGACACTGGGACATCAATGAAAAATATTTGTGTGTTCATTTGATTTAAATCTAATAAATATCTTGAGTAACTTACACGCCTCTTTTCGCCCATTGGCCTTGTGTTCGTTAACGTCAATTTAAGACTGTTTGCGCCCAACCTTTGTTTTTACCAATTTAGGTGTCAAATAGTCTCTCGTAATGTTGAAGAGTCTACTCATTTTTAATGAAAGGAAAGCTTTTAGGCTTTGATCTTGAAATAGGCTTTCCTCAGGAAGCGACGTCCTTTGAACAAGTGCAGTGCATTATCACGAGGAACTTGCATTTGTGTCTTTGTACAGGGATTGTTTAATGCCCTAGAGAAGCCTTGACTGATGTTATGATGCTGCTGATGTGGCAAATGATGCAGGCATTTTTTTAGTACAGTGAAAAAACAATGTTTTTCAGCTGTGCAGAATAAAAATGTGCCTGTCTTCCATTGTAATACGGCTGTCACCACTCCTGGATTGAATTTGCATAATTTCTTAGATTTTGCTGATAATATTTCAAAAGCAGGAGAATATATTTGTAATGTCATTCATAGTATGCCCCTTCTGGACATGTCTGGTTAGAATTTCATGGCATTAGTGTGATGCTGCTTATTAGTGAAGATGTCCGAATAACTCATGCTTTCCATTAGAGCCATATCGAATAATTTATTAGAAGCAGTTTGAATGGCTGGTTGCACTGAATTTGATGATGATATTTGGAATCGTTTGATAAATAATTTAGTGGCAGCTAGCAATCTGCCATTTTATAGTTATTAGGCACCTGACAGTTATGCTTATGAGTTTGTATTACTTGTAGTGCGCTTCTACTGCAGGAAGAAATCAAAATTGTGGTTTTCATAATTTATTTTTTTTTAATTATTATTATTTTTTTTAGCCAGTCTAGATCTACATCTATGTGAATATTTTGACTGAAATTGCACAGAGAGCTATTCTGGAGCAGTGTTCCTTTACCTTCTGTGCAAGTTTGGCTGCTCAGATTTCTTTCTGGAAAAAAGAAACAACAAATCATGACTTTTTGCATATATATGTACACCAAACTGTCTGTGAACAGAGTGGCACATCTCCTGTTCGAGTGTCAGCTCTTGTAGGCTGTTATGCTAATCCATGGCAACTCCACCACCATAAGTGATTGGTCACTAATATTTGTACCAATGCATTTTAAAAACTAGTTTTCTAGAGAACATATGTGTGTGTGTGTCATGCAGCTGTTCATTATGCTCATTGCTAGCATCGGTGAGAGTCTGCGGAAATGGAGATTTTTTTATATTTTAAACACGTCATTCAAGAAATGTCTTCAGCAGATACCTAAAAGCATAGAGGTAAAAACACAGTGTCTGCTCATTTTCGTACTTCAAACTCAATTCTTTAAATTTTTTATATATTTTTGAATTTCTAATGAAAGTCCTGGTTATATTTTTAAATGAGCTAGAGCAAAGTATGGCTAACATCTGCAGAATGTTGCTCCATGCTTCAAGTTAGAGCACTTTAATTATGTAAGAGTACAGGAGCATGATAATTAGGGTACTTTTAAAGGAGTTTAAATACATGTGTCAGCTGGTTGTTAAATTAGTGATTGCGAGGAAGTGGATTTATTTTATTCTCAGTATCTGAGTAGGTGGCTTGCCTTGGAGCACAAGCTGCAAGACCGCCGGGCAGGGCATGGAAACCTCATATTGGAGCATCCCTCTGGCTGAGACTGGAACTTTGCTGTATACCCCATATGTAAGAGAGATACTTACTGCAGCTATACGATAGTATCGTGCACTTCGAAGTGGAATAACAAACATGCTTATTCAGCAAGAGATCTCTGGGGAAAAAAAAAAAGTCTTTATCTCAAATTATAGAAGGCTTTATTTTTGGAACTAGAATATCCATATTCACTCCATAACTCTATATTCACTCCATAAATCTCATTGTGATGATCATATATTTATCTGTACAAGTTGTATAGAACACAGTTCTGTGTTGTTTTTGTTTGCCTAGGGATGATATCATCTACCACATCCTTTTAATTCTTTCAGATGTCTTTATTGAAAACCTATTTCCACACAAAAGCAAAAATAATTTGAATAGATGCTATTGTACTTAGGATAAATTGCTATAGGCTTCCGTATAAAGCAACCACAAACTGATACTTTTGTACAGCAAGCTGTTATACTTACTGATAGAAGGAGGCTAAGTTGGTGGCAGTGATACCCATGCTGCTCTGGTCAAGAGCCAGGAGCAGGGCTTTGACTTTGACCCCAGCCCATGGGATGAAATGCTGCAGATGATTCTGCACTTAGTGCTGCCACTGAAGGTGGAGTGACAGGCACCAGGTAAGGTCACAATTGTTTTCAGTTCCACTAAGGCACTGCAGGCTATCATTAAATGAGTAATTCCATACAGTGCTATTTAATAAAATAGTTTAACAGAGTTCATAGAACTGATCAATTGCTCTTTCCATTTTTTTCCAGGGTGATGAGCTTTGAAATCAGTTAGAAAGAAAGCTGTAGGCACTAACTCAATCAGCACTCGTTCCTAATATTTTTATTGATCGTGATTAATACACAGATGCACTTTCAATTTGATTATTAATGAGCATTTTCAGTACCTCAATGTTATATGTTTTATATACAAGTTATGTATGTTGCACACTTGAGAAATTTACTGCCAGATACTCTGAAAGAGAGCTTACTTTGGCCACAAGAAACAGTAGTTTTCATTAGATAATGTAGAACATGAACAATCAAAAATTAAGGTGGATCATCTGCGTCTTTTCCATTTTATTTGCCTATTCTGTTTGTGGGTGATATTAAGAATGAATCTGTAGTGCAATAAGCTCTGGAACTGGCAAAGCTCCCCTTCTTACAAATTTGTATCTGATGGTTGCTCTAGTGGCCAGGATCAATGTTTTTACTGTGTTGAAGGCAAAGTCAGGTTTCTGTCTGTATGTGGTTCTAGCGTGTAATATGATGCGAATCCATCCTTCAGCTTTTTTCTCCTTTAGGGCATTTATTTGAGCTATTCATAAGGCGCTTGTTCTTTACTTGGCTGAATGTTTTCATAAAGCATGTACTAATTTAATTACCTTTGAGGTCACTATCCTGTCAAAAACTGGTAATATCTGCAAAAGCAGTTGAAAATTACTGGAAGGGGAAGAGACACACATCCACAGACCTTGTGATCACATAAGCTTCTTAGCCTTAGCAAAGCAGACCAGAAGTCTGTACTTGAATTATTCTGCAACACTTTGGATTCTGATGCTCTTCTTAAAGCGATATATCTCAAAAAAGAAATTGTGCCAAAACAAGATAACATTTCTTGGAATGCCTTTTGCCAACAATAGACTGCTAAAAATACTGTTTTATTTTTAATATGTGCCCCATATTTTAAAATATTTTTTCTTGGTATTTTTCTTGGATGTTTTGAAAGCTGTAATAGCTACAAATAATTCACGCAAGTAATTTTGCTGAGTGTGTGCTTTATAGCTTAATGTCCTTATCCTGAAAAATCTTTGCAGGAATTTGTGTAAACAGCGAAAGTCACACATGGGATGGGGACATCTCTCAAAAAGTAGCTTTTAATTATAATGCAAGTGTAGAACTTGTGCAGTTTTAATAAAATACTTGTGGAGTCACATATGCCATGCAATGTTTTACTCAGACTGAGTAAAGAGGATTTTTATGAAGTGTTACTGCAGCTCTTGCCTGTTGCAATGTCAGTGAACAGTCTAGTCTGGAGCTTTTCTTACAAGAATTTCAAGTGTAATTCTCTTGAAATTAATCCATATCATGCAAAAAGGAAATCATCTCATACAAATGAAAATCAATACCCTATTTCTCTTAATTGCAGAAAGGAGAAGGAAAACTGTGTTTCCTGTCAATAAAGATTAATTGTTATTAAACCTTACATCACTCAGAAGTGTGCTATTGGTTTTGACACGCAGCATATCCTGAAGACTTAAATCTTACAATATAAAGAGGAGAGAGAAGTGTGAGCAAAATCCAAATGAGAACTAGAAAACAAAAGGCAAAGATGATAAAAAGGAATGAGAACATAAGGAAAACTGGAAGGTGGATGTGAGGGCTGGTGGAAGACTGAGATATGAACGTGGAATGAAGAACATGAAGAGCAAAGGGCGAGAAGTTGGCAGTCTGAGGCAGACAGAAATAAGGATGGACAAAGCCCTTGAAAATCAGCAATGCTCATTGTTTTTTCCAATGAAATACAGGGTTTTTTTTTGCTATTTGTATACTAATTTTAATACTTCCTTCAAAAGTATCTGCATTTTTTTCTTTTTCTGCCTTTTTTTTTTTTTTTAGAATAGTTGGCAGGTTCTTATATTTCATGTGTATGATTTGTCAGCTCTGTCTAACAGGATCCCAGAAATCACCTGCGACTGATTCCACACACTTCCCAAAGTTCCTCTATTGTGACGGAAAATGGAAAACACTGTAAGTTTGGGCAGTCAGGGTCACAGCTACCTCACGTACAGCCGAGGTGTGACGAGGCCTCTTTGCTGGCATGTGGCTTGAGGGCAGTTGTGCTGCAGTAGTGTTTCTTCTCTAGTTCAAGTACGGCAAGTAAGTGAACTAGGGAAATTTGCAGTAGTCTCTTAAGCAGGTAGCCTTCAGAACAAAAATAATGGTTGTCTCTTGCTCCTGCAGTTCCTAAATGCTTGCTTACGTCATCTCAGAAGGTAAAAAACCATACCACTTGTTTCCCGTTTTTTATGTATATGCAGTATGGTAGGTGGTAGGTGTCCGTGCAGCATGGAAGGACGGCAAGGACAGCCGCCTGTAGACCCAGTGCTAGCTGCTGCCCTTCGGGTGCCATCGACTGCCTTGGAAAGGAGGAGGAGGAGAGAGCAGGTGCCCTGCGGAAAGGGACGTGTGCCTGGAGCAGAGAGCAGAGCCAGCCAGAGGCCGGAGAAGCACCCGGCCGCATCGGTGCCGAGCAGGCCCGCGGGCAAGCGAGAGACGAGGGCGAGGGCAGGGCTGGCCTGGAGACTGCGCTCATACTGAGCATGGGCCGTTAGGCAGGAGGAGTAGCCCCAAGTGAGTTACTAGTCCACAGAGGAGGATATATGTACGTTTTTTTTTCTCCTTAGGAAGCCACAGAAAATTGATGGTTTAGAAATAAGGAGCAGGGGAAAGAATAGTTCCTGCAAGGACAGAGTGGCTAGAGGTTAGCTTTGGTTTTGAGCTTTTTATTGAAAGTCAATAGGTAACAAGTGAGCTTTGGATTCTTCCTAAATGCACGATTCTATTCTTCAAGTTTACTGTTTTATTTTCTAAAAAGTATAATTCCTGAAAACTTTTGACTGTGTGGTAGAGCTTGTTTTATTTGTTTTCATTTTTTTTTTTATTTTCTTTTTTTGGTACTGTCATGTAATGATACAGGGCAGGGGAACTGTTAGATGAAGTCTGCATCAGCTTTCATCTGCAGGTGCTGTTGCAGTAATAACAACAGGCCAAAAGGAAAAGGCAAGAACATTGTCTCACTTCTCACACATTGAACAGCAATATGTAAAGCTCTCTGTAAATACAGGTATTTAATATGATGACATGGTTGGCTTTTACTAGCTTTCCACTGATCTTTTTGTTCTTTTTGAGAGAATTTACAAGTAAAATTTATAAGCATTTTTAAGAGATATTCTTACACATCGTTAATTATAAAAATGGAAAATATTAAGATTCCTTCAATTCCTACTGTCACAATTATTAGGGGAGAGAAACATGCTGTGGGAAGCCTCTTTCACTGCAGCTGCCATTTTCAGGCTCATTAAAGTGTTTCTGATGTTAGATGTTGTCTTTCTGCCCTCAGTACTTTCTCGTGATGCGTTTCCTGGCTTGGCAATTCGTGTGCCAATGCCCACCTCGCAGGCAGGCGATAGCAGTGTCTGAGGTTTGGTGCTTCCCAGGTGAGCTGCCCTCGTGGCGCAGCCGGCCCTGTCCTCGGGCGCTCCGCAGGGCCCACGTGCGTCCCCAGCGCTCAGGACAGCTCCCCAGTGCTCAGAGCGCGGGGGGCCCTTCGGTCACCAAATCCCTTCGAGAAACAGCAGTCTTGGAGTGGATGTCTGAAATAACCTGTCAACATTATGAATCTGCTTCTAATTTCTGCTGCTACCGGTGGGTGAAGGGGAGAAGGAAATGGCTGGGCTGTTTCTTCTTGTTTTCAAAGACTTAAATAAGCTGCACAGGTGGTATTTTTTCCCTTCCTAGGAGGAGGGGAAGATAGATATATCCTTACTGTACCACATAAACCACATTCAAGCATTGCTGTGGCATGTAGTTTTTTGTGGGACTGTAGAGTTATGATAGTAGCAATTATAATAAATTATTTTAAAATTATAAATAGATAAAAATTTGCTCCACTGTTGTTGTTTTAAAAAAGCAATAATTAAATGGTTATCTATTGAGTACTCTGATACTGTGCTAGATAAAAAGTTATCATCAGTCAGGCTGAAAAAAAGAGAAAAGGTGCATTCGTGGATAGTACGTTATTTTTCTTAGTGGAAATAAAGAATATTCTGAGAGAGTTAAGTATGCAATTCAGTGTCAACAGACATTAGGAGCTATTACAGTGTTGACAGACATCAGGAGCTTCAACAAAAGGAATAAACTAAAATACATACACGTTGCTGAAATATAAAGGTAAATACTCCTCTATGGTGGCTCAGTAGACAGTATAGGCAAAAAAGATTTTTTTTTTTATTTTGGATTGGACTAAGCCACATGAATTAGTTGTCAGCTATGACATATGAAGATCTCTGTTTATGTACAGCCATTTGCTAACCAACAAGAGAACAGAAATAGAAGCCAGAGGCTGGCAACCAGGATAAATAGACTTTGGAAAACCTTCCATAAAAAGCAAGATTGAGAAGACAGGCACCTTCTAACTTTTTCCACTTTGAGCTGTATACCAAATCGTAGACTCGACGCTGAAAGTGAGCTGTGTGTTCTGTTTACCCTTTTTAATAAAAGCGTGTGTGATAAAGTCAAAAGACGCCAAATACCATTTTAGATGATGTGTAATTAGTTGATGTAATTCACTGACAAAAGTGCTTGGGCAATGAAAGGATACTAGTGTTTATTTAACAAATGATGAGATGCTTAAATGTCATATGCAATGTACAAATTATTTGAGGATTTTTTTTGTCAGTCCTTTCTGCTATAAATCCTTGTGCTTCAAGCTACAAGGAAGCTGGTTGGAGGAACTGAGAAGACGCGTTTCCAATCCAAATTTGTCTATTGTGAAGTTTGTTTCACCTTCTGTCAAACCATCTGCTCCAAGCTAATGAATAGGCAGCATGCTGGATTAGTTGAAGCACTAATATGAGCTATTACGATGGTTCCTGTGCCGCTTTCAGTGGGAGCTCTGTGGTTAATGAAGCACAGAGTTAAATTTTTGAGGGCTGGAGGTGTTGTTGCCAGAAGCGTCTGCGCTGCACAGTGCTGCTGAAGAGAGAGGTGGAGAAGGCACGTCACTGCTTTGAAGCGTATTTCAAGGTTTTCTCACAAGTTGTCATCTAACAAAAATATCTCAGTAACCCTAACCTTGCCCACCTGGGTGGGGGAGTGATGATCAGTCAAGAGGGAGGGAGAATTTTGTCCCGTGCTGCTGTGAGGGAGTTAGTGTCAATCCAACTGCATCAGTGAAGTACAAGCAGCAAATACCAGCCCTGAAGCCGGAGCCTAGAGGCTATAGTTTATATCGAAAAACTAACAACCAGTTTCTTCCTTTTGCAACTCTGAACATGGTACTAGGCAAATAGTTTTCCAGGGGTAGTGACACGGCTGTCGTATTTGAAGCTGCACAAGGATTAGCAGATAAAGCGTGTGTATATGTGTGTATATGTATTTATTTATTTTCCAAGAGTGTATGTGTCTCTTATAAGTATGTTTCATAGGAGCTTGTGGGACTGATCGGTTACATTTTTTCTCTTTTAGACTGTAGTACTCGGCTCATTGTTATTAGCATTTTGTATGTGTTGGAGCACACAAAATGCTTATCAATCTGGAGCTCCACGGAGCTTAATACCGTTGTTCCGTAGTTCAATTATAGCCTTTTTGTAAAAGATGGGACCTGGCAGAATGGGAGCGCCCAGGTGCTCCTCTAACCTGTGGATGTATTGCATGCTTCTTTACTAGTGGAAATTCCGATAGTTTAAAATTTTCACTAAGTCAAATACAAGCTGCCACATGTCGCTGCTGGAGGATCTGCAAAGTGGGAATCTTTCCTGGTCCTGTCAGTACAGGACTTGTTATGCACATATGCACTCTGTTAACAATCAAACTGGGGTGCTAATTAGATTTTTGCATACTTTATGTTTGATGTATTTAAGGAACTGTCCTAATATAGTGGGTTGGATATGGACAGCACACAAGCTCTGTAACAAGGCAAGAGCCCGTTGCAAGTCATTTGGCTTTCTTGATCTCCCATAGCTGTGCGTAAATCCATAGAAGCTGAAGTAGATGGGATGGGCTCCTGGTACTTGGTGTTACTGTGTTTCTGCGCATTTCTCTGTCAAGCCCTATTTCATTGTTTTATTTGTGTGGGTACAACCTAAATCCACAAATTCGTTGCTAACCATAGGCATTTGGTGACTAATTAGTATTCAAGATTGTATAATGTATTTCTGCAGGGAGTCTGTTTAATCTTTATGCGGAATAAAACCAGAGCATCTGAAACTGATCTGCTCAGATTTCCATTTTTTTTTCCTTTTTATTTTATGACTCTCAGCTTACCAGTTAAGATTTCAGCTTTAATTTTTCTGAAATGTGTCTGAATTCTTTATTTTCTTGGCGGAGGGGAGGGATGGAGAGCGGGAGGAGATAAAAGATTTTAGGTTACATGTAAAATGTAACTGTAGTCTCACCCTGACTTTAAGCTAACATAAGATAGTCCTATTGCCTTTTTCTCTTGTTGGTCTCCTCTTTTCTTGCCTACTTGTTCCTGCTTCTGCTTGCCCCTTCTGTTGTGCTTGTTCAAACTCCTAGAGAAAACTAATTGGACTGGACCACTGCTCCCATATCCATTGACTGTATTTAAAAAAAAAAAAAAGAGGTGTATGAGGGAGATATCTAGTGCACCTGCAGATGTCAAACTTTAGGTGAGATGAATTCCAGCCCCAGGGCTTGACCCATTCTTGGGCAACTACTGGCACGAGATTCCCCATTCCCTGAGGATCCAGGGAATGTCGTTGGGAGTGGTAGATGAGGCCTGTGTGAGACCTTGGCCCTTCCTGGTTGATGCACAGGGACCACCATATGCTGGGATCTCTCCAACAGCCCTAGACACTCAACTGCGTCAAGCCTCTAGTGCCATATTATAGGCTGTAAAACTTTTTATATATCAGAAGCACGAGTCTTACTAATTTCTAAAAGAAGGTCTTGGAAATAATGTGAAAGAAATGCTAAGGTCAGAAAACCTATAGCACTGTCTGCTTTTAATGAGATTAGAAACATCATTAAATGAACTTTTAACATACAAGCTGCTCTACTGTAATTCTTTTAGATTTATCTCTATCATCATTGCTGCTGGAAGGGAAAATCCCATTCAACATCACTGAGTGCATTAGACTTTAATAGCAATTTGGACCTAATCCAGTCTTTCAAGTAATCTTCTAGATCAAAAACATCTTAAAATTCAAAGTAGTCATATCTTTGAATAGACAGTGTTGCTGTTTTTAATTAAGTTTGAATTAGTTTATTTTTATTTAACTTTCTTTTAATCATCCAGTACTTCATCCAGTCACTGCATTGCATTTTCTGTTTTGCATTGATTATAAGATATATGAAAATGGTTGTACATGTTGTATAGTGGGGATTATGGCAAGATAAAGATTTTTTTTCTAGGACTTTTTAAACTTTATTTTACCTCAAACTTTTGACTATTGACTATAGAACTTTGGTTCCTCCCAGTAATCAGTCTTGATTGTCACACATATAATTCAGAAAGCCTAATGGATTTTGTTGTTGATGAGATGAAAAATGTTGGACAGGAACATAAGGTTTTCATAAGTGTTACAGAAGTAACACTTCTTAACAGACCACTTAAAAATTATTGAGACTAGTTGGAGTCAAAGTGAAGGAAAACAAGCGGTGTTTTTTACATAGCAATTTCAAGATGCTAAGTTTTGTTCAAAATGAATTATTTTTCTAAAGAAAATAGAGTTTTGAAATGGCAGAGTTTTGAAAACTCTTTTTCAAGAGTTTTGAAATGGCAGCTTTTCCTTCCTGATACTTTAAAGAAACTATTGTTTTCTGAAGAAATATTTCCCTTGTTTCTTAATGAAGCCTTATGATAAGGCTTGCCAGCAAGGTCTCGTTCCAGGATCCTGTTAGTCTGCAGTATTTCCCACAGCTGGTTGTTGTGGCTAAGCTTTTATGAAACATTCCCATACGTCCGCTTAAATAAAATCACTTTACTATGATAATTTAATTGAAAAGTTTAATTTACATAAGTAAGCTTATAATGTGGTCCTTCTTGGGTCGAATTTGGTATGGGTGTCTAAGAAATTGCTGTAGTAACTTGTAAACAAGCAAATGACTTTTCTTTTTCTCTGTGATACCATTCATGAACCCTCTTTGACTGGAACGTACTGGATCCAAGGCCATGGGGTTGATGGAGTAGCCTTTACAGCCCGAGCACAGCCACATCTTGGTTGCAGTGATTGGCTTTTTGAGGTTGGTGGCTTTGGGGCTGTGGAGGTGGTCTTCCTGTTTGGGTTTTTCTGTTAGGTGAGACAGTCCCTTGGCAAGTAGTGATGGTGAAGGACCGCTGCAGTTTTACGCCTTTTTGAAATAACTGCAAATTTTACTATTAACTTCAGTGAGAACAAGCCTTTGCTCTAAGGATGCTATGCTTCATTATTGGAGTTGAAATCTACATTTTTGCACAGTGCAAATTTTCTGTTTTACATACGAGGTTGTCAGAATTGCCTCCTAAAACCATGTACTGTATGTGCTTTCTAGTGTGTTTAGGAGAAGTTTCCCAAAGAAGTAGGTTTTGCACAGTGTCATTACGGGCGCCGGGACACGCAGTTCCTCAGAGGGCTTTGCGGAGATCACTGGCACTTTGACTTCGTCCTGGGCAGGCACAAAGCAGGCAGTGCAGAAGGAGTTGAAATGTGTTCAGCTGACCTGACCTGTGAGGTGTAAAGTTAGTGCCCTCTGTTGCTGACTGAGCAGCTTATGTGCTCCGAAAGAAGCATCATGTATTCAAGGCCAGTGGTTTTATATCCAGGTACAAAGAACGTTAACTGTCTGTGCTGTGAGTATAAAGATCACTAGGGCTGATTCCAAATTTGATACAGAGGTGCGGTGATCTTCTCACTGATGGATGGAAAAAGACATCTTACAAAGTGTAACTACGGGCATTTGTCGGTGATATTTCATGTTGCAGTTTCCATAAGGAGAGTGTTAACATCATCCTTTATTAGGACTTTAAGAAAATACTTTTTTTATACTTGAGCCTGACTATTTGGGAGCAGCAGGACTAGGCCATTGCGCAGAAGGAGGTGAGTCAGCAGCCCAGGATGACAGCAAGGACTGTGGTTCCCCCGGTACCCAAACAAGAGGAGCAGAGCAGTCTGGTGACAGTACCCAGGGTCAGGCAAAGCCCAGCCTGCCAGTCGAGTCCATCGTGATGAAGCCGCTCCAAGGTCAACCCAGCAGCTCAGCATCAGTGGAGGACATGGCCAGGCACAAGTCTGCCCGCAGTGCGGCTCCGGCACGGACCAAAGGCAAGAGCCTAAGCTTAAATGTAGGTCTTAAGCAAAGGAGGGAACTGCCCAGAAGGGCTTTTCATAGCCCTTCCTCACACGGCTCTTCTCGCAGAAGTGTGATCCGGGGTTACACGGCCTTGGAGAAGAGGTGATGCTCGGGGCCCTGACACCGATCTTCGAGTATCCTTTTACTATCTGGAGGAGGTGGCTTCAGGCAGCTATGCTTTCTTTGGTTGTGCCCTCGGCTGTATTTGTTGACAGCTCTGAGGCTGTGAAACGTTAATAAACTTTTAATCCAATGTGATTCACAATTTCCCCTCTTATCTTCATATATATTGAGCTGGGTAGGACAAAGATGGACCTCTGTGTGACACGGATGTAGACCCTGGAGGAAAGAGCAGCACTGGGAAGCCTCTATGACTTGCTCAATTCCATCACAAAAGGTTGGCTGGAACACACAGAGGACAATCCTGCCCTATAGGGTTGCTTTGACACACATGCCAGACCCCAAGGGAGCAGTCACCAAGGTTTGCAGGTCTATGAAGAACAGCAGGGTCATTGCCAAGTGCAAACTACTAATAATTTTTCTCTTGAGGTAACATCCATCCTACTGTGACACACTGACAACTGACTATTGTAACTTTTGTGGTCTCATAATTCATTCAGAAAAAAATCTGCTTTTTTTAAAAAAAAACTTCAGTGGAGGTGATTTATCTCATAGTTCCTAGTTCACAGGGTTCATACTACATCAGGATATTAAATTTATCCTTTTTAATTCTGAATTTTCCTGCTGGTAATTCAAACCTATATATTTATAATCGGTGAGTAAAACAGTAACTAGCTACTACTTAGAAAAGTTACAGCCTTGATATTGCTAGGCAAACAAAAGTTTATTGATATCCTGCAAAATGTCTAATATTCACTGTGTAATAAGTCGTATATCAAGTAATCCAACAGCCAAGTCTAATATTAATTTGCAGATTCACTGATTAAGGCTAGGAAGTGAAGAATAGTGTTGCCATGGTGAAGTCTATACGATAAAGCACAAGAAGAACAAGCTAGTGAATAATTGATACATGTCTAAGATTAGAAACAATCATTTACAGTCTGCTCTTTGATGTTCATGCATGCTTTTTACTTAAAAAAAAATCCTGAGAAATACATTAGAATACAGTGTGATAGATTTTTCTATTAACTCTTAACTAGAGTACCAATGGATTATGTGTGTAAGAACAAATTATGTATCTTTACTGCAGCGTTATGAGTGGGGATTCAGCGATAAGCCAAAACATTTAAAAATGCAAGTATTTCAATACAGTATGTATTTGGCCAGGCCCCATGTATTGTTTTATTTCTGTTACATCTTCATATAGAAAGTGTGTTTATCCAGACTAGCTGTAAAATTTATCAGTGTGCCAAGCTGCTGGTTTTAGTCTTGTATAAAATAGCTTTTAATTTAATTTTTATGTTTTAGCTTAGAGGTAATTTAATAAGGTGTCCTATGCCATCTTGAATTAAGGAACAGGACATACAAGTGTTCTGATAAGAGACATGCTCTTCCAAAAAGAAGAAAAATCTGGTTGTCAGAGGTACCCTGATACAGAGTAACGGAATGCTGTTTTTTTGGAATAAGCGTTTTAGATATGTTGGAGCAAAGAAGTATAGGCAATGTGCCTTTATAACAGTTTTGCTTAATAAATGTGTTTGAGTTTTATGAACGTTATGACTGAAGTGAGTGAACAAGTATGGTGGTTCTAAATACAATCCAGCTGTGTTGTGGCAAACTTTCCTTGCAATAAATTCTGTTTTTAGCAATCACAGTAGCAAGAGCTATTTTCATTGTTAGTTGGTGCCCTTAGCATAAATAAATACATGCAGCTGGCCTGCATACAACCATATTGAGGTGGGAGGATGTTTTTTTCTGATTGTAGGTTGAATGAAGCGTTCCTTCTTTTTCTTTTTTTTACCTTTTTAGGAAAAAAATAATAATTTTACGTGAAATAATCTCTGTAAAGATACTGCGTTTATCCGCAATGTCAAATGTGTTTTTTCTCTCTCTCGGTGTATTGAATTTGTAAATCCTCTTTTAGTAAATGCCCCATCAAAGCAAATATCTGCTCAAATTTCTTAGAGTCTGTTATAATCAGGTTCAGACCCTATATTTAGAACTCAGAGAAGGAGTTTATATAATGTGTCTCAGTCTTCTTCTCAAGATTAATTGCTTCTAACGGGGATGCCATCAGCAGGATGTAAAACTAATTCACTAGTTATTGTGAAATATTGATAACAAATGTCAAAGGACGGAATTGAGAATTGACACAAAGAAGGATGGCAAATACCAGCATCAGGCTCAGTTTTGGTTAATTTAGAAGAGTGTCATGTAACATGTAACAAAAAAATCAAATTTATAGTAAACAGTGAGGCACTTGATTTCCTACAGTAATTTCTAAAGCTGCACTTCTTCGTGCTAAAAAATATTCCAGCTATCCCAGGCAGTAAGTATAAACCAAGGAGGACATGGAAGTTGGAGGGAGAAGAGATGGAGCGTCTTCCTAAACATGGTGGGAATGGAGGAGCATAGAGGTGCTAGATAGGCATAAAAGTGACTAGAATTGTTGTCAGCTGGTTTGTAGCATGTTCTCCACAGATGAGCTTGAGATCAGGTTTTCAGACCTGTTTTTTCTTGACCGTCTGGAATTTTTACATTTAGTTCAGTTCTCGCTGATGTTATTGAAGTTAGTTTATGGCCTGTATATAAAAAACTGTATTAAACCCCGTATGCTCTTACCAGTTTTATTATATGCACAATGCTCTAAAAATCAATAGAGACTTAATGCAGGAAGCCCAAGGAGGAAGGCCCGCGTTACAGGGAGCTGGGGGCGGTGGGCTCCCCGCTCTCCGTGTCTGGCTGTGCGGCCCGCATGGGGCTCGCAGCTCGGCCGGCTGCCGCGGCGCTCCTGGGACCGGCCCGGTAGCACCAGTTCTACGGAGCGGCACCCCAGCACAACCCACAAATGAAATCTAGGTGAACAGGGATCACCTTAGCTCCTTCTAGCTTTCCCCTGTGAAATCGGAGTGATTTTGCAGCTCCCAACAAGGTAGACCCAGCAATTCTTCCCCCACTGGTGCTGTGTAATTTTGAGGGGCTGCTGAGAGGGAATGCGGCTCGGGCCGACTGAGGTGGTGGTGCCTACAGGCCAGAAGGTGTGAAGAGACCGTTGGCATGGGCTGTGTTTCGAGATCTCCTGGTCAGTTAAAAGGACATTATCAAGTTATACACACTGAGGAAGAGATGCATTATTGCATAAATGCTATAGAGGCAGTTGTTATTTTGCTTTTCAGAAATTTTAAAGTAACATCAGGGGGAGGGCAGGGAGGGAATGTAGTATTGAAGCCCAATTGCACAGACTTTAAGAAAAGATAAAGATTGTTTCTTTTCTTTTCATTAGTGAAGGTTAGCCCTGTCTTTTAGCTTCCTGAAATCTTACCTAAAGTAACTACCTGTTTCTTTTCTTCTATATTTCCACGGGTTTTAGATTTTTTTCCCCTTCTGTTTTTATGTTCTGTAGAGGTTACTGGACACCAATAAATTGTTCCTTATGTGTTACTAAATATGTGTTATATACAGGACAACATTAACATTTAATTTATATGCATTTATTCATATATGTTTGCATTACTTTTTTTTTCTTTTCTTTTTTTTACAAGTGCTTTCTTATAGAAAAGCAAAATTTGCTGAGTACCGCAAAACAAATATTCCCAAGTTTCTCTTTCACACCTCAAAACTCTGTGTTATTTAGGTAATTGCCAGTAAGTTTCGCTCTTTTTTTATGTGGTGCTAGGTGGTTGTGAGAGGCTTCAAGTGTCGGAGGCAGCAGATTTGGATCTTCCTCCAACCACAGTTAAGAAAAAGAAATGTATCAAGAGTCTTGCTCCTCATTAATATTTTTGAGAATAGGATGCTTGGTGGAGATAAATGTTCATTTTGCTTGGTTAGTGTAAGTGTTGTGTAGTGTTCTCGACTGTAATCCTGAAGCAGTTTACTGGCACTGTGCTTAACACTGGCTTATTGTACCACTGAAGAATGCAATACTGATCGCGAGTACAAAGGCATCCTTACAGATGCTTTTTGAATTGTTTTGTCGAATTAAGTCGTCTTTTAAAGAATTTTGTAACTACTTTTTCTTTACCCTTTTGTTCTGGCAGTCTTCATGGTTCTTATTCAAACTTCGTTTTCAAGGCTCAATTATGTCATACGCATGACAGATAGAAAGTGTCATCATTAAAGGTATTATTCAGGTATTATTTAGAAACGTATGATTGATTAATCTGTCTCAAATAATAAAGAACTACTTAGGGTGGCAAAAAAAAGAAAAAGAAATCCTGTCATATGGAATTAGTCTGAGTGCTGTCCTGAATAAAACTGAAGACAGCTGCTTTTATAACATCAGGAAAAGATATGGACTGCAGTGTGTACCTGTCTTCTGTTTTTCCTCATTTTTGTAGCTGGAAAAAAAAAATTACAGAGACAGTTACAGAAAAACGCTGTCTGAAAAAAAAGAGATTTCTATTCTAAGATTCTGATACCTGTCCTTTGATTTATTTTTTTTTCCTACTGATGTATGAAGAAAAGCTCAAAAAGAATGAGATCTAGGTTGTGTTGTCTGGGATGCTTTCTACAAATTGTGCCAGAGTAAGAGTCAAATTATTGACTGTTTCCATGTTTGATTAATGAAAAACAGTGAAGAGAGAGATCATAAAAGGGAAGAAATATTTTGTAGAAATAATTCAGTTTAGAGACCAAATTTAATTAAAGTTAGCCAAAAATGTTTTATTTCTGACCCAAAAACTACGGCAGCTAGTCACATCACAGAAGACTACTAAATATATATATTTATCAGGTCTTTTTGCCCCATTGAAAGTTCAGATTTTTTTTTTCTTTATAAGAGGATTTTTTTTTTCCTAAAAAATCTTTGGAGATCATATGGTCCAATGCCCTGGTCAAGCAGGGTTGGCTATAACAGGATGCCCAGGACCATATCCAGTCGGATATTGAATATCACTAAGGATGGAGACTCCGCAACCTCCCAGGGCAACATGTGCCCGTGTTCAAGCACCCTCACTGTGTGCAGAGAGCATTGCCTGTGTTTCAGCCTGCGCCCATTGCCTCCTGTCCTGGCACTGGGCACCTCTGCAAAAAGTCTGGCCCCATCTCTTTAGACTCTCCCTTCAGATACCTAAACGCCCTCAGCCTTCTTCTCCAGGCTGAACAGTCCCAGCTCTCTCAGCCTTTCATCATAGGAGAGATGCTTCACTCCTTGATCATCTTTGTGGCCCTTCATTGGACTTGCTCTCATACTGAACCTGGGACCCCAGGTGGGGCCTCACCAATGTTGAACATCTGCTGGCAAGGCTCTTCCTAGCGCAGCCTGGGATGCTCTGGGCCTTCTCTACCCCCAGGCCTCATTGCTGCCTCATATCTGACCTGTCTACCAAGACTCCCAGGTTGTTCTCTGCATATCTGTTTGCCAGCTCGTTCACTCCCAGCATCTGCCGGTGCATGGAGCAGTTCCTGGACCACGGACTGATGGAAATGAGCTGCTACTTTTGCCTTACCAAACCAAAACACTATGCCTGGAGTTAGAGTGTTTGCAGTTGGGTCTAAGAAGGCAACACTGTATGTGAAGTGCCAGAAATGTGCTGAGCTCTCCCAGTGAGTAACAGCAATGTTGGATTCTTCATGCCCTCACTTAGCTTCTTTTTTAGTCACAGAATCACAGAATGGTTGAGGTTGGAAGGGACCTCTAGAGATCATCTAGTCCAACCCCCTGCTCAAGCAGAGGTACCTAGAGTGCGTGTTCAATTCATCCATGTCACTACAGAAGCACCATCTGCATAGGACCATTGGAGACCCACTGGTACTTTCTGTAGCAAAGTTTGGGCTGTGTTGTGGCTCAGAGGACTGCACTCTACCGGTTTGATTTCACCACCTGTGTCGTGCAGCAGCATCTCTCCTGCGTTCCTGCTAGGAACCACCAAATTCTGCGTCGCAATGTCCAAAAGGCGGCTGCATTGCAGATTCTCAACCATCAGTAAAGAGCTCAGAAATAGCAGGGTCATGTATAGAAACCGTCTCGTCTTTTACCCCGAGGGTCTCCCCCAATGCTACATGGACTCACAAAACAATGAGGCCGGGACTCTGTGGCTGCTTTCACCAGGAGTGAGTCTGTGCTCATGCTGAAAAATAACTTCTCTTCCTTCTGCCATCTGCTTCAGCCGACCAGTGGTCTTGCTTTGGCCATAACAGTTCTCTTGCCCACGCTCAAGTCTTCCCAGTAAAAACTAATGTGAAATAGAGAGCTTTGATTTTAATTCTTTTTCCCAAACATGTATTTCAGATGTTGGATCCCTTTCAAAATGTCATCTGATTCCCTTCTTTTCGCCGCTGTGGTCTTTGACAGATATAAGTTAAATGGGACTTATGGGAAGCTTTGAGGTCAAAGTTGCGTAGAATTGATGTGTTTATAAAAATATCTCCTAAAAATAGACACATTAGACATTAAAGATAGAATGCAATGGCTATTGCAATTGTGGTGATATTGATGATGTGCTGTACTCACCACCCCGATACTCACTTCAGAAGTTTTCATCAATGTGGAAGTTTCTGGAAAGCCCATGGGGCTCCATCAGTGACTGCAGTGGCAGGCAAAAATGCAGGTAGTGAATCAGGTGAAACCTGGCCTTCACTTCACTTTTCATTTTATCTTTTAGGCTTTTGCCTTGTGTCGCTCTTATCTTGCTTCCTGCTAGCAGCTTTAAGTAAATACTTTTAGGACCACAGCATGTTAGTAGCAAACTGCTAATTTCCTGTGGACATGCAGTCAGTTGGTAAGATAAGATAGCGTTGTAATGAATTCTGAGATCCCAGAACCACAGGGTAGACAAAAGAAGCAGACCTGTCGTAAGTTTGGTAAGAAAGAGTGAAATTTAGTGACTGCGTACAAATCAGCACAGGATAAATCCCTCAAAGTATCAGACATCTGTTTCAAATCTATTTCAAAAGATGAAAAACACATCCTGGAGGGTCAGACTCTGCGTTTTGTAAACAGCTCGCCCACCAAATAGACCGGTATGTTAGGATAAGAGTTAAATATCAAACACTAATATTGGTTGTGTTAGAGAATGTGAGAGCTGGTATGAGAACAGCAGGTACAGCTGCAGTGTGAGCTGTGTCATTCCTTGCAGAAATGCTCAAATTGCCCTTTTGAGCTCCTTGCACCAATCCAGAGCTGTGGATGCTCAGACTCCTCATGGAATCCGCATAAGAAGTAGCCCTGGATAGTAGTGATCCGATACAGGCAACTTATAGAGCTCTGTGCCTTCCAGCTCCCAAACTAAAAGCCTTATGTTATGTTGCGTATCCGTAACTGATTTGAAAGCAGCTCTCGTACTCCTGCTGCCTGTGACATGCTTTCTCCCCTCGGTGTTAAATACTTTCAGAAAGCTAAAAGTTGTCTGTTAACATGAACAGATATCTTGCCTAGCTGCGTTTAAGCTCACTGTGGTCCTTAATCAGCTTCTGCACAAGTGTGTCTGTTCATTAAAAATGAGGGAAAAATAATTACTAAATGTAATAATTTTTGTGAATAATTGATAAATGGCTAAATTTCTTTTTGTTTTTTATTATTCACTGTTGTTAAAATACTCCTTTGCCTGATTCTTTCACAGAATATTAGTCTCTAAATCTCAAAAATAATCCATTTTATCTTGTAATTCTGTCCACTTTTAACCAGAAGGAAAAAAAAAAAAACAAAAAAACCCTGTGGTTTTAATGTTCACCTTTGCCTTTTTTTCCGCCAGTTTACCATCTCAAAACAAAAATATTGATATTGAAACTTTCTCTGTAAATGTTCAAAATATCAAAATTTCATGTTAAAGAAATTACTGATGAAATAGCTAGATAAGCTGAAATCACTTTGGTATTCAATAGAAAGGCAAAATTAGTGCCAGAATAGCAAACTATTTATGGGCTCCTCTGCAGGCATTAACCATTCTCTGCATGAATTTTTTCATCTCATAATCACTTTCATATCAGGATCTCAGAATTAACTGCAACTTCGGGTGGGAAGTATTTTAGCTGCCTTTGTCAAGCAAGCTGCATTTCTCATGAAGGAAGGAAAGCTGAAAGAAATAAGGAATATTTCCCCTTGTACTCCCCCGTTCCTGCATCTCTCTCTCTCTCTCTTTTTATTTTTCCTTCTCCCTCTTTAGTTGCTAAATGTGCGGCCGTGGTTGCTGTTTGGAACCCCACCCGCGGGGTTGCTATGCAGATGAACCTCATTGCGTAAGGAACCTGTTACAGAACAGGCCGCGGCAGCCCTCGCTGCCATCTAACGCGCGGCCAAATTGGGAAGGAAATAACGTCTACCACTTACTGTTTGGAACGAGGCCTTTCAAATATGGAAAAAAAATGTACAAAAAAAAAAAAGGAAAGCAATCTTTGACAGCGGAGGTTGGTGTATAGGATATGAATTCTTGGAAATACTGTCAAAGTAAAAACTATTTAATGTTGTCCTTATTCCCATATACTTGTTTCTGAACTCTTCTGAAGCTGAACTATGTCTTAATATTCCTTCTAGGTACAGCTAGGAGAAAGTGCCCTGAGCTGTACATGTTTGATCACCTCTGCCCAGTTCCAGGGTTTATGGATGTGGGCCCAGGCTGGCTCCACCTCTGGCTTCCAGGGTGGTTAATGACCTTGGATCAACTTCATGGGTTTCATGGGGTCCGTTTAGTTTTGTGAAAGAAGAGAGAAAGTGGAATTAGGGAGTTCTGTTAGCTTAAAAATCAGTCAGACTCTGGAGATTGTTATCTGGCCATCAGTTTTCATCATCGCTTTTAAAGTTGATAAATACAGAAATCTTGGGAGAGAAATCATGTGAAGCTGCATGTGGGAAAGTACAGATGGAGAGACTAGAGCCAGAAGGGTGGTGAGATACAGGGTGTACATTTCAGGTGGGTAGAGGAGATGCTGTGACACAGATAGAAAATCATAGAGAGCTTTTAAAACGCAAAGGTGGATACAATGTTAGGAACAGGCTTGTGCTAGGTGATAGCATTCCTAAGACTGAATTTTCCCTGTTGCTATATCTATGGTCAGCTAAGAAGAGCTCTGCTGTTGATATTTTAAATTATGGACAGTGGTAGCTTTAGGATTTAGGTGTAGATGAAGCAGGCTCAAGCAGCAGGTTGGTAGAAGTGGCCAGACAGCTTTGTAAGACCTGCCTTGGTCCTCCCTTTATTTGTTTCTGACTTAATCTTGAGTTCAGGGACAGAGAACCAGTTGTCCGGGCAGCCCCGTAAGGGCTGGTTTCTGCCGATTCCACCTGCCCAGGCTCAGGCTCAGCAGCCTCAGCTGCTGGGCTGGCTCTTCTCACGCAGCCCTTTCGGTGCCGCCGCGGCTGGCCCGGTTCCCCGTCTCGGGCCTGGCACGTCCCCTCCTGCTTCCTCTGCGCCCCCCGTCGCCCTCGCGGCCGCTGCCTCTGCGGCGCTACGAGGAAGTCGCTCCCGGCCGAGGGGGTCGCTCCGTCTGGCTGCTCAGCAGAACTCGCCGCGCAGGGTCTGCCTTTGGATGGTCTCATGTCTGGCATCTGGGCCTTGTTTATCCGTGTGCTTGGTGAGACGGGATCCTGTGTGTGATCTGCAGAGAGAGGAATCACAAATTCAGAGTCGCCCCAGCAAAAGTTGTTGACGTTGGTGGAAGCTGCATGTGAGATGATGTTCATCAGCACTATTAGAAATACCAGCCAAATGGGGAGGGCTGGTAAGGAATATTTTACGCTCTTAATTAGAAGACTCAATTCTCCCCCCCGCCCCCGCCACAAAGATGGGCTAATGCATGAAATATCCAGTGATACTGCGTATCAGCAGTAAGCCACTTCATGCTAAATACTTGAAGTTTTTGTCAATTGCATGACAAAATTTTGTTTCTTCCTTTTTTATGCATATTTCTGCATAAAAGTTGATTTATAATAGCTAAAGAGCGAAACAGCATTTAAATAGATACATAAAGTAACATGCTGCAAGAAGGCCAAGAGAGGGTGCTAAAGCGATGCAGCTGGTACCTTCACCTTTTTTCTTAAGAACAATGTATATTTTGACAGACCTGCTTATTTGGGGATGTTTTACTGAATTATTGTAAACTAGCTTTTTCTTTTTATCCCATGATATTTGGTAAACTTCTAAACATCATTTGTCTTATAAAGACTGTTTTAGAAATGCTTGGTAATAACTATTCTTTACAAGTACCACCTAGAGCATTTTTGTTTACCTCCAAAAGAAAAAATTGGACACAGTGGAAGTCTTGGTTCCTGCACAGGTTAGAGAGGACAGTGTTCCTTTTGTGCCCTGGATTGAAAGGTGATGGGTCTGGATCCATGTGCTTGTAACATTTGGCTGGAGACTGCTGGAGACACTTTGCCCCTGGTCTTTGAAGTGAAGTGTGTCCATGAAAGTTTGTATTTACTGCATGGCCTGAGAGTCTGGTGTGAAGAGCACTGCCTGCCTTTCCTCCTGACCCTTCTGCCCCTCTGCTTCAGGCTACCCGAGATCCAAATGAGTAATTGGCACATGGATATGCAAAACCAGATGATTTCTTTTAAGATACAGTCTCTTATTATACAGGTGCAGCGTATGACAGACCAATTCCACTGTGTTGTATTAATGGTCACCCAAGCTCTTCCATTTTATTGGTATCTTAAAACTTAATAATGCATTTTTGTCCCAAAATCTTGTACATATCTGTCAGCGTCTCACCAATGTGGCTGGACTGTTCTGCGGGGAGGTGAGGAAACAGAACTGCAGTGTTCCTACAAATCAGTCTGCTGTGTCTCAATATTCATTTTTCAGAACTGGGGAGTGTCTAAATGGTGGGGAAATAGAGCAAACCTCACCTTTAAAATGTAGCTTAAGTATAACAAAGATGCGTGAATTTGCAGAGTCTGAAGGAGCAGATCTCAGCCATGAACTGCCACATCCAACTCAGAGACTTAACTCAAATGCTACAGTCTGGTTGTTCTCTTAATATTCAAAAAACTTATATGTTTATGCTTAAAAATTTAAAAAGACAATTACCCAGATATTTAGTAATGCTTCTTAAAATGTGTTGAGAGATACAGTTATGTGTTTGTGGGAGACAGTTGCAAAGGCTTTTCCAGAAGGACAGGGACAGCAAAGAGATGAAAAAATAAAATCATATAGGTCTCTGGTAAAGTAGTACATGGAAAAACAGTGTGAGGGTGGGGTGTTGTTAAGGGCAGAGTGAGGAGGAGATAGCCAAGTTTTACAACCCTCTATTTGAGACAGCAGAAAATACAATTTGTTAATACTAAAATCAGGAGGCCTTTTAATTAAGTGCCCAAGCAAATGCTTTACTGAGCCACACCAGTTGACATCAAGCAATGTTTTTGGAGTTAGACTGTCTTGTCTGCTGTTGTGGATGGGGAGTATTCGGCTTGAGACACGTTCTTCAAGAGGTTCAGCATCTTGTTCCCTTAGCACTGAGCTGTCCAGACAGGCTGAAATCTCCATCCTTGGAGGCATCCAAAACGTTGGCAAGGCTTTGAGCGACCTCAGCTAATTCTCAGATTAACCCACCTTTGAGCAGGAGCAAGGAGGAGAAAAACTTCAGAGGACCCTGCCAAAACGAATTATTCTGTAAATGGACGGAAGGACTGATCGGAGCAGGTTGCTGGCCCACTGGTTAAGAAAGTAAATATGTTATGTGGGCTCAGATGTATTTTCTTCAAATACAGGATACTTTCTTTTCACCCTATGAAGCTTTTGGCTTGGTCTCTTGTGCATGTCCCATGCCATTTACTGTCCTCATTCCCAGAACTTGAAGACAATATTCATATTGTCTCCATAGTACCAGACTTCCTGCTGGATTTGGTAATATTTGATAAAGAGCCCGTGTTTACTTGGGGATTGAGTTAAAGCCTGGACAGGCACACGGGTGACTGTCTGCTGTAATAACTGGCAGTATGGCTGTGTTCCTCGGTTAGCAGGAGCCCTGGGGACAACCTTGTGCTCCTCTGGCACTGTGGCTCTGGTGTCCTAGGTATGAGCCAGATGTGCCATGCGAGGAGACCCACGGACTCAGCACTTGTTTTCCAAAAGGACAAATTCTGCTGTAGGAATTACACCACAGCTCCAGTTTTTCTCTTGCCTTTTTTTTTTTTTTTTAACCACAAATCTGCAAGGGAAAAAAGCATTGCTCATGTTGTTGGTGTGGAGACAGGTTGCAATAAAAATACACTATTATACATAAAACTTTTCTACTTCTTTTATGTCTATATACAAGAACATGAATTCCTTGTTAGCAAGTTAAAAGCAAACACAATTGCAAAACAGAAGCAAAAATTATGAAATGTTTGATAGATAAATATAACTTTTAAGGTCACGTTTCAAGACTCAGATTCAGTTTAATCAGAATTGTGAGTAGTGATGTATCATGCTGTTGTTCAGGTGATTGAAGTTTAAGACAACTGTTATTTTCCCTAGGTAGTTGTGACAGCTCACAATGCAAAACACTGGTCTCCAGGAAGCAAGCAAGATAGCATCCATACTGCTCACAGTTAACCCATCCCTGTCCGCAGTAAAAACCTATGAAAATTACACTGCAAAATTAAAGCATTAGCAGAGATCGCTATTGGAAACTGTTACCTCGGGGAAAGGTAAGACTTTGTTTTAAATATCTGTTTTTTTCCGGATTGGTAAGAGTTTTTTCATTAGTAAGATTCATAGGGAATTTTACTCTGTAATGAATGTGTTTGTTTATTGAAAAATGTGGCAGCTGTTAACCATTTTTCAGTAAATATTTAAAAAATAAATGAAAGTATAAAATATTACATATATTGGAACTCAAAGCTCATGCAGATATTACTAAAAGTGTCATGTGCATGAATTTACACTTGGCAATGGCTGTTTTTGGTGATTACTCTTATGTCATTGCTTTAAATACGAATTACAAAGCTGGTCTAAGACTGTCACATGCAACATGACACATTTACATTATATACACATTTTTAGTACAAGTATTTGTGGACTTCTTATTTTTTTGCAGACTGTTCATGACAGTTGGCAAACCACTACCATAAGCTGAAGAAACTTGAGTTTTTTAACTAATCTGGTACGGTGCTACTGTTCAGGTCCTGCCTTACTGGGCCAGAAATGCCTTACAGAATACAATTGGCTATATGTGGTTTTATAAATATTTGTGCGTTTTGAAAACAGATGAATAAGCATTTTATATGTCTACTTACTAAGTATCTGAAATAGCTGCAGTTGCCAGCGTGTATTCATGTATTTTTATCTCAAGGATATGGGGGGAAAATAGAAAGGAGCATGAGTAATTCATCAGTGCCATTCCGCTGAGCACAACAAACTCTTTTTTTCCCTATTAAGAGAGAGGTTGGATAGGGTTAGATACATTTTAACCTACTATTATTAAGCTCTAGTTAGTCCTCCTGTCATAATTTAATTTTGCCCTGTAATTAGCTATCAGACACAGTCAATTGTATAATTAGCAATATTTCTCTTGGAGCTTTCCATTGCTTCCGTAATGCTCCAAGTTATTTCACTGAAGAGGGAAATAGTTTATCCTGCTTTTAAAGAGCAGTACTATACAGCTTGTGGACACAGATGACCCGCACTGAGTAGTTGTTTTTGTTGTTGATTGTTTAAATACAAAGTTTCTCTTTTGGCTTTTTAGGCTTTTAGGTGACTGTTTCAGTGAATAGGGTCAATTACTATTATAGCAATTACTATTCCCAATGCTTATTTTATTTTGATATAGTCATTATTTTTATCCAAGACAGAGCAGACACAAGTAGATGGATATAGCTGTGCTGTGTATAGGAGTGTATTCTGTGTATGCCAAAACCTTTATGAAGATGGTGATTTTGGTTGTTTAGAGAGAAGCTGTTCTGTGCAAGGGGCCCGTGTACGTGCAGGTTGACATGGAGAGGTCTCCATACGGCACAGTCTGCAAGTTCAGTTTGGCTTGTGGTGAGGCTCTAGGACACCTTTCTGTAGTAGCATGGACAATTTTAACCTGCTGTAACATCGTTATATCCTGAAATTTGTGTGTCAGTTACTGACGGGGACAAGCGAGACAGGTGAGCAATATGAAGTATTGCAGTAACAGGAGGGGGCCGACGCTATAGTGTCAAGTTTGAGGTTGTATTGCCCTGCCATGTGGGCTGGCAGGGAATGGGTGACGACTGGTCTGGAGACGTATCCCCATATGTAGCTATATGATCACAGGCAATGATTTCTTGAGTATCAAACAATTGCAGGTCCTAGCAGTTACAGGTTTAGAGGAAGTTGCCCCTTTCACTTTCACTGTCCTTTTTTAGAGAGACTTTTAGTGTGTTACCATGTGTTACACACTGGCAGCTTGGAGGGGTCCCATTCTGTCATTGCCTAACTGCATGCACATATATGTGCACTTGAAAGTCAGGGTGAAGATCATCGACTGCTCAGTCCCCAACCCAGCAGGCCGTTCCTTACTTGACTCGTGGTGATTTTCTCCCTCCTTCGTCATTCTTAATTTAAAGCCCTCCTTGCCAAAGTAGGCAGCCTCTTGGCAAAGATACTTTCACCTGACCCCATTAAGCAGCCATTGGACCCTGAAGAGCATCCCATGGTTGTAGAAATGGGAACTCTCTTGTTGACATCAGTTGTTGACCTGCAAGATCTGTTAGTCCTCTTCAGGCCCCTCTGCTTAAGACAAAAAAAAAAAAGAAAGTTCTGCTATTTTTAGAGATTCCTACTGGTTGGTAGTATGACCTTTTAAATTCAGTGTTTTTTTTTTTTTAATGTAATGCTCAGTACCTTTCAACCAGTCATTTTAATCTACTGCAGAGATTCAAATGAAGAAAATGAAGGTGACACCTGGAATTTGGGAGAGGCAATATCATTTTTTCCCAATTAAATATATATGAGTTCTAGCTTGATATCTCTCTTCTGGAAAACAAATCAATACTATTCATCAAGTCATACTCAAGAGTATTGTTACCGATTTATTCAAGTCAGTGACATTATATTCTGATATGCATCATTTAATATTGACTATTTTGTTAATAATGGCTTTTTCTTTTAATGTTGAGGTACTGTAGCAGTTTATGAAAGGAGTTTGCCAATATTCAACCCAGAAAAGTTCTTTGGAATTTGTATTACTGTAAAAAGCATGTAAACAGAGTATTTAATTGTTCTTTGCTTATGCCTTTTACTTTCTTATAAATAAGGAAAAGGTGGGAGATCTGCATCTTATATTAAAGAAAATATTTTGTATTCTATTATGCATAGCATGTAAAATATCACCAAATAGACAGCAGTTCTTATTGAAATGCCTTACAGCAAATGCCTAAAAAAATAGTCATAAATTTAGATGAATGATGAAATCATGGAAAGTATGCCCTTATTTCCAAAGTAAATGTTTCCTGAATAGATTTTTGATACTAGGAACAAGATACGCAAGAAGCAGGATGTGCTACATATCCACAGCATCATTTTAAACACATTTTAGGCTTACCTGATATTCCCTTGCTTAGATTTAGATAAAGCTTAAATGGTTCCATTCAATTATATTCTGCTTACCTTAAAGCAGGTAATATTTTCCTGAAGTAGGTGGATGATTGGTGGGCTTTTTTAAGTGTAAGTATAATTTTTCTTGTACGTAGTTCTCTATGCAGTAGAGTAAGGGAAAATGCTTTCATTCTTCATTTCTTTCTATAGAGAAATGAGCTAAAAAGTCCATAGATATAGATATGCTAAGTTCTTTCTCAGTGGCGACGTGCTATTTTAGGATATATACTGACCTACTTTCTGTGTTTCCAGAAACAGAGCTAAAAAATTTCAGCTAAGGTTGCTCAAAGATTTGGATCTGTTTTTCAATGCATTTTTGTGTGTAAATTTATACTTTGGCTAATGTGGATGCTGATGTACATTAGCAAATGAAGACGGCAAATTTTGGTTAAATTTCAATAATAGCAGCAAAGAGCTTGACACCTGAGTTTTTGAAGGTCTGATAGGAAAGTATTTGAGCAAGGCATTATTCAGAGTGGTGCAGTTCCCACCTTCAAATAAACCTAATGTTTGGATAGGAAAAATTAGAATTACTTTAAAAATCCTATAAACTGTTCACTTTCTTCAGCATTGTTGTAGATACTAGGAGATAAAATCTCACAGAATCATTCCCTTATGCATATCTTTATTAAGCAGTCTGACCACCGAAGAATGTCCACCCATTAGTTTCCCATTCCCAATTAAAATAATGCCACATACAGCTTGGGATTTATATAAACAAGTAATGAGAGGAAGACCTGCTGCTGCCCTCTGCTTAGGGCAGAAAAAACCCCCGAGCGCTGGCAGCGCTGAGCTCCCTCCTGTGCTCTTGCCAGCAGAGCCGCTGTGCTGACGGAGGAGAGTTTTTGTTGGCTCATCCTCCCTCGCGATGACGGAGCTGCAGGAAGGCTTCATGTGGCATTCCTCCCAGCTGATGTGTGTGACCATCCCAAGCTTAAGCAACCGCTGCAAGTCTAAGGAAAAGCCTGTGGCTAATGGAAGTAGAAATGTAATTCCACGGAGCAATTCCCTCCATCCTTTGGTAGATGAGGTGAATTCTGCCTTCCTTCGCTCTTCTATGTAGGCCTTCCTGTCTGCTATAGGCAAGTCTGCTACTTTTATAGAAAAAATATGACCTACTTAACTTGTGGATGTGGCATATGTATGTTTTTCTAAGACATTTGATTTGTACTTCATGCTTTTTAAAAATATAAATTCTATAAGGAATGTATATGGTATTATAAAAACTATCACTCGCAAATCTTCTGTTATAAGTGATAACTCACACATAACTAATGCCCACTTTAGTCATGTTAAGAATCCTATGGATCTAAAACTACTTAGCTTTTTTTTTAAAAAAAAATTAAGCATTTGGCTGATTCGAGATCTCCAGTGATTGAACTTAAATGCTGGTCCAAGTGACCTTCACTTACGCTTATTGTTGGTTCTTGTGCTGTATTTTGTTCTATGCAAGCAGATGTATCTCGCTCTTCATCATTGACAAGCACCGTTGTCCTGGGAATCTCCTCTGTTCCTCAGTGGGTTCTGAAATTCCTCCATATCTCTTGTGTTTCCATCCTGTGTAGGGACCAAAGGAATCGCAGGGTATTTTTCAGGCAGGGTTATACTTGTGCTGGAAGATCTGTTTCCCAACTGTGTGGCTGTTAGAGAAAGGACTAGAAAGGAAAAAAAAAAAACAAGTAACTGTCTCTAACTAAGAAAAAAAATTATATGGCTAATTCCATGCATACGTCTGATCCTCGATACCATAATAATTTTCATGCCCTCGTGATCTCTAGAGGTCCCTTCCAACCTCAACCATTCTGTGATTCTGTGATTTTCATCCCATAGCAGAAGACCATGGTTAAATGCAAAAGTCTCTTTAATGCTGATGTTAGTGCTATAAATTTAGCTAATAGTGCTTGACTACAAAAATGTAAGGAAATTGATACAAATTAACTGAAGCACCTAGCCCACTGTTACACATCTTGCTGAAAATAGTTTCTATAGTATTGCCTCTCTTTCTTGGATGTTTTCATAATTACAGAAGTGTTTAGGAATGTATTTTCCGTCTTAGTCCGTCCTAGGGACTGGAAACAACTTGCTTTCCCAGAAATAAGCCAGTTTACGGTATTCTGTACCCTCACTGGTTTCATTCATTAAATATCTCTTGAAAGTAAGTTGAAATACCAGAAAATTACACCTTACCCAAGGTCTGTGAGTGTACTACACCAGAGCTGCATATTCTATATTTGAATGTCTTTGAAACTAGATTAACTTCAAAATTATCATCCTAAGTCTTAAAAGCTTTAAAAGGCCTGCAGTCTAGCAGGAAAACTTACTCCTCCTCAGTATTTTTTCACTCTTTATATTTTTGGGGGCTAGAAAACATGGAAATATGGAAAATGTGAATTTGCAAGAGACAGGAGGAGGATAATGTTCATGGTGCTTCCTGGACTGAAGAATTAATTACTGGAGGAAGTCGGCCAGAGTCTTGCTACGTTTTGGAGTGTTGCAGGATATATCTACCTTGACAAGCTTTTTCTAAGCTCTTAATTGTACTTGTGCAACTGAAGTTTTGAAATCTTGAATAGAAATAACTGTAAAAGACAGTAGGAGTGGAAGGGTGTTTCCTTCTCTTGAAAGCTGATGTATGTGTCGATTAATGTTTACAGACACTGTGCAGACAAGTGTTTTAAAATGTCGGACTAGGTTATTGCTGTTATTTTTTTTTTTCTCCTGTACCTCCCCGGACACTTGAGATGATCATTTAACACACACTACTCTTTTCTCACTTGTTTTCTTACTTATCACTAGTTAGATTACAAAATCTTATTTTAAAATTTGTTTGCACAGTGGACGCTCAGGAAAGTAACCCTCCCCTTTTACTCTTTTCTTGCAAGTAATTTTTTTCCTCTCATTTTGTCTGCGTACAATAGTAGGAGTGATTTAAAACAAAAACAAAACAGAATCTGCTTGTCTTGAGCTTTGGGTCTCAGCTTTGTGACAGTGAGTCACTTTTCAGGAACACAGTCCCAGAAGGGAGCATCTGTTAAATATATAATCTATTTTGCTATCTTTACTGTATTAAAGAGCTTGCATAGGGGTGCAGCTACTCTTTTCTGCTAATAATGTCTCCTAATTTAAACATTATTTTGAAGTGCACTTGCTGTCATACTCTCAAATTAATTATTGCTGGGTTACTCCTAAGGAAAGGAAACTTAGACCAGTATATAGCTGCACAGAATCTCATCCAACATTTTAAAACATTAAAACAATTTTTACTGCTTGTGTTAATAATAGCTGTGACCACTTAGTGTCCTAACTTGAATAAGGTTAGGAAAATTGAATTGGTTTGTATCTGTATAGTTTATTAGTCACATCTCTAAAAATACATGCCCATCCTCCCTCAAATGAAGCAATGGTATTCAGGATACCTAAATAAACAGTATTGGATTTGTGGCAGAGTATCATGGCACAGCCTTTTTTTTTTTTCCAGACACAATGTTTTAGTCATGATTTGGATGTCATCCTGTCATCTAACTTATGCTTTAAAACGTTGCAGGGAAAATAGCAGGCAAAATTATGAGCTTTTAATGACATTATTTAGAAAGGTTGTGCTTTATACCTGATTAGGTCCTGATGTATCTTGGGGAAAAAGAAAACAAAAGTTGTTCTAAATTCAAATAAGTTTGGACAGGGAATTTTATTCTCGCTTTCATATGTTCTTTTTCTTTTTTCCCTTTGCAGCCTTTGAACGTTAGAGTTTCTCACTCCCCCTTAAAGCGGGCGGCAGTGCCGGAGGCAGCGCTCGTCGTTACTGCCCGTTGGCCGCCGTTTCCTGTGGTTTGGAGCTCGCATCTCCTCACATCCTTTCCATTTCCCTATTCTTAACACTTCTCTCTTCTACTGACTGTCAATTTTGATCTCTGAGCATGAAAGAAGAAAAGAAAATGCACATTTAAAATTCAGGCAGGTCTTCTATTCAGTGCTTTCTACCTGTCACTCTTGCACTGACAGCGTCAAAGCTGCTGCTGAAAAGCCCTGTTTAAGAACCTGTGCAGAGGTTCTTTCTTTCCCTCAACTCCTCTCATTTTACCCAGGCAATGCTTTGCTTTCTGCAGCTCTCTCAGAGATATGTCAGTTGTAGCCAGCGATATGTAAGACTTGTGAGGAAATGTCTGATTTGGGTTTCTGCATAAGAATTTTAGAAGCCTGTTTCCCAATTCTGGACTGCTGGCACCACCCAAGTGGCCAGGGCTTCTAATTAAAGTGCAGGAGAGAAAAGAGGTGGCAGAATGGATGTGTGTGTGTGTGTGTGCAAAGAAAAATCCTTTATTTTACTTAGTGTCCTACTACATTGTGTACTAGATACGATAACTAGAGCTTATTAATAGTGTTCAAATGCAAAATAAGTGCTAGAAATAAAATTACAGGAGTTTAATATTGTACAATTAAACCTGTAGAAATCAGGTCCTGTATGTCTAAGGGTTTGACTTTAGTGACCAGCCTTGCTGTAAACGAAGGAACTTTTGAAGAGATTCAGTTGCTATTTGATGCCGGTAAGAGCAGAATATGGCCTTGAATGTTTAAATCCTTAAAACGATGCCTCAGACTTCTGTCGTGCTGCCTATTAGCCCGGCGTGGCAGGTTTTGCAGGCGGGACTGAGCTCTCCCTGATGACTTGCACGTGATGAAATAAGCGGGCAAGAGGTGACTCCCTGCACGCGTGGGCGAGGGGGAAGAGCCGTCGCACCCCTGCAGGCCGATGCTGCGGGGTGCGTGACCTGCTCCAAGGATTGCACTGAATTCCTGCAGTCATCCCCTCACTCTTGCAAGGAGAGGTTGCATTTTCTGCCTGCTTTGGAGGCAGCTGCTGCTCCAGCTGCAATGCTGAGCCTAGAGAGGCTAGATTTTAGTTGTCTGGGTACTTGGTAGAAGAATTTGGGACTCGAAAGAACATGGAACAAGGTTAGATTTGGAGTGACAGATGAGTGAGATCCATTTTGCCTGGAGGAGCCTTCTAAGTGGTGGGTTTTTCCACAGGTTGTGTTAGCTTGCTGGGCCTCTGCAAGGGGAAGTGGAAGTGTGTTCACCCGTTCCATCAGACTATTGGCCTTCTTAATTGGGGGAGAAGAACCAAAATTGTTAGAAACTAACTAACTTTTTTTTAAGACTTGGGTCATGTTTTTTAAAAGTTCGAAATTAGTAATCCTGATTGAATCCTTGGTTCAGAAACCTGATAAATTTCTGTGATGCCTGTAATGCTGTGCTTGTTTGGTGTCATTATGTAAGAAAAATATGGCAATATGGCAATAAAGGTTCACAAATGTAGGGGTGGGCTGCTGGGTTGAAGGTATGTGGTATTCAAAAGCTGTTTTCAACTTGCCTTTTTACAAATATTATATATAAGTTTTATGATGTATGTATGGCTTCCCCTTTTATTAAGTCATTATTATTGCTTAAGTTGCTGGTTTTATCTTCTGAAAAACAACTGAACACTGTTCTTACCACCACCACTACCCCTCAATAATGCATTTTTTCCATCAGTGTTAGCAGTTCTCTTTTGTGGGCTAACCTTTGTGGACCATGACCTGCAAAGCAGAATGGTTTATAATTATTATATTTATTTAAATTCTCTTTGGTCTTAACTGAAATGACTTAGAATTGAATCTGATGAGAAACTGATCTCAAAATTGGTATCTTTTGCAGGTCATTCTAGCATTCAGTTAAAAGTTCTCAAAGCTCCCTTTAATATATGTAGAGCTTTTGTGTTTGTGTCTGGAGTTTTTAACGATAATTTCTACATCCATGTTTTATGATGCACTAACAGTATTACGTTAATTCATGTATGCCGAGACCCCCTCCATTCATCCCGCGTTTGTGCCCAGGACTGAAGTGCAACTTTAATATATTGGAATTTAATAAATCTGTGTGTTGTTAATAACCCATTTATACATCTGACTATAAACGTCCACAAAATGTAGCTGGCTTTTATCTATTAGTTTTCATGACAAGAACAACACCAGATTTCCAAAATCTCTGTGATTATTTAACACACGACCTCGTTTAACAGCAACTGAAGAATATGTTTTTGCAGCTGATGAAAATCTTCCTTTAAAATGTTCTCTCTAAATTATTTTCCAGTTCCAAGTGGTTTGCTTCTAGTGTTTGTTTTCTACACAGAATACAATAGGAAAAATATTTGTGTCTGTTAAGCTTTCTTTTCTCAGGACTATTGTTATACTCTGCTGAATAAATTTCTTGTGTGGCCTTCAGGTCTTTTTCCTAAAATGGTATCACAGCTATTTCTGGCCACGCGCCTAAGGAAACAGATTACAAAGAGATATTGGCAAGAATGATTTTGTATTTGCAGGAGAATTGTGGGGCACCCTCAGCCTTTGCTCTTTGGAAACTCTTTCGCACAGGTTGCCCCCATGCAGCTGGTTGCCCTTGTCCATGAATGCAGTATGTGAATTATTTTGCTTATGAAACAGAGTATAAGTCAGTCTTCCCTCTTAATATATCAAGTATCAAGGGACTAATATCAGATTACAGGCTAATAGTGTATTTTGTTTTTTGTAAGCAAATAATATGACTACAAATTAAAGGTGCTTATCTTCTTTTGGCCCAAAGGAATGCAATTGAAAGACTAGGCCAAACGTCCTGTTAGTATTAATCCATTAAAATCAGTATGCCAGCATAGAAAGTGACTCAAAAAAAAAATTTCTCTAAAAATGTATTCTGTTTGTGCTTGAGAGATGCAAGAGTTTTCTGCACGTAAAACATTTATGTTTTCTGTAACCATAATTCAGTCAATAAAAGTTATCACAAATTACAATTGCTGTGTTTGACAGCAGCTAGTACTCTGGCTTAGCATGCTGCAGGGTGCAATGTTGCCTGGCAGCTGCATATTAAGCTATAGGTCTGTCTGCATCAAGGGTAGAAATTAATGTGAATCTGAAGCGATCTCCTTGCCTTCTCTGAGAGCATGACCGTGACTGGGCGTTTCTTGCTCTGGCCCTCTTGCACCTACTTCTGAAAAGAGATGCTTGACCCGCGAGAGGTTTTTTGGAAGCTGAGGCCGTGTCAGACCCAGCCTGTTTGTTGGTAGACTTTAGACTCGAGAAAGAGTTACTTCAAGCACAGTCTCTCTCAGATTACAACAGCCAGGCTCTTTAAGAAAATTTAGCAATTTGGGGGTAACGGTTGAGGGGTTTGAATAGCTGCGAGCATTTTTCACTTCTAACTTTAGCTTCCCTATTTCCTCTGCTTAAATTGTTTAACTTTTGTATTTAAAAAGTGAACAAAAAAAGAGATTAGAGGCTGTATAACACAGACACACTTGGAAGTTTGTGGCTCTTCTGCATGTGCTAGGGGATGACACCTAGATATAAGTGCTTTTACTTAAAAACAAATAAACTACCTGAACCTGCATTTGCCATGTTAAACAGTCTCCTTCGAGCAGGCAGTGCCCAAGATGTCTTTGTAGTGTCTAGTATCAACTTGGTTCCTTGAAGCCTTTCTGACAGCTGTGAAACCCACTGGAAATACAGCAACTTGTACGTTGTTTTCGTAACCTTCGTTTTATGAACTTTTTAACTAGGTTTAATGTAGCACAATCACAAAAATAAACTGTTCCACATACTCCTGTCCTGACCACTTATTCCTGTCTTTCTGTCCCTGGCGGCAGCACAGTTATAAATAAATAAATGAACAGTTAGTGTTAGCCTGGGCTTGTGCCTGGTCAGCTCCCAGAGCAGGTGCTCGCGCAGCGCCAAGAGGGAGAGACAGAGGCAAGATGGGATCCCTTCTCCGTGCAAGCTTGAAGTGTTAATAAAACTCACGCTTCCTCTACCTGCCATAGCAGCCGCTGCTCCATGCCGGCCTAAGAGCCCTCAGCCCCCGGGCAGCAGCTGCATTCCGGTTTAGTCTGGCATGTATGGCATAGTGTGAAAGGACATGAATTAATGGGCACTGATGTAGAGATTACTTTACCATAACAAATGGGAATTTACTGGGCTTTTTCTCCCGTAATACAGATTTTCTGAGCCAGCAGAAAAGGCCCATGGAAGCATGGACCTCTTATAAATCTCTGTCAGCCTGAAAGTATAGTCAAAGGATAATTTCTGTGCTCGGTCTTTTATTATTGAGCACATTAATGATTCAGCATAGAAACTTTACACAGTGACTACTTTCTTTCAGTAGTCTCTTGTTTAAACCTTTGATAGTATAAATAAATAATTAGCCCTCTTTTATCTTCTATGTTCAAACATTTGCAACAGATTAATGACACTTTTTATTGTAGAAAGAATGTTGATTTGACCTATTGCATTGCAATCATGGGGCTTTAGTCTATTGTTAATTATCATTTTAACAACTCTTTCAGATAAAAGGCTTAGTGAAGTGTAATTCTGTAAACTGCCCTATAGATAAAAGGCTTAGTGAAGAGTATCTATTTAACAACACTGTATTCCTTTAAAATGCATAAGTAATTATATTATTATTTAGTTGCTAGTATAATTTTAAGGGATCGACCTGTTTTTGATAGGGTTCAGTCATTGGCTTCTTGATTTCATTATGAATTCCGGTACAAAATCTCAGGGTCTTTTTTGACTCTCTTTTTGTTTCTGCTTTAGATATTTGATTTTACAGTTAGTAATCAGCTTCTCAACGTCCCTCTCCCTTCACATTCCCCACTTTGTTCCTGGGATTGGGACGTGGTTTAGGGCAGCTCCCCCACTTACTTGGCAATGTATTCCCACTGCCATGTTCTTTATCCAGAAATCCGCCTGAAATGGCAGCAACACCTTTTAGACACCACCAGGCTCCTCAGCTGTTTCTGCTGCCCATCGCTTCACCTGCCTCAGATCTCCAGTTTTCATACCCCATATTTGCCTGCCCAGCCAGTCTGATTGACTTTTCAGACTGTGTCTTCTGCAAGTGAGTCTCCAAAAGGCAATTCAAGAACGAGCTATTTGGGCTTCCAAGCTGCCTGCCTCTGGATTTCCACTGTAGCCGCACTTGGCACAAGCTGTAATTTCCTGTAGGCTTCTGCAGGACTGAAAGCCTGAAGGCAGGTGTCCTGCTGCGGGACCGGCCTGAGCTTTGAATATTCTAGAGGTGTTTTTTTCTCCTTGAAAATGTTCCACTTTGCCTGAATATTCATGGTCTGGCGAAGGAGCAAGCACGCAGCTGTGTCACGGCTGCAGCACAGGGCAGTCCACCCCGCGTCCCGCTTCTAGTGAATATTTAATCATTTTGATGTAGCAGAGCAGCTTCAACAGGAAAAATCAAGAGCTCTTTCCAGAATATCCTGTAGGCTGGTGGGTAGGTCACTTACTGAAGATGTAGAAAGATTTTATTTGAAGCTGCAGCTTCAGATAAGCAGTATGGAAGCTGGAAACACACTGGCAAACCTCAGTCTGCCTCTGGGCTAACTCCTTCCCTTGTTCTCAGAGCCACTTCATTTACTTGGTTGTTGCAGGTTTTCTCCCTGCTTTATTTCCTTGGCATTTCCTACCTTGGAGACTTGCAGGGCTAGAGAAATAGACCCCACCGTTTCTCCTCCCATACCCTGTCTTAACAGGAATACAGAATTCATAACATCATGGAAAGAAGGAAGGAATATGAGTCCGCAGGATAGAGATTAGAGTGCTTTAGACAAAGTTGCCATAATGCACTGGTCTTTGTACTCAGGATGAGTTTTACATCTAGGCTAGGTTATTGTTGGAGAAAAATAATCAGTCTAGGAGTGATTCTAAACAAGGGGAATCCAGGGGGAGGTGTTATTAAAAAAAAAAAAAAAGGATTTATAGGAGAGAAAAAAAGATTTTTCTTTAAAAATAATGGTACTTTTTGCTTATGTATGAACTTCTACAATTCTATTAAAATATTAAAAATAATTACAAGTTATGCTACAATTTCTTTTCCCCCTTGGTGAATGTAGGAAGCTAAAGCATTGTCACCTCTGTTATTTATAGTGCTGAGGGAAGTCTGTTGAAGTTTGCGTTGATCTTAAACATAAATAAACATGATAATATGTCAAATACTGCATTTTGGTAACTGCTATTTTTCACTCTTAATACATGGTTCAACTTCATATTTACTCAGATTTAATCACTTCTTTAGTTTAGTTTTGTTTAACTTTTGCACTTTGGTTTTTAAAGGTGATATATTTTATGTAGGTTCAGTCAGGGCTGAAAAATCAAGTTCAGTTGGAAGAGATGGAGAAAAAGAAGGAAAGCTTCTCTGACCTGTTTTTTAGTGTTATTATTAACTGGAAAAGGGAAAGAAAAAAAGAAAAAAGAGGATGACATCTACAGATGCTGAAGATTTGAAGGACATTGGAGAAGTATTTTAGACTTTAGTGATGAAGATGGGTGCCTAGAAGAAATTTTAAAAAGGACCTGAGCAATTTAGGTATTCAATTCCCCGTGGTTACAACCTGATTCCCACCTAACCTATTTTGGAGTCCAGTGGGATTTTCAAAAACTTATTTCTGCTTATAAACAGGGCATAAAATCCTGTGCACTCGTGATGACCAGAAATAATCAATTTATTATTTACCATTACTATTTACTTGGTTTAAATAAGTTTGGCTTAAATAAGGAATTTGTTCTGAGATATTCTTGATCTAGTGTTATTCAAAGTTGACATAATATACTCATGATTTCAACATCCAGCTAAAAATTATTTAACTTACAGAGGAAGAAGAAAAATCTGACTGACTCTCTTCATCAGTTTGCATTTCCAAAAGCACTGTAAAATCTTTAAAAAAAAGTGTTTAAAATTATGTTTTAATATTTCACCTCTTCCCTTCCAAAAACATATAGGTGAGCAATGTACTTCTTGTTAGCAAAAATAAAGGTGGCTCTGAATTTCATATAAAATTATATTTGAATGTAGTCATTTTACTATTTTATATGTGAAAATGTGCATGTGTATGCGTGTATACACACACCTACATAGTTACTTTCTTAAAGACATGTGCATTCGTATTTCCAATTTTTAAATGATATCAGTTTGCCTTAAGTAACATGGTTGAATCATTGATTACTGACATTTTAAATTACCACGGGTTATTAAATTTGTTATATTAAAAGCTACTATTATTTTAATAATACAATTCATATAGTTATTGTATTTACTAGTTTATTAATTAATTTTGTCTCATTTATGATGGAGTTCTTGGTAGGAAAATGAACAGGTTCATAGAAAACACCATGAGGATTTGCCCATTATTCCTTCTAAAATTTTGGGAAAGGAATATCATTTTTCTGGGGGGCTCAGAAGATTTCACTGGGAGACCTAGAAAAAAAAAAAGAAGGATACTAAGATACTATGAACTTCTATTGTGTACCTTGACTTCTAGTAATTTCCAGACCTCCTTCTCTGTACATGTACTCAAGTGACATATTTTTAATAGTAATTAATCATCAGAGGGATCGGTGTAACCGTGGGCAGGACACCTGCAGCGCTGGGGCTGTCTGTGCCAGCCAGGTGATGTGCCCGGGCCAGGCCGCAGGCCTGAACGTGCTCCTCAGCTTGTGCCTTTCCCCACGCAGCTCCCCGGCCAGTCGGCTGGGTTCAGTCTGAACGGCGCAGCAACACGTGTTGACCTTGCTAAGATAACGAAGCATTCATTAATTGATGTGAGGAGGTTCTAGACGGGGATATTTTGTGGTGCTCCCCCTTTCACTCAGCTCATGCCGCAGTGTTCAGGCTGCTTGGACTCCCTCCCGGCTCCAGGGCTTCCCAAGCGGCGCTTTCCGCGTCTCCTCCCTGCTCCTGTCTGGTGCGAGGAGGGGCCTGCGTAACCCTACCCCTGCTCCGGCAGCCTCGCCGCTCTCCCGCCTTCCCGGCCATCCCGGCACGGGCCCAGCTGCGCGAGGGCGGCCCGGCTTGCTGCCTCCGTAGCCTCTGGTCAAACAGGGGTGGATGTTCACGTTGCTCTTAACACCGAGGTGGCTCTACAAGTTCCTGCCTTACAATGGCACTTGATGACAGCAGCTTATATGCTAGGACTAGGATTAAGCTGAATTCCCATCAGAATCATTATCAATCAACAAGACGGAGTAGCCTGCCACCAGGCATCCTGCTAGAAAATGACTGTAAAGGAAGGTTTCCCAGAAATAGTAAGAATATAGAGCCAAAACATCCAAGGCGCCCCAAGACAAGACCTTCTCTATTTCCAGGTAGGACATGCTGTGTTAATACTGTCTTGCTGTGGGATCTTTCAAACTTTTTTTGATACTTGAGGGCTTCATTGGCTCATTTCAGTTAGTATTAAGACAGGGAATACAGTCCTCAGTTTTAAAACACTGTATTAAGTATATACTGATGTCACTTTATACCAGTCAGAAGGAACCAAAATGGACAGTCTTCCTGGCTATTTTTGTTTTCATGCTTTTGGTGTGTGAGGATTTTTTAAAAAAATATTTGGCATTTATTTAAACATAATCAGTTGCTTGTATAGTCCTAAAGGTTCTTAAAATTGCTTAACTCCACTTATAAAAAGCAAAAAATATAATAAAAAAAACCCACGCACATTTAAAGTTTCTATATAGATTTATCTGTGCATCTCTTCTGATAGTTAGTATGTACTGACTCTTTGGGTCAGGGGGTATGTATTAATTTTTTCAGGGAAGCTGATTTTTCCATGTAGCCAGAAATTAACACCACGAAATACTCCAGTGCATGCTTTGAATTCCTGGCCTGCACTGGAGCCTGCAATGTTTGTAGTTAATAGTTCAGTTTAACTCTCTAGTTGTTAAGAACAAGGCATAAGAGTTCATTTGAGTGAAGATAATGGGAAGTCGGTGTGTGGGAGGCAGTGTTGGAAATATGCCTAAAAATAGGCAGGAGATTAGTGTGAAGGCAGAGGGATTTGTTGCAAAACAATCAGGACATCTTTACTAGGAGGGCTTAAAAGGTTTTAGGGGAAAAAAAGTCAATACCGGCTCACCCCTGCAGAAACTGAAGATGTGTTTCTATGAGGTAATTGAAACAAATGAAATCCTATGTACAGGGAAAAATACACTCCTTTAAAATGTAGGTATCTTCATTTCCATTTATATTTATATTTAAAGTGCTATTTATTTTCTAAAGGTAGGAGAATGTTCCTTGATGAAGGTTAAATTTTTATTGGTACCTCCAGTGAACTGGAACCAGGGTAAAGAAATGGGAATACCAGTGTTGGAAAAGCTACCTTGGCTAATAGAATTTATGTGGGATTAAAAAAGCAAATATACCTCTGCTAAAGCGTGAAATATTTTAGCACCTTAGGAAATAAGGCTTCTTTTGCTCTTTTCCTCTCTTTTATGCAACTTCCTCATTTTTTTTAAGTGAAAAGTCCTACCATATCTTCAGTCAGGTATCTCAGGCATATTCAAGGCTCTTGTGCTTTGTGGTGCCTAAACAGGTTCTTCTTACGGTGGTGTTGTCTGTTGGTGACTGTCAAAATAAATACATTATTTTTGTCAGGATAAACTCTCTTCATTTTTCTCTTTCTCCTCAATTGCTGGGTTTTGTTATCTTCACATTTGTTTTACTCCTCGCTTCTGATTATTTTTCCTCTGGTTTCTTTTCTCCCTATTTTCCCCCTGAATTTCAACATTCCTATTAGCAAAATCATGCTGAACAGCCTTGGTTTTGCTCTCCTATGTCCTTATTCTGTTATGCCCGTTCAGATTTCTTCTTCATTCTGTGATCTGTCATTTTGTATTTTTTAAAAAAGCAATTGTTCATTCTCACTGCTCTCTTCACCCTCCCAAATTTCCACAATAAGCCATAAGCCATAATACTCCATAGTTAGGGCTGTGTCAGATGAGAGCAGTTTAATGTACTTGGTGTGTCTGGACACTTAGGAAATCCACTGCTGCTGTCACTGTACACTCAAGGACACTTAAGGTAATGCAGATTGCTGCTATAAGCAATTGATGGAGCATGATGGAAAGATGGGTGTAGGCTTTCATTTGGTAGGTGAGCAGTATACATAAGAGAACTCGATTTGCTTTTAAAAATAGGTTAACAAAATAAGCTAAAGTCCTTTAAAACATTGGCTTTGGTGCTGGCAATTGAGATTAGAGTGGAACTAGAGCTATATATTGATACACTTTCTCTGAGGAATCATGATGTGTCAGATATCATGAATGAATCTGAATGATTCTGAATGATTCTGAAATCTTTCTGAATTACCGGTATTGTGAAATCTGAAGCCTTCAAAAGAATAATGAGATAATTCATACTTCCTTTTTCAACCTAGTCATATACTACTATAAACATTTTAGATCTGTTTAGTTACACCTTCTTTTAAAACCTGTATCCCTGCTTGTGTTTTATATCCTGGTGAACCTATTCAGCTTTAGGACGTGCTACCAACTGAGTTTTTAATCAAGTACATCTTGTTTTCTTCCCCTGCATTCTTTCTGACTAGGCTTAAGTAATGAAACAGTCGCTTGTGGTGCCTAAGGCATCTAGATGCTCGGCGTAGGTCAGCTCACACATGGGACTCTTGTTTCAGACTTGATGGAGTCCGAGAGAGGCATCTGCATGAAGTAGGCTCGTTTCTCTTCACAACTATAATAGCTACAAAGTTTTTCTTTAAAAATGAGAGTGTTTATCCTGTCATCAAGAAGTTAGTCATGACAGACATATGCCTAGGCGGCACTATCCAAAAAAATGATATCACTAGGTTATTGTGTTCACTTCTCCATAGCAAGATGAGCAGAGGAGAGAAATTTATGACTATGCAGAGGCAACATGGCATTGCCAAAGGCACCCGCTGCACACAGGCACTCTTTTTGTCTTTAAACAAAGCACTTCATTTGTTCTTTACATTTAAAGAGCTGTTGAAGACTTCAAGGCCTGATAATATCAACTTGCCCACATACAAATTTTCTTTTCTAACATTTGTGCTTGTGGCATCCTTTACAGAATACAGGCACAAGTGATTATAAGCAACACTATAGTTCCATGTAACAGGAACAGGGGTTATAACCTCATAGGATTAGTTGCGTTTGTTTGGATCTGTTTGCAGGTGCTTGTTCAGCAAATCAGCATACCCATTATTGAACCTTACTCTAGCAGGATGCTATGAAAATGAATGCTGCCTTGTCTTAATCTAAAAATAAGTGTGTGACCTGTTAATGACAAATGAATGAGTTATAAAACCAGAGTGGGCAGTCAAGGTGCTTCAGGAGACCTTGTCTTTACAGCCTGACTTAGGAAAGGTAACTTGAACTAACTGAATGGGCATGCATTTAAAATTGATTAGTTAAAGTTCATTAAATGTCTATGTTGACTCGTAATCTGAAGTAAAACAGCTTGAAGAAAATTAGTTTGTATTTATTAAGGAATTGGAGAGGATGGGGAGATAGGCTGCTACTCTTACTGCTGCTCTTGGAATTTCCTTTCTGTATACTTGATACATAGCAGAGATGCATGAGATTTTGACCAGGATTTTTAAGGTTTTGAGTAAAGCAAAGCAAACATTAAGCAAAAAGTAATAAATTCTACTTGGAAGCATTCGTTGTGCAGACCTGGGCATGTTTGTCTAAGTGAGTGCCATTGGAAACCCACCTCTAGTATCATTATCAGTATCTTGTGGTTGTTTTTACTTCGTTTTCATGTACTAAGTACCTTTCATATTGTTGACTAATGCTCATTGACTGATTTGCCAAATTGGAGAGACCAAAGGTGAGAAAACAGCGCTGGGTTCTTTGCCTTTCCCAGAGCAGGTGAACGTCCCTCTTCCGGACCGTATGGCAGTGACTCAGGCTTTGTCTTCAGTGCCAAAATAAGGGTTGGGAATTCTGTGGGACAGCAAATGTGTTTTACTGGAAGTTAATGTATGGAAGGTCAGTGGTTAACAGTACCTTATCTAGCTACTTAGAAGTAAGAATGTAGGCTGCGGGTCTGTGGTTTCACAGCGGAGTAGCTAGTATGCTGTAATAAATCCGTCGCTTTTTTTTTTCAGTGAAAATATTGGCGCAGTTAGAAGTCTTGAGGCACTCCCTCAAAGCATTTCTGGAGTTCAGACCTGCATACAGTCTAGCCAAGTCACTTTCTAAAATAAGTAAGTTGACCTGATGCCATGTATGTATGCTGTTTAAAGTATTTTAAAATAGCTAAAGAAGGGAGGTCTCATATGTAAGAAAAAAGTTTGTAAGTTGTTCATTGGTGATATGAATAAGTTATTTATTTTTTTCATGAGGGTAAACAGTCAGATTGTGGTGTGGCTTTTCTTCTTTTGCTTCTGGTTTGATTGACTGTGTTAATTGGGAAAGACTTGCCAAAATCTAATTACTTTTAATAAGGATGGTTAAAATGATGGGTACAGTATGTGCCCTGATTCAAATGAGTTATAATGATCTGTGTGAGTGTTTTAATTTTGTGAAGATTCGAGCATCCTACCACTTCTCTGAAAAACAATCATACTGTGTGGAAATGATGTTTACTTGTAATCTGCCTCGGTGAATTGCTCTGCATTTATGGCAGCCCTCATGTCACTCTGCATTTTCGGTGCTCTGCTTTGCAAATACCAGCCATGGAGAGCCAAAGGGAAGGCCTCGCTTGTCCAACAGCTCTGCACTTCTTTTCGGAATTTAAAAAACAGAGTTATTTTCCCCTTAAGATTTTTAGCTGGTTTTGTGCCGAATTAGAATGTGACTTGCATTTTTGGTTCATTTATTCATTTGTTCATTTTTTGCTTACTTGTATTATAGAGATTAGTTCTGCATGCATTCTGGTTTGTTGATCCCTACGTTACGCTCCGCCACCGTGCTATCAAATTGCTATGTTACTGAGTGGGTGTTTTGTCAATCCATTGTTCTGGGTGTAACCACTTTTTTTATTAAGAAAAATTCTCACATTAATAACCCTTTTTCCTGAGCTGGCTGTATTTGGCTTTGCTCAGGGAAATATTACTGTGTGCATTACTTTTCAGCACTTCAGTTCTTGGATTGTTTGTGAACTGTCATTTCTTTGGAAAGGATGGGTTGATGATTCAAAGGAAAGCTTTGGATTCTGCACTTTGAAAAGTCTGATGTAATATGTGCATGTTGTCAAACTTGTTTTCTTCTTGTGTTTGCTCGTATTTTATGAGCTGTGGAGATTGATGTCGCAGTGTTCTAGTAAGGTGATGAAGATGATGCAGTCTCAGCTTTAAGTTGTATTTGGGAGCTGGAGGGTGACTGAACATGAAGAGGAGAGCGAGACAGGGAAGGCTGTTTCTGCTACTATGTCTTGGATTTTTTTTTCTGAATTTTCTTTCTTTTTTTTTTATAAAAAGAAAAAGCTGTTTGGTTGCATTTTGCTGTGTGGCCAGTGTCTGTTATGAATGTTAAGATTCCCTTGAGAGCAAAGGCTCATTTTATGAACAAAACCCATTATACCCACAGATATATTCCTTAGTAAGTAACGTATTGGCAACCATGTAATGTCTAAGGGTTCATAATGTGCTGAAGGACTTTGTGGAGCAAGTACAGCATTACCATGCTGATTTTCAGCATGGGGCTGTATCTGCTTGACCTTTTTTTTTCTATCTTTGTGCTGTCTAGAAGGTAATGACTAAAGGATGTAGTGAAATCTTAAAGTTTAGATTTACATACATAAATTTGTGTAAGAAAGAGCCTGATACTCTTGATTAACAATGAATAAATATAACAGATATTAGAATTCAAAATGGAAAATCACAGTTCTATCAGCAAGTTACTAAGAAATATCAGCAAAATAGGAAACATACATTTAAATATGTGTTCTAAAAAATTTAAGAACAAACCAGCCACTCTTTACATTAGTTGGTTGCCTTAATTAGATTGCGTCCATAGTAGTTTGGTGACATCAACATTTGCATATTATCTTGGTTCAAATATGATCTTAAAAGGGAGACTTTAGGAAAAAAAAATGCCCACCTTTGGCCCACAATGATTTTTCTTGCGCTAATGGATCAGAAACCTTGTCTACAATAAACTTTATAGCAGAGTTGAGAAACCGTTATCATTTCATTAAATGAAAGATAGTCATAACTTTTAAAGTTCTACAGAAATGTTTCTACTGTAATTGAAAGCAAATCAGCCAAGAAAATGTTTTAAAAGAATTAGACTTGAAGGTTATAATTTCATGTCTTTGATTTAATCTCCTCGCTGATGTGTTTTTTCCTCTCTTTTAAAGTGCAGTCTTCACATAAGTTAAAGTAGTTAAAAATATTGAAATATGCTCTCTTCACAGTCAAATATGTCTGGCTGAGTATAAATGTCCTGAATAGAAATCATTCAGTATATGCTACTTGAATAGTGCTTGGGTACTTTTGTATGCTTAGGTACACTTGCTAGGTGCATTTAATAGGCAGCTATTTTCCCTTTGGCTATTTATCATTTGCATAGCCCTATGTATACATTTAATATGAGCATGCTTTATCCAAGATAAATCACACGATGATCTTAGTATCCCTGAAATGAAAATGAAGAACTTCTGAATGAACATTTAGAACTTTTATTTCTTTTCTGTGTTGCCTTTGCTATTTTTTAGGTGAGGGAGAGGGAATCATTAAAAAGTACTGTTGCAGCAATTTCTGAAAATATGTACTTGCTTTTAATAAGAATAAAAAAGTCACTATTTCATGTATCTATTTAGATTGAGAGACTGTTTTTTCCTAAGTTAGATTCTTGGGAAGATATTCTCAGCGGAAGATTGATGCAGATAATAAAATTCATGTTAATTACAAAAGACTACCTGTAAAAGCTATCTGAGTGTAGCTAGAGCCAACTGGGAGGCTGTGTGCTGCTTCTGTGATAAAGATGTCCTGATAGAGTGAAGTAAAGGCCTGACAGCACTTCAGGTAGACCAGCTGTACGTAGATGCTGGCTTCATTTGCACACATTTTTAAAGAGAACAAATGCCATGAATTGTAGCCCTCATTTAAATGTTTGTATTTGTACTAATCAGGAGTTGTTAATTTGGAAAGTGTTTTTTATGAATCTGGGGATTGGATTTAAATGAGAAACTTAACTTGAGGAGTTCAGCACATTATTTGTTGCATTCTGGTTTCTTGGCAAATTGAAGTTTTATGGTCCTTCATACGATAAAATCTTAAATTATGTCTTACCTAAGATACCTAAGAACTTCTGGCTGCTACAGTCAATTGCAATTTCTAAAAACCTAGCAAACATCTATAATATTTTTTCTTAATAATTTACGTAAAAGCTACACTCAATTTAAGGAATTGTTAAATTGAGAAATATTCCACACTCATAGTGTTTCCAGTAAAAAGTTTCCGTGGAAAGGTAGTGGTGTTTGATGTAGTCTAAAGAACCTGAGTTATTTTTGTTTGTCTCTCAGAGCTACCGAAGTGCGTTCTGTGTAGTTTTGCTCTGTCTTTAGAATTACAATTCTGAAATTCCTTATGTCTGTATATTACAAAGTGCTTTCGTTTCAGAACACATTACTGCACATCTCTCCATTCATTTTGTTGTGAATTCTTTATAATAAACTCGTAGGTAATTTGTGAGGAAAACATTGTAAAAAAACATTTCATTTGACAGCTCTCCAACACAATTCAGAATTTAGCCAGAGAATTGAGAGAGTTGGATGTTGCTACCACATTTCAGAGAGTGTTTTACAGTACAGACTGTTCTCACCATCTGGCCTCGTGGCCGGAGAGGAGCCCCATATAGGCATGGCATGTATATTTTCCATGGTAGCACAGTTGAATCATCACTCTGTTCAGCAGGAAATAACAGTGACGTGTTAAAACTCAGAGCCAGTTTGTTCAAGGTGAGTCACCTTAAAATACCTCAGAGAGAGTTTGTTTAGGTTATCACAGACAGTTATTGACTATATGAAGGCTCATTCAAGCATTACTTTTACACTAGATGCTGAGGTACCACTGCAAAATTAAAAGTCTAGTCTGCACAAGAGGTTTCATTCTCTCATGAAGATCCCAGTGCCAAAGGAGGAAGACAAGGAAAGCAGAGTGCCTAAAAGGGAGCAGAATTTACAGGAGGGAATTTCAGCCTAGAAGTGTCTCATTTGCTGACGAGTATTGTTGATAAATAATATGTGAAAAAGTTGCAGTATGTCAAATTCCAAATTAATTCTGGAGCTAGAAAATCGGAAGTTCTTTTTTTAGATGCTAATAGTAAACTAATGCATTTTTTTGCAATTTGTCATTCTGAATGCTAGGAGACTCTTAAGTGTAATGTCTTGGCCTTTTCTCTGGTTTCAGAGTTAAAATGATTTTGTTCCTTCAAAAAACCTTAGTGCATTTCGGTGAAGAATTTTGTATCATCTAATGCTATATTTCAATTCCTCTGACTTGAAACCCCATCCTGAAAGAAGTCGTACTGATTATGTAAACCTTATTCAAAAGCAGGAAGAATGATGATGATAGAGATAGAAAAGGCTGAGTTGCCTCAATCTTTACTATCAAGACTTGCCTTCAGGAATCCCAGGCCCCAGACTAGTCAGGACTAAGACAAATGCACTTTTGGTAGTGGAGTCTCGAGTTAGGGAACACTTTAAACAAGCTGGACCTACATGAGTCCTCGAGATGTAATGGGATGCACCTATGATTGCTGAGGGAGTTGGTTGATGACATTGTGAGGCTCAATAGTCCTTGAAAGGTAATGGCCTTCAGGGAAGAGTCCTGAAGACTAGAAAAAAGCAAATGTCACTCCTGTCTTCAAGAAACAGGATCCAAGTAACTAGAGACTGGTCAGGATCACCTGAGGATCACCTCAGTTCCTGGGAAGATGATGGAACAAATCCTTCTAGAAATCATTTTCTAACATTTGAAGGACAAGAAGGCGACTGGGAGTAATTAGCATGGATTTATGAAGGGGAAATCTTCCTGAGCAATCCAATAGCTTTCTGTGATGATAAGCTTCCAATGGCAATCCAATAGCTTTCTGGCTTGATAGGTGAGGAGAGAGCAACAGATATTCTTTATCTTGATGTTAGCAAGGCTTTTGCCAGTGTCTCCCATAAGGTCCTCATGCACAAACTGAAATACGCACAAGATGAATGGACAGTATGGTAGACTGAAAACAGGCTAAATTGATGGGGTTGTGCTCATTGGTACAATATAAAGCTGGAGGCCAGTCACCAGTGCAGTACCCCAGGTTTCCCAGGGTTGAAACAGGTTCCGATACTATTTAATATCCTTTTTTTTAAAAAAAATATGGGAATGTTAGGACAGAATGTGCCCTCAGAAAGTCCGCAGATGGTACAAGGTGGGAAGGAGTGTGTGATGCACCAGGTGGTTGTGCTGCCGTTCAGGCTGTCCATGGCAGACTGGAAAAATGGGCTGACAGAAATATCATGAGGAGGAAGTGCCAAGTCCTGCACCTGGGGAGGAACAACTGTGTGCACCAGTGCAGGCTGGAGACCGACCAGTTGGAGAACAGCTCTGCAGAGAAGGACCTAAGTCCTGGCAGACAAGCTGACCATGAGCCAGAAATGCGCTTTTGGGGCAAGGAAGGCCCAGAGTATTTTGGGCTGCCAGCAGGTCAAGGGAAGTGATCCTTCCCCTCAGCCCTGAGGCCACCCCTAGAGTGCTGGGTCCCGTGCTGTGCTCCCAGGTACAAGAGAGACATGGACACATTAGAGTGAGTTCAGTGAAGGACCACAAAGACGATTAAGGGACTGGAGCATCTCCTGTTATGAAGAGAGGCTGCGATTCTAGCCTAAAGAAGAGAAGATTCAGTGTATAAATATCTGATGGGAGGGTATAAAGAGGACAGGAACAGACTCTTCTTAGTGATGTTCAGTGAGAGAACAAGAGGCAATGAGCACAATTTGAAATACAGGAATTCCATTTGAACACAAAGAAACATTTCTTTGTTGTAGGGGGAATAATACGCTGGCACAGGTCGCCTAGAGAGGTTGTAGGATCTCCTTCATTCTTGAACATATTTGGAACTTGACTAGATAAGGTCTTGAGCAACTGCTGTTTTGGCCTGTTTGCTAGGTTGAATTAAACCATATCCAGAGGTTTCCTTCAACCTCAGCTATTCTGTGATTCTGAGATACTTCCAAATCTCTTTATTTTTTTCTTTAGACGTAACAGAACACATAACACAGTTCTGTGGTACTTCTGAAAATCCTCTTACAATTTAATAGGCAGATATCTACACCTTTGTGTGCAGACTAATTAGAGATGTACTAAGCATAATCCTTGAATTTATTGCCATGGGCACTTCTCTATACACCAACTTGATCAGGATGTCATCTTTGAAACAGATAGATGTAGCTATATGAATTAATTTATGTGAATGTTGCTTCAATATCAAAATGAATTTGAGCATCCGTTCTGTATTATTGCATCTTACAATTGCTTTTCATACCCAGTTCATCACAGCTACGGATTTGACACTCTCATTCTATTATTTTTATTTATTTATTTATATTGTAGATTTGAAGAACATTTTATTGTATTTTGAGTTGCTCTGTATGGGTCCCAGATGAATTTCCAAATCGAAATTTATGGTATTTTTTTCAAATAGAGGTACAAGATTTTAAGTAAGTGCCCCAAAAAACTCTTTTTCACCTTACACAAGGTCAGAGTTCTCTTGGTTGGGATTGCAAAGATACAGTTTCACCACAGACTTATTCAGTATTTTCCCTACCTCCCCTGCAAATACTTTAGTTCATAACCTGCTTCGTATTCCTCAAAACTGTTCTAATTCTTCTCCTCTGTTTTTCGAGGTTACTGCAGTTGTTCTGGAATGTCCTCATGCCTCTTTTTACTGACTACCCTCTCAACTATGTTATCAGAAAAAAATCATCTACTTTTTTTGCTCTTTGTGAAAAACACACGATGAAATTGTCACATGCAATCCCATAGACATAGGACTGTATATGTCATGGAATGTTCAAGCACTCCACTGTCGATTTTTCCTTGCACTTTCCTTCCTTTTCGTTATACATTTCTCCTGTGACACTTACCCATCTCCATTTTCAGACCAGTGTATTTTTTTTTCCTAAAAATTACCTGCATTTCACTTCATCATATGAGTTTCAGAAATGCAGTTAAACGAGTATGTAATTTGCAGAGACTTTGACAGTTCTTACTGCTCCCTTAGGCCAAGTACACTTCAGTGCAGTATCATTGCTCCATTCTCACAGTAGAAGTCTAGAAGGAACAGGTGTAGTTCCTTCAGCAGATCTAACATCCTAAAGAGAGAGATTTTTATTATTCGTTTTCCAATTTTTATACTGAGCCCAGTTTTAGGTATAGATGGAAGAATTTAGGTATGTAAATCAGTGTTCAGGCACATAAATGCTCCAGGATGGATTACATTGGATTGCGCTTCAAGCTGAGGTTGGTGTGAAGTGCCTTTGTGTTCTCCCAAGCTTAAAAACCTTGCTAGTCCCACAGAGGAAGGGTTCCTCCATGAGAAAGCTGGTCTCACTGCCTAGGAGTGTTCCCTGATCCAGACAACTGTGGTAGGGTTCATCTTTCCAAATCAGACATTTACTGAATAAATGTCCATACCTAAGCCAGTCACTTCAGATTCCCTTTAGAGATATTGGAGTGATACAGGCATTTAGGGCTCAATCTGTGTGATCTATTTTAGATGTCAGCAGTAAAATGACATGAATGATGCCTTAGAAGCCCTTATTTTTGTGTATTGACTACAAAGAATTAAAGCCAAGTAGTTCAGATGGAAGTATCTGTATAGTAAACATCTGCATTCAATCAAACAAATCCTACCTCTTCAGATATCTATAGCAGCCTGTCTTCAGCTTCTGCCTTTTAGTGAGGAAAGGGATTGTGTACATGGGAAGGCAGAGGTGCAGGAAGAGGTTGAAGAAATAAATGCTTCGCTACTTCCAGCCTTTCACTGGTTGTCAGCAAGTTTTTCAGGCAGTATTGGTGCCCCCCATAATTGCAAGTCAAGCCAAATTTGAAAATCAGAACAGGATAATTTTGAACCTGCAAATTTAAAAAATATAGCACAGGTTTGTGTGCTTGCCAGTTGTAAGTTGTTGTCTTTAATCATTATTATTAACAATGTTTGTTCATATTCATGAACGCTTATTTTACTTCATTTTTAATAAGATGTTATTGATCCCTTAAATATTACAAGATTATGCCTTCCAACAAAAAATCGAATGTGTTGAATCTAAACAGCCTTTCTGTACAGATTTTTTTTTGAATTCCATCAGTTCTGGGAAACTTGTCTTAAGCAGTATTGCCAACCTGGGTGCCTGGTAGAGGTGCCTCATGTATGGAAGTTACAGGCTATAAATCCTTCAGTGAGATTGCCACTGGCATTGATGCCGCAGATGTGGCCACAGTCCTGTTTTCTGCTCTCAGTGAGCTCTGAGCTGCGTTAAGTAACCTCTGATAAGTATTTCTTTGTGTAAAGTTCACTTTAAGATGTCTATACTTATTGATAAAAAAAGAAAGAAAAGCAGTACCTTGCATCCACATCCATGCACACAGTAGCTCTGCTTGTTTCTGGGGCCCCGTGTGTCACTGTGTGCTCTTATGTTCTTTGAACAGCATCCTCTGTAAGTGATTATGTGCAAGTCTGCATGCATAACCATGCTGGAAAATGCCAGAATAGAAAATACTGTATTTCTGCAGAATATTTACTCAAGAGCTTAGATAACACATAACACAGGGTAGTTAGTTAAGTAAATATACTTATTATTGCCTTTGTTATCATTCATTTTTAGGCATGACTTACCACTGCATACTTTCTTCTTTTAGGTAATAAGCCCATCTAAGATAACGTTTTCTCCTTTAGCTGATAAAAAGCAGATTTTCAGTTTTGCTTTGCATATTTTTTCGTTGAATTGCATTTTTCATTTAAATGTAGCATGACACGTTCTCATAAAAACTTCCCCTCTTAAACACGACTTGCCTTTTCTAATGTAAGCAGGGAGCTACCTTAGAACTTGTCACTCTCAGAACACACGGGAGTTTTTTCCAGCTTAGTAAGAGAGACTCTAGAAGACGTTAAAGACGCAGTTACAAAGACTGCATGTATGTTTAACTTGCCTGTGTGAGGGCAGCAACGCTTCTCTTCACTCAGTGCTTAGAGAAGCAGCAAGGGGAAGGAGGCTGGAGCTCCATTTCCTGTGTGCAGTTGGAGTAGTCACTCCTGCAAAGCCTTCACGGCAGCTACGGAGGACACGTGCACAGCTGTTCATCAGTTACAATGTCCTGTGTTGGAAAAAGTGCAGCAGAGCAAAAACAGAGCAAAAAAATGTTTACGTATCTCCATAACAGAGTGCTTTCTTCCCACGGGTTACTGTGAGAAGTGAAGCGATGCAGGCTTATAGATGATGCTAGGAAAGGAAAGGAAAGGAAAGGAAAGGAAAGGAAAGGAAAGGAAAGGAAAGGAAAGGAAAGGAAAGGAAAGGAAAGGAAAGGAAAGGAAAGGAAAGAAAAGAAAAGAAAAGAAAAGAAAAGAAAAGAAAAGAAAAGAAAAGAAAAGAAAAGAAAAGAAAAGAAAAGGAAAGGAGGGTTTTGCCCTCCTGTTCTTTAAAATATACAGATAGGATTTTGCAAGTCATGACAGGTATTCTTATGTAATACCAGTGAAGTTTTTTTTAGCCAAAGTTTTATTTCCTATCCAGCAAGCAACGAAGCATGCAGCTGTGTAAGTAAAAGTATTACATAAAACCCCCAGTGTTGTGTTTGCTAGTGTTTGCCTAGCAGGTTTACCCAGAAGTGGATTTCAAAAATACGTGAAACAAGATACTCCCTCTTAAATAACTGTTTAAGAGTGAGATGTTTGATAGGCATTCTTTTTTTCTATGAATTCAGAAAATTATTTTGAATAGTAACAGGACAAAGCTAAGGCAGATGCATAACGGGCAGGAACTTCAGGTAATAATGAGGACACAAAAGATTCACTGCATTCACCTGACCTAATCCTGACCTAATTATTTCTGACCCTTCCTTACTGTAGTCATTTATATAGAATTGCTGTAAAACAGCCAGTGAGTGTAATCTTTTTTTTGCTGATAGCTATTTCTGTTTATTTTGGATAAACTTTGGATGTTTGCAGAAGGATGAGGGCCGTGGTGATTGACACCGTAGCCATTAAAGATAGAAGCTGAGCTAAGAATGTTTCTGTGTAGGTTTATGTGGGTGCCATGCAACTATTCAGGAAAATACTAATTTCTTGATCTACCACCAGGCATGACTTCTTAGGTTATCCTAATTTTTGAAGAATTCCTTTTTCCTACCTTGAAACGAACCAAAAACAACCCCCCAGAATCATGGATATTATCTAGCTAAGTGGTTAGCTTGCAGTTGTTGCTGGCTGTGGTGCTAGTTTGAACCACCTGACTCTGAACTTTGAATCTTTCCGATAGCGCTTCTGAGTAAAGGGAGGGAAAAGCCACTTGTGCAGCAATGAGTCGAGGCCTTAGTGTGCCAGGCTCTTCCCTCGGAGCAGAGGCGTGATTCCTGCTCCCAGGAATGCACCATCCTGTTTGGAGCACCATGTGGCCTCACTTGTGAGAGCAGTAGGGAAAGATGATGCAGGGATACATCTAACTCGATACTTGTGGATCATTTGAAAGAGTAGTAAAGCCCAGCGATAGTTATCTAAGGTCACAGCTAACCCTGGCTGTAGCTCAGTTTACCTGTTTTAGCCAGCTAGTTCCTATGCAAGTTTTGCAGGGGATAGTATTTTTTGGAGTAGTTCAGGGGGAATGTTTTATATATACGATCATACAGAGGGAACTGCAGAGACATTTATGTAACATGGGAACGGTTGTGCTCAAAGCCGAGGCCTGACTGGTCTCACAGCTTCTGCGATGGGAGGCACAACCTGACACCCGATAGGAAGGTGTAAGAGGAAGCAAATGTAGTGCTGCCTGATCCCATGTGCAATGCTACATCCTATCTTGATCTCTGAGAGGTGGAAGTTGGCTGAGACCTTTCTGAAATGTTTGTTCTCATTTTCTTTATGAGAGAAGTAAAAATGGACTTCTAGAGTTAATAGCTCTAGTGGAGCCAAGGGACATAAAAAAAGGTTATCTTTCTACAGGGCAATGAAAATGTTGAGACCTGAATGTCCAAATAGGTCAGTCAGAAAAGAAGAAGTGTTAATAATTAAAGACAAAACCGGAGAATGGAAAGTTTTTTTTTAAAAAAATGAGTAAGCAAGTAGCTAATCACAAGAACATCCTGGGTAAAGCCAAGGGAAGTTTGAATACTATAAGAGAGTTAAGAAAAAGGAAGATGCATATCTGTAAATACATATATATTTTTCCGAATCTCAGATACTAAAACCAAATTGCAAGAAGTGTGTAAATTGAGACTATCTGAGCAATGGACTAGAACTGGAGAGCAAGTTCACGCTAGTGCACTAAAAATTCCTGCTCCTAGTTGCAATGTAATTGTGGTTTAAAGAAAACATTGGACATAGGGAGTGTGTTATATGGAGCTGTGCTGCAGAAAGTAAGTTTTGAGCATTTCATTCTACATGGGAGGACAGAATCAGAATAAAAAGATGCGTCTTCGCTGGTGTTTGGCTCAGAGATACCTTGGACCTCTGAAGGCAAGAGCATTGGGAAGGGAAATAATCCCTGAGCCTGAGGTTTCTGAATCAGCTGTAGGTAGAACTGCCCCCGTGCCCATCTCTGGAGGCTCAGTTTGGCCTCCGGAGGATCCGCAGCCTCTGGCACGGCAGGATGGCCGGGAGCGGGTTCGGCCCCTGCTCTGTGGATCTGGGAGAGGAGAGTGTGTGCCTGCTAAGGCAGCAGCACGGAGAAATGGAGGGAAGCGCAGCAGCCTCGTGATCTCAGCTGTAATAACATGCCATGATTTGAAGGCGTCCCTAGAGACCCTGCAATAACTGGCAATATCTAGTGATCGGCGCTGCAGCCCTTCCCTCCCGCCTTGCTCTTATCTGCTCCTCCACCGGCCTTGCAGGCCGGGTGATACGAGACGCTCGCACCGCAGAGAGGAAGTGGAAGATGTGACCCTGCGTTCTGCAGTATTCAGGGTTTAGTCTATGCATTCTGTAAAGAAATTTCTTAATTAGAGTAAAAGAGCAACAGCCAGACCTTCTGGGTTCGCTCTGTCCTAGGCTTTGTGTAACCTGGAACAAGTAATTTAGGGTAAATAACCTAATGTAGATTATATTTTGAGTGGGTGGGTGGGGTTCTTTTGCTAACCTAGTGTCTCAACAGACACCCAAAATTAGAGATGCTGTCAATGGTTGTTTGGAAATTCCCAGCTCTAAGGAAATTCTGAAAAAGTAATATCAAGTAGGGTCATTTGGAAAATAGGTTACATCATTTTATCTAAAATATAGATACAAATTCTTGACACAATTGAGAAGGAAGGGTTTATAGGTTTCTAATAAAAGAAAACAGCTTTTTCAAGGGATATGGCCAGGAAACTGTGAGACACCAAGCAGAAAAAAAATACTGCTCAGATTGTTCTTCATGCCTGCCAATGCACATAGGCCACGCTCCGGGGACGCAGGCTGCATCCGGACTTGTGCAGAGGGGTGTCCTGTGTGGGTTGTCCGAGTCTGTGCTCCAGTGGTGACAGTGCCCGTGTCAGGATGGCTCACAGGGCTGTATGGTGTGACTGCTTGTATGGGAGGTCTGGGGAAGCAAAGGCTTTTCCTGCCCGGCTGCTGCTTCCAAGGGCTGTTCAGTCGTGGGGAGCGAACCACGGAGTCCTCAGAGGACGTCTCAGTTTGACAGATGCAAAAACAAAGTCAAGGAAAGGATAACGGTAGTTTGAATCCTGAAGGCATAATTCCAACGGCACCTAACTAATCCCCTGGAAAATCTCCAGTAGGTTGTTGTCGTTTATTATTATTTACAGGTAAGAACCTAAATCACAAAGCACCTACAATATACACATCTACTGTTGTGAATTTAATGAACAAGCTGAGGATGGGATCTGGGTGTATTTAAATAATATCAAGTGAGGCTTTTTTATATTTGGCATGATTGTGTCCAATTTCTTTAATTGTCAGATACACCATATAGAAATACAGACATCTGTTTTATTTCAGAGTTATCACAGTTAGAATGTAAATTTATTCTCTATGCATTGTTACCATGTTCTGCTGCTTCTGGTTGTTTTGCTTTTCATCACTAGATGGCAATATCTTAACATGCAGTTCCAAACAGAAGGAAAAACAAAATGGTGCAGCAAGTATTGAGAAATAAAACTAGGAAGGCTTTGTTTCTCTATTTATAGCTTATCACATTATATTAGGTTTGCTTAATGAAATCTTATTTTGTCCAGTGGTTTCATGTCAATGCATACTTTTAATTTGGACCCTCAAAATATGTTTATTTTTTATTGACTAAATCATGTAAATTTATAAATCCCTTGTAAATCATATCCCTTATTTAGATAATTTTCATCTTCATTTTTGCAGAGGATGTTAGTCCAGGATATGTATAACCTGTTTTGTTCATGTTGGCTTGAATCGTTTAGTGTTTTGCAAACTATAATAAGAAAAACAAAAAGATACTGTTGCAAATATTTTAATGTAAGGAAAGAAAAAGATTTTGCAGTTCATAAACTCAAGATATGCTATTTTAAATGAATAAAGTCAGTACATCATACGTGTTTTTTTCTGATTGAATGTAAAAATATTATTTTTTCTTTTATTGCTGTCCGACATGTGGACATACCACTTCACAAGTAATAATAAAGATGTCTTTTATTGTCCCCCTAAAAGAAGGGAGAGCAATTTGGGTACCTAAGCATAGATGTGTAGCAGCTCCCACTGCCGCTTCAGAAGGAAATGGATCTTCTATAGGTCTCGTGTCCTATCTGCCAGTCCCAGTGGATAGTGCACATGCCTTAGGATATTGAAAATGTCATGAGACGCCTATATTTAGGTACCTGGATACCATCCCAGCAGGACCAGTATCCTTCTGAAAGTCAGTGTGGCCTTTAAAGAGAACATCGTGAAGAGGATCAAGGTAGTTCGTTAAAGAAGGGAATGTGGAGTTGTAAATGCAATGCCATGTATCCCAGGATTGAAGAATGTTGGGTCCCTTCTGTTTGAATCCTTCTGTTAACATGTGTTCTGTACTGGAATCAGATCCATTTGGCAGTCATTCCTGTACGTTTCTTTATTTTGTCCGGAACCAGAGCATGTAAAAACCACAGTAACCTTAATAAGCTGCCTGTATTAATTCCTTTTGAAAACAACTCCAGACAGACAAACTTTGATATAAACTACACCGGGATAAATCCAGGCCATGGAAATCAGTGCTGTAGGGGTAATTCAGCTATAACAGATCTTCTGGCTAAAAGGGCACAGCATTTTGCACAAAATAAGGAGGACAAGCTACATGACTTGATAAAGCCATAGAAAATCAAAGTCTGTGCTAGAACTTCCAGGATTTGAATGCAGATACTTTTGGCTTTGGGATCTCAATTCACATTATTGGAGTCAAGAAGGAGTTGAGCACAAGCAGACTGGTGCCTAGGAAAGCCAGAACAGGGTACGAAGCACAAACTAAGCAAACATGAAGCCAAGTGTTTTGCTGGCTTAGGGCTGAATTGTCTCTTATCTTGCAGGATCCTATTCTAGAACAGATTGGGTTGTAAAGATGGATCATTGCAGGCTAAGGAGAGTCTTTGTACTATGAGCAGGTACTTGTGCAGTCATAAATACAATCACTGTGGTTTATGGATGAAATCTAAACCAAAATCTTTAGCAGTCTATTATGTAATCACCTGCTACATAAGTTAAGACTTATTCTGTTAGAAAATAAGGAAATAAGCAAATAAGGAACATGCTGTTTTGCTCATTGGTTTCTGCAACCAGTGTATATGCACTAGGAAAGAGCATATATGAAAAATCTAAGTATATATTGACTTTGCTACTGTTGTCACCCCTCAGAGACTTCAGCTACTCTTTGCCTTTAACCTCAAATTCCAGAGAGTTCAGATTGCAAAACCTACAGCACCAAATGGCTCTTGTCAACCTAAGTGAACTAAAAGGAGCCCTGGAAATTATACAAGAATTGTGCTATAATCATATGTCCCAGTGTTTCTTTAAGGATTGCTGCAAGTATTGCTCAGAATAAACAAGACTAAATTGCCCATATGACTATTATAAATCGTAGTCACCAGAAATGTAAACAAAATGGGTGCCCATACTGCCCAATATTAAGAACAGAAGTGCAGCGCGTGACTCTCAGAGGCGGCTGCCCTACGCGTCCCGCGCGGCCAGGGAAGATCCAGGCTGCTGCGGAGGGAACTGCAGTCGCTGCGGGACTCCCACTCCCGAGTCACCCCGAAGGATTCGGCCGCCAGCCGAGGTGTCCGGGTTGGGTGCTCAGGGCAGCTGCTGTGAATACCTTGAGCGCTCTGCGTTTTGTGTCACTCTTCTTGAGCCCAAGTTTTGCTAGTCAATTTTTCAGATGTTTTGCAATGAAAATAGCCATCCATTCAGTGCTCTCATTCTGAGGGCACTTCTGACTATGCTGATGAACAAGTTCTCATAACCTCATTTTTCCAGAGTTGGGGCGTGGAAATTCCAGTGTCTTTTCTCCTGTGGGAGAGGGGTATAGGACAGTAACCCAGGGCGCCTGGATGAGGGCCACTGATCATCGCACAGAGCAGAGGAAGGAATGGGAGGTGGACAGCATGGCAGGAGTGCAGAGTTGGGATTACAGACCAAGGTTAATATTGAAAATATTTTTCCTACCACTGTGGCAGTTAACAGGTGATTGATCCATCTTGGTAGATCTATGTAGAGCTTACAGTTGTGATTTTTGATTCCTTCTGTTAAAATGCAAAGCTATTATATTACTATTAACTTACCATAAACTCCCATGTAACAATATCATAAAAAAGGGCTTGCTGTATTTGTAAATATGCCAGTCTCTAAGATCCATCATCAGAAAGTTTGTTTGCGCTGGGCTGGTTGTGTATACATATGCCAGCCTATCTTGCACAAGCTGAAATACCTAATCAAATGCTAAAATACCAGAAATTCAACAAGTGGAAGCTGTGCAACTTTGAAAGTTTTTAGTCATGTCAGCTTCCATAAAGTAGGTTTAAAGCACCAAATTAGAATGCTGCCGTTTCTGCCATTTCAACATGTTAGACCTTTTATATCAGGGTTTCCAAAATGTATTCAAAAGCGTGATATTTGGAAGATGTCCTACTATCAGAGCTGAATTTAGACTAGCAGATATTTACATTAAATCTAACATTTCCAAGTTTGGGAAAGTATTTTAAGAGTATTTAATGATATAAATTAATATGGGTTTAGTTGGTTATACATTTCATTTTGAAGAGCTGTTAGAGGAGAAGTTAACTTCTTAGGTGATTATCATCTAGGTGGTGCTTTCCAAAGCAGAGCTGATGGTGTAGGCATATCAGCTCTGAAGTAGGTATGGTCTTAACAAAAGAGCTGATTACTGTGCTGTGCTACTGAAGGAGTGAAAAAGTAGTTTCTCTTGTAGGTGGATTTTTAATCAGACTAATGAGTTGTAAACATTTCAGAGTGCAGTGGAAACTGTTCTTCAGCCTGTGTCTGTTAACACAATTTTGAGATCAGGAAGCATGATATAAAGGATTATGTTGGACTATAGGCTTTTCTGGATGAGTAACATTTGCATTGTTACTTAAGGTAAATCTTGGAGGTTGGCAAGTAAAGAATTAAAGTGAGCACTATTAAAAACTCAGCTGAGTAAAAATGTGTGACAGAATAAAAAGATGATATTTAAGTGTTCATGATCCTCGACAGTTTTTCTCAAAGCAAGTATAGATTTTAAAGGGTCCAGTATCTGGTGAGGATGAAAGAAAAATTAAGAATAAGATAAGGCCACTGAGTGAATGTCTTGCCTTTATTTTCCATAAGTGTGTAGCATTGACTAGAGGAACAAAGGCAGGACAGATCATAGGAAAAAAAAATAGCAAGTATGATGTGGAAACAAAACTCAAAGGTCTTCAAGTTCACGTTGCAAAAACCAGATGATTTCCCTTTCATGACAATGAAAGAACTGGCATATGAAATTGCCGGTCAGGTGGTAACATTTCTGATGAGTCTATCAAAAGAAAGATTCTGCCTTTCACACAGAAATTGTGTTTCGTAAGGGGGAAAAATGATCCATGACTCCTGAGAAGCCACTTGCCCTCAGTTACACTCAAGGCTTTGAAACAAAATTTGGTGGGAGACGGTAAATAAGGTTGTGGATTTAAATGAAAGCGGGGTAAAATGTGATATGGATTTAGCAAAGACAACTAGTTGCAAACTAACCTTATATCTTTGTTTTCAACAGTAGGATTGTGTTAGAATTAATAAATATGTGGTATTCAGAAAAGCATTTGATGCAGCATCACAGAGGAGATTACTACTTAAATCCTTGGAGGTAGGAATCAATGCAACAATTGTAAGAATGAATAAGGAATGCTAAACCTGACTGGAGCCATCTCTGCTGAAAAATCAGTTAGTAGGATGGTGGGAAGTCATCAATGCTAGGTCTTGACACTAGCCATATTTAGTATTAAATATAACATTAATGGTAAAAAGGTTGAGTGTGCTGGTTGAAATGGGATAGCATCTAATGAAGGAGTGTCCTTGGTGGTGGGCTGATCAGGCTCTCAAATAGAGAAACTGGATGATGTCAAGACCCAGAATGGTTTAACAGTACCATGAGGAATGCCTGATAAAATCCTTTTGTTACATGGTAAAATCACATCTAAAATACTAAAAAACTTTCTGATAGTTGAGATGAGAAAGGGTATGAACTGGTTTTGAGTAAGTTTAGGAACTGGAAGATGATTTCAAAAGTAAGTTTCTACATCAGCCTTCCATTCACAAGGACACAAAACTATGCCTCAAGCTGAAACATGTTTACAGAAGACATCTAGATATCTTCACTGAGAATCACAGGCATTTGAACTCAATGATTCCTGCATTTCCTGCATTCCTTTTTTTTTTTAATCCAAAGATGAAATCTGCTGCATACTGAAGCCAAAAATAATGTGTAAATATCATTGTTGACGCATTTGCCAGAAGAATCAACAGCAGAGACACTGTATTGGCTTGGATACTGTAATTATGAGATGCTGCAGGAAATTTATTCCACTAAATAGAAGTAGTAGTGTAATTCCCAGAAAATAATATCTAGAGGGATGATAACAAGAATATATTAGACAAATATTTGGGAAACAGATGCTTCTTACTTTCCTTCATTACCATCAAAATGGACACAGTGAAGTACTGTGATTATCTGAAATAAAACCATAGAAATATGGAAACTGTAGCTAGCAATTACATATTTTGTAGCGAATGCAGACAGGCTAACAAGCAATGAATTGCTTCTGCCTCATTTTCTTACACAAATTCAGTCTGCCGTCTTTCTTTTTATAAAAAACCCATCATTCAAGATCAAGATGACACCAAGCGGAGCGTTTTCAGCGGCGCTTCTGCAGGGAGGGCCCCCGCGCAGGGAGCTGTGTGTGTTTGTCACCCCGGGCTCGGCTGCCGCCTCTCGCCCGTGCCGGGCACGGGGCAGGACGGAGGCCGAGGGCCGCTCGGCGGCGGCGCGGGGGGCAGAGCCGCGGCCGCGGTGAGGGGCGTCGCGTGCGGCGGGATGCGGAGGGCGCTCGGCGCGGGGTGTCTTCCCGGGGAGAGCGGTGACATCCCCGCAGCCGCAGCGCGGGCGGCGGCGGCAGGGGGGCTCGGGCGGATGCGGTGCCCGGGGGAGGTGCGCACGCTCCGCCTGCCCGCCGGCCGCGCGGGGAAAAGCGCTGCCCGCAGGCAGCCTGCGCGCCCGTCCAGCGCCGGCGCCTTCCACAAGATATTGCAGCCGTGTTCATGGAACAAGTGCCGCGCTGCTGCGTGTGCCCGAGCCGAGCGGCAGAAATTTGCCCAGCTGCGGAACGGAATAAATGAAAACCCGTACTGAGGGCTGGAGGGGATAAAATGAACGGCAAATACATAAAGTAGGAGCCCTGAAGGAAGAGCAAAGGACAAAAATCTCCCGGTGTGGTTTTGTTGTTGTTGTTGTGGAGCCTTTTTTTTTTTTTTTTTCAAGCGCTTACCTACCATGAGCGGAAGAAGTGGATCTGCAGAGACTTCATTTCCTCCTCTGACCCCTCGTTTACATCACTAACTGGTGACAGTCACATCTACATACATAGTACCTGCCACTTCAGCTGCTTCAGAATTATAGAAGCCTCTTTGTATGCAGCAGACATGGCTAGCCAGCAGGATTCAGGCTTCTTTGAAATCAGTATCAAATATTTACTGAAATCCTGGAGCAATAGTGAGTAGCAGAAGAGTAATCTTTTCATATTATGCATTGCTTGGTATAGAGCTAGGATAACCTAAAGAATAAAACCTTGTATGCTGTTTCTCTGTGCTTGTGTTACATAGACTGAATGATTTTTGCTTTTGTCTGCTCTAAAACTCAGAATGACAGAGACTTAAATAGGTTTCATTAACTGCAAAGGCTGTAATGAGATTATGCTAGATTTTGCTTGATTGAATTCTCAAGTTAGGCTGCTTTGTGGCTCTGTATAGCAGTACATTTCAGTGAGTGCATTCCAAGCAGCATTTCCTGCCTAGATGTTTATTTGATCAGGCTTTATCTAAATATTTTTGAAATGCTGCCTAATCACAAGGGTGTGGCATTGCTCAGAAGTTGGATTTTATGAATTGTGCACTGAGGACAAAGATCTAATGGTTATGGTTCAGGTCTGAAAGCCATTATTGTGATGTGATGAAAAGCAAAACATCACTTACTTATAGCTGCACTTCCCACCCTCTGTGCTTAATTTCAGAATCTTGTGCAATATTTCCGTCTAGAAAGAATCCATGTGTTTATCTAACCCAAGCTGGCTATTACAGAATGTAAACAAATGACATTTTAGTCTTCCTTGGTCTTTTCAGTACTGCTGTTCCTAATTTCCTTTACTGTCTAAATCACTCTTCTGATTTTTAGCAGTATTATATTATATAATATGGGTTGCTATATAAAAGTAGTGTTTGCAAATATATTCAGATTATATAAGACCAATGGATAATTCTGGCACAAATTTGCTTTTTCATTTAGAAAATGTGAATAGTATATTCCTTTTCCATATGAGCTTACATTAACAGGATTAGTTCTCCATAATTAACTGTTTTAAAAATATAGAAGACAATGTCTCTGGAAAAATCCAACTTGGTTACGTATGCAGTAATGTTCTGATCATCTCAGTATCTATAATTTAATAGCTTCTGCATGAAAGAATAGTATTTAACGATGCTATGGTATAAAAATTTGTACCTTAGCAAAATCTACCTGATCTAGACATATATCTGAATACCTGCAAAGGAGGAAAAATAATTCTGTTAAATGGGGGACATGTTGGGCTTGCCTTCATTAAATGATATCCATAGAAACTGTATTTTTCCAGGTCTTTTGTATCCTCAGTAACACTGTAGTGCTTGTTTGAGTCTGTCTACCACAAGTGTGAAGTCACTAGGGAATAACACTATTACCTAAACAGCATGGCTTGATCTGCCCCAATTCCAAAATATTTTGCCCATATCCATTACATTCCAAATCAGGGATATTGCAAGGATGGCAAGAGAATTTCATGACTAATTTACCTTTTGGGATAATGCTAACTGAATAATGAAAATGTAAGTGTGTGTTGTGAGAGCAGATATTTTATAACTAGTCACAGTTTATTACAGAAGCAAAACAAGTCACTTTTGCACAAGTGACTTTTGCAGAAAGCAAATCAGCTCTGGTGTTATTTATTATATATTGTGTTATCTTACTGCAACTTTAATGCTGAGTAAAACTAGCATGTAAGAATATAATAATTACTTTATTTTGAAAATAAATACAGAATTAAAGTATATGGAAAGTATTCTAAAACAGCAAGGACATTTCTAGCCCGAAATTAAAAGTCCTTAAATGAAAATCTGAATCATTTTAGAAAAATTGAATTGATTGATATATGAATCATAATTGCTGACATTCTCTTAGTAGATAAACATGCTCTCCACTGCATTTGGCTTAAACGGTAAGAGGAAATACAATAAACTAATGCAGATTGATTTAAACTTGTCACCTTTTTTTTGCTCGCAGTCTGGAGGGCTGTGTTCAGTAATCTCTACGTAGCCTTTCTGGCTGCAAAACAAACAATTTGGTAAGAAGACGGTTGAGAGTTCAAAAGGCCTAGGGCTTTCTGCAGCCCTGTTCTGCGCTGGGTGGAGCAGAGGAAAACATTTCCCTTGCTTGGGAAACTGCTGCGGAGCCTGCACAGGCACAGGCACATGCACATGCACGCACACGAGCGGGTTTTCCACGGGATAGGTGCTGGGGCTGCATCCTCAAGAGCAGAAGCAAGATGTAAATCATGCTGGGGCATCACCTCATGGCACCAGCCTTAACACGCTGTTTTAAGAGAACAGGTGCTGGGGTCTATTTTTCACTGAAATGGTGATGGTGATCAAGGTTCTATCCATTTTTTTTTCTGTAAATTGGCACTTTCAAGCAGTAGTTTTAAATTCTGTTTGTCCTTTCTGGGCTTTATAGTCCATTTGTTTCCAATAACTTCTGTTTTTGTTTATACAGAGTATTAACATGTCCTAATAGTTGCCTAGTGCACCCTTAGCTTGTTTCATACTGTGAAATGTCCTCAGGTATTCCATTTGGGATGGCATTTTGGACCAGTGTTGCTCTCTGAAGTCTTCTGGAAGGCAGCATTCCTGACATACCGGGCAGGATCTCAGCGGAGATCGCAGAGCACTTGCCCAGGTGTTCACCTCACGTGTCTGCTGCTTTATCAGGCTCATCAACCAGCTCAGAAGCCCAGCAATTTATGTGCAGAGGAGTAGGTTCATTTTGGGTACCTGTTCCTATTATAACCAGGGTTGTGCGATCCATGATGTATTCTCAGTGAGCACGTGCTCCATTTGCTCTTAGAGGAAAAAAAGCTACACTCATAGTGTGGCCCTTGAAACGTCCCAACAAACTGGGAGACGTTGATATGCTCCCATGTACAGCCTTGTAATACAGATTTGTGCTCTGCACGTATTGATAAGATACTGTGCACCTTAAGCAGTTCTCAAAAATACTCCTCTAAGATGTTGGGAGATAGAATAAGAATTGGGATTTTCTAGCTAAAAAATAAGAATATTCTTTTTTCTTTCTTTTTTTTTTTTAACTCATCTTATTTGTATTCTGATTTTTTTGGTAGTTTTAATCAACTCTGCATTAGCCAACAGTATAAATTGCATTAATCATGTGCTGCCAGCTTGTTCAACACAGCTCAAGTGTAAAAAGAAAAGTACTACACTGAATATATATTTTTCAATTTCAATATATTTTTTATTTTTTGAAAATACCGCTGAACTGCCTACAGGCTCTGCTTATTCAAGATGAGTAGTACTCAATCTCTATAAGATCAAGGAGAAGACAAGAATAAAATGGGACTCAGCCACAAGTAAGGCTATTAACAGCCTTCTCCTTATTTCTGTTATTGAAGTATCATAAAACACATTTTGTAAAGAATCCTTACAATAAAAAGAACAAAACATGAACCAATTTCATTGGGAATTTGTATCTGCTCTTTTCCTAGATTTTTTTGATTTGAATTATTAAATTTATTCTTAATCATGAAATAATATTTTCCATGTTCATCTTTACAAATCATCCAAGAATAGTAGTAAAAAAATTAAGGTACAAGAAGCTAGATGCCACCAATATAAACTGTAACAAATCTGTAGCAAATTCAGATGTTTGCATTTTCTAGATTATATCAACAATGAAGTTTATTTGTCCTTTCCTGGAGGAAAGGGGTTTGTGGAGGAATCAGAAGGGTTCAGGTAGATGGCTCACTTGAGCTCTTGCACGCTAGCTGGTACAGACTGCGTGTCACTATCTCCCACTTACTTGAAATAGATTTTAAGGTGGCTTTTCTGTTTCATAGAATGAGACGACACATGTTGCACGGTGAACATGTTCATTTGCTTCTTCTAGTAGAAATAAATTATCTTCAGGGCTGTATCATCCAGGATGACAACACGGGTTTCTCAGCGCTAGTGTCCACAGGGCACAGAAGCTCCATGAGGGCTTAGGGCAGTCCCTGGTTGGGGCATGAGTGGCTGTTGTCTTGAACAACTCTTTTCTATCCTGGCAGGAGCAGCAGTGAATGATGGAGTCAAGTACTCTGCAGTAGAATTCACCTTTTACAGGCAATGTTCTTTATCCATGAGCAAGAGAAAAGGAGGGCAGTGGGCAGTTTCCTGAGGTAAATCTGCCCTGTATAAAGGCCTGTGGTGCACTCTTTTGATGTTTTAGTAAGATTTTGTTGTGCAGAGGGATGATGACAGACCTTCGGTGGAGAAGTGCATATGTGAAGTTAAATATAGGGCTGTCTGAAGCTGTATCTGCTACCTGCAGCTTATTCTCAGGTTTAGTGGGTGTAGCAAGACACTTGGAAAGAACGGGTTTCACAAGTCTCAGTGTCTGCTTAAGCAAAAATAAGCGTCCACATTCAGTGAATTAGAGGAATATGTCCTTCTTCCCTGCCTTCCCAGCAGTGCTGGTGGAGCCACACACCGGGCTAGCGTGGAAAGGAGCTGGTGTGGCCATACAGCACGGCCTGAGGAAAGGTCTCACCTTGGCTGAGGTGAGAGAGCCGCTCCTGGGATAGGGGCTTCAGCAGATCAGCAGCGCCCAGAGTTTGCCTTAAACCAACTCAAAAATGTAGCTGGGGCTGAGGCCAAACTGGCACCTTCTTCTCATGCTTGCCACGGATTCTGCTCTTTAATACACCTGCAGAAAGCTATAGGTGAGGCAAAGGTATAGCCACAGCCTTTGCATTTAGGGAGCGAGACAGATAGAGGTTACCTTCTGGCTCAGGCCTTGGCTTGTGTCTTCCTTGGACAAGGGATGCTGTGAATTGAAGCTACCTTGCTGCAAAAAGGGAGCTGATCCCTCTGTCCATTGAGTCTGAAATGGGAGCATTGAGGATCTTCATCCACTTCAAGTAGGCAGTGATTGTTTGCAGAAAAATGACTTGCTTCATGGTGATTACTGCTGTCTTCCAGTACAACCTTCTTTGTTTTCAGTATGGGCTTCTTGTCCACAGAGCTTTAGGAAAAGGTTTTAAAACAGGCTGGGCATTCCCCGCTTTGCATTTTGACAAGGTTCTTTTTGGAAGTGAGGGAAAAGGGTAGTTTTCTGACTTTGGTGATCTGAGAACTCTTTAAAGACCTTGGAAGATTTTTGTATATTTGGTGTTAGCTGTTCTATTCAGGACCTTTCAGAATTGTTTCTACCATATTAGGAGGAAAAGACCATGGGAGAATCAGAAATGTTCCACTGCAAAGTTTGGTTTATTTATGGAGTGAATTTGTTTGGCATTTAAAAGTTTGAATTATTGACGTAAACATCTGTAAATAGTTTAAGTGAAATCTTAGTTAGTGGATTTTGTGTCTAAATTTCGTTCTTAATCTCAAACTATAAAATAGTTTACAAATATTAAAAATCATAGGCAATGAATGATATGAATTCCACAGATGAGACAGTTCCATTAGTGGTAAAAAACAATATTATTCTATCGTGCTGTGAATATTCACATTGGATGATTTATTTATGTTGTCTGATGCTGGAGCATTGTTGATTTACCAAAATGCCTTTTTTTTTTTTTGCAATATAGGTTTTTTAATCTATTATACAGAAGCAGCAGAGAAAAAAACTAACACTTCCGATGTTTTACTCTAGGAATATAAAATGCCATTGAATATGCTGTAGTATCTGTATTAAATTTATAATATCCAAATTACTCTAGGGGTGTAAAGTGTACAATAGTCCACAAATGTCCATAGAGGGGTAGAAAGAGGATTTTTCATCAGCATAATCTGAAATGCTATTTAACGTTTCCTTTGTATTTCACATTTGATGTACTCATTGCATTTACATTCTAAATGCTAAACAATATTTTATGTATTTATATCATGCTTTGTAGGAAAAAGTCTAGAATTCTGATTGCAATTGCTTGTCCAGCTGTGTTTATTCATCCTAAAGATTTTAGGATGTTAGGAACTGTCCCAATGGTGTGAAATTGGCAGCCCTAGAGACTGAGTTCCTGGGAGCTGAACCCAGGGTGGGCAGAGGGAGGAGCGGGTTCTACGGTGCGGGCGGTTGCACCCGTGTAGCCCTCTGCTGAGCCTGGGCGGGCAGTGCCATCCAGCCTGTCCCCGTGCTCCCACCCCTTCTCCCACCCCAGTTCTCCACAGAGTTAATTCCCTGACACTTCAACTTCTTGGAGTGGTGGCAGTACTGATGTCAGCGTAAGGAAGGGGACGAGGATACATCGGTAGGAGCAGGAGGTGTGTTTGGTAGATTCCTGCTATTAGGTTGGTGGAGTTGTATGGTAAATCCTATATTTATTTCCTTATTGCTGATCAGCTGTACCTGTGCCTGCTTCTAGATGTCAGAGGTAGTTCTTTGCATCCCTGTCTTGTCTTCTCAAACCATCAGCAGTGACATTCCTGTCCTTGCTCGCTCTGTGATACCTTGGGACTGGTAAATTGGGAAACAATTTCACAGAGGTAGCTGAAATATCTGTGAGCTGCTGATTTTTCATACGCTGCAGTTACCTAAACTATACTTGAATCAATAGAGAGTTCAAACTTCATAGCAACTCCATCACCCAGATATTGTGAGTTTGCATACTGTTTATTTTTTTTTTATGAAATGCTAAGATGTTAAATAATATGACTGAGTAGTTAGTTAAATAGTGAGACAAGAAATCTGCTAAAGAGCTTGCCAACCTGGTGAGGAGAACTTTAGCTAGGAATGGCAGAAGAGGGAGTTTGTGACCCCCAGTTAAATTAGCAGTGGACAGGGCTGGAAGGCAAAGAGTGCAGGGAAACAAGAGACCCCAGAAACTGTAAAACATGATGAAAGAGCATCTCTGTGTACAGAAATTCATGCAGATTGGAAAGCCAGCAGGGAGAAATCGAGCTCTACGTGTAGCTGCAGAACAAAAGATCACTGAAATAACATGAATGATATTACAGCTCACGCAGCTGGAGTGCTGCGCTGGATGGATACAAGTTTTTCAGGGAAGACAGGCAGGGAAGCTGAGGAGTGGAGGTTGCTCTCTTTGCAGCTCTCTTTGCAGAGATATGGTGTCCTCTCTGGGTTGGGTGGATGAGAGCTTGAGAGTTTGCAAGTCGGATCAGAGGAGAGGACTTGAAGGGGCGGCATCATGGTGGGAATTCATTACGGGCTGCCCAGGCAGGGTGTCGAAGTGGGCAAAGCTTTCTTCAAACAGCTTGAGGAGGCTGCTGGATTGCAGATGCTGGTTCACATGGGGAACTTCAGCCAACTGCTATCCCATGACAGTACAGCACGGTGGCATGCAAGCAGTAAAGAAAATTTCTGGAAGCCTCAGGAATAACTTCCAGATACAGTATGGACTGTATCCAGGGGTGTTGCACAGCTGGATCTGCTGATCACAAACAAGGAAGAGCTGGTTGAAGCTCAAGATGCTGAGAAGAGTGGAGGGTGGCAGAGGACAGACCCTGACCTTTAGGAGAGCAGATTTTAGCTTATTCACCATCCCATGGCAAACAGCTCTGAAGGGCAAAGTTGCCCAGGGAAGCTGGCAGGTTTCTGGAGGACAACATCTTCAAAGTGCAAGAACGGATCATTCTGTTAGTCAGAAAAAAGAAAAAGTAGATGTCTCAGGAGACTAATTTTGCTGATCGGGGACCTTATGGCTGACCTCCAATGCCAAAGGCAAGATATAGAAAGTAGAAGAAAGGATCGCCGGTGAAGAAGGACTTTAGGAACATTGCCCAAGCATGTAGGAATGGTGTTAGGAAAGCTAAACCTGAACTGGAGGTGAGAGTTGCAAGGAACATCAAGAGCAACAAGAAGAACTTCTGTTGCTACGTTAGTAGTAAAAGACTTAGAAGAAAAATAGGGACCTGCTGCTGAATGGGGCAGGGGATTTAGTAACAGTGGACACAGGTGAGATTGAGATACTTAATGCCTTCGTTGTCTCAATCTTCATCAACAAGATCTCTATCATTTCTGATAAGGGGAGAGGTAGAACTTCTACAAGTCCAGAATTTGGAAGTACAGGCTCTCCTTCTAGCAAGAACTACTGCAGAGTTTGGTAGTTCCATATATACTTGGGATCTTTTGTATATTTCAAGCTATGGTCACATTTGAAACAGAGGGCTCACAAAGGTTTTCTATTTATGCCAGGCAACAAGGCTTGCTAAGGCAATTGGCTGAACAAAAATATATCTGAGCACCACTGGTTTCAACACATCTAAGCACCACTGGTTTTGTAAGCTGCTCTCAGTGAAGTAGCAGACTCTTCACTGAACTGTGTGGTGGTTTTTGCTTCCTGTCTCTGCAACAAAGTACAAAGATGACCAAGATACAGACAGCACCAACAGTATTTGTGGACACATATCAAAATTGTTGGTGCAATTCATACTATAGAGCACACTGAGATGTTCAGCTCTTTCACATGCCAGAAGGGAGATTTTGGTGTACATTTCTAGCCATTACTTTGGAGAGAAATCTGGAAGTCATTTTATAGATATTATGGGATCACTGCAGATTGTTACACATCTCACTGATCTCTAGCATAATGTGTCTCTGATAGTTTAATTCGATGGTTGGAGCCTTTGCAGAAGAGTTTCAAACATGAAAAATTGGAAACTTTGGAGAGACGTGCTGTGAGGTCTTTTTCCTGATTACTTTATAGGCTTTCAGAAATTTGCTGTCATCAAATATAGCACTTACTCATACAAGCAGAGCAGCTGCTGAGGTTTTCAGTAGCTAGTATGAAGGTCAGAAATCATGATTTCTGTATGGGCAGATTGGGGAAATTTTAGATGGATTAGTGTTAGGAATAGATGAAAAGTTGTAACCGATCTTGATTGTTATTTTTCTTGGCTTTATGATTGTGAAGTTGCTGATGGTTTAATTTTGAAAGACTCAGGAACTAATGTATATCCCTTTAATTCTTAAGCAACCAGCCTAGCTAAGCTTGCAACTCTGCCAAAAGTATTATTTTGCAGGAATTCTGCTATAATTAAGTGATCATTATAATAACAGTTTGTTTGTTCTTTCTTAACCTCTAGCTACCTACCTCTCCTATGTCTCTGTAACTTTGACCAAGTTTCAACTTGTATGGGGAGTAAATTAAGCATTAAAGGATGTCCATCATTTTTGTTGTTGTTTGGATAAATTCAGAGAGGGATAAAAATCTTAAAGATATCTAAGTTTCTACACAATTTGTAAAATTAGGCAATGAGACAGCAAAGAGGAGAGTTCTGTGAAGGAAAAGGGGCAGCATAAGCATCAAGCCTTCTTTGACATAAGAAAATCCACGCTGAAGAAAGGCTTTATAAATGCCCCAACTGTGAGACAAGCTTCAGTTGCAAGTCACAGCTTTGTAGGGACACACAAAAATCACAGTATTGTGTACTTTAAAAGGCATTTGCAAGATGCCAACCAACATTCCTTCGTGCCAATGCAGGGAAACTGCTGCAAATACCTTGCTTGCAATGCTGGATACTTTAATTATTTTCTTACAGCTCTTCCCATCTGGAAGCTGTGGAGACCTAGATTTGTTCAGCATTATTACATGCTTATGAAAAATGGAAGTATTAGTTAGATGGAATTATTATTTCTTTATTCTTCTGGCTGGGCAAACTGAGACAGATAATTAAACTGAGAAACACAGTGTTAACATGTGTGGGTTAGAACTGGAAATGAAACCCTGTCGTCTCTTCCTTTCCTTCAATCACCCCTCTTCCTTCAGACTTACACACCAAATGACACATTGTGCATCGTGGTTCAACTAGTTTTTATTTGTAATGAGATGTTTAATTGGCAGTAAGTAATAATTTTAAAATTGAGATGTCCTTGGGTTATTTTAAATTCCACAGGTGCATATTTGCTGCTAACGATGCCTTAAATGAAAGCTACTTTGTTATAATTCTTTGGAGGTTTTTTCTTTTTTTTTTTTTTTGATACAAATAGCTTCACCTCACCTTTATCTTTGTGAAAAAGAACCAAAGATATTTGGAACCAAAGATATTTGGTTATTTTGCTTTTTGTGCTGTTACTAATAGGAAGGAAAATGTGGCAGAGCAACATATCTGTTCTTTACTGGGATTAGCTTGATCAAGAACAGTCCCTCTCCAGGGATCAAAAGTTTGAAACTGTTGCTTTTGTAATATGAAAGTCATCGGGGTCTGTAATAAGTTGAGCATTGTCCATGAGAAACATAAAATAGAAAATTGGAATATTTTCAAAGGAAAAAATTAATTTAAGATTCAATATGTTTCTACTCCTCATTTGTCTGTCATGTATTCAAGTGGTAAGAGACAGTGCTGGTAGAGCAGGCTATTACCCAAACCTGCAGACTTCTGTAAGAAGTAAAAGTACTGAAATAGTTAGAATTCTTTTTTGAATGAACTTTGAAAACAAAAATGTTAATACGGACAGTTTAGAATTTTATGAGAAAGATAGATAATGTTTGCTTGTGGGAGTATGTTTGTGCATATTGTTGAGCCAGCTTTCACTGTAAAATCCTGTTTTCATTGACAATAAGTGATAATATTTTTTCAGAGCTCAGCAGTTTGGGCTAAAACCCTTCTAAAGTAAACATCCATGAAGGTGAATTTTGGAATTCAGAAATGGTTCTACTGTCTCTAAGAACGGGACAGAGCAAAAAACAAACAGGATTTGCTCGCATGAGAGATTCTGTTGAAGAGGATCTTGGGGGTGGCTGGGGCAGGTGAGACGACTGCAGGGAGGAACCAAGAGGGATGGGGAGGGTGAATTTGGGTTTGAAGCCCAGAAGAGCAAGGCGGGGAATGACAGGAGAAGGGCAGGGGAGATGTGATGGGGGAGGAATAAGGAACAGGGAAGTTGGTAGTCGCTGCACCAGGGAGTGGAAGGGAGGAGAGGCAGCAAAGGGGAGCCTGGATGGTGGGTGAGTGAAAGGAGGGTGCCCAGGGGCTGGTGGATCAAGGGGCCTGGGCTGAGATGGGCAGCAAGGCAAGGCCGACACAGCGGGGCTGAGCAGGGCGGCCTGGGCTGGAGCGAGGCCGCGGCTCCGCGGAAAGGCAGGAGGTGCTGTGAGGAGGGTGCAGCTGGGAGAGCGGCAGGAGGGAGGCGGAAGGGCCCCTGCTCCCACGTGCAGCCGCCAGAGCTGGAGCCCTGAGTTTTGCACTGCTGCTGCTTGCAGAAGTTTTACCTATCAAAGTGTGTGTCGCACCTGGTGTTAACACCTAGATTGGGTGACAGGAAGTGTCCGATATTATCCGTTGGGAAGAACATTGGCTTTAGCACTTAGGTTAGGTGACAGAAAATGTTATTTTCTTCAGGTGAGGAGAGTGGCAAGTGATTTGGATGAACTGTTAAGGTAACCGGGCAATCAGTCAGTTTGGCATCACATTCATCACATACACATTATATTACCTTGCTTACCATTTTCATCCCTGAGATCCCGATTCCAGAGAGATAATGTAGGAAAGCACACAGATGTACAAAGCAGTACTCTTACCAGCTTGTTTTTCTATTCATTATTCTAGTACAGGAGCAGATAACTTTCCAATGCACACGTTCAATCTCTACTACAAGAGAGAGGTTATAAGTTAGTCTCTGTCCTAGGACAGACAAAGAGAGAGATCTGGGTGAATTCTAAGGTTAGTGAATGAAGAAAGCAAACCACGTATTTGGATATTAGTGAATATTTGAGTGAGTCTCAGTATACTTTTCAGCATAATTTTTTAACAAGGAATGTGTTAAAAACTGGCATAAGGCATTGGGAATAAAATATCATTACTAAAGGTTGGTTATCAAATTAGAATGAGCTGAGCAGTTGGCAATGTACAAATGGACACTAGGCTTTATTTTATTAAATTTCCTCTTTAGGTGTTTGGAAAGAGGTATATAGTATCTTAATGATATTTGTGATAATTCCAAACTTAGAGTGCATGAGTCGCAGCAAGGAAAAGGGAAAGAGAGTAATCAGATGAAATGAAAGGTTTTATGTGGTGAATACATGAAAAAGGTACACGTCATGGAAATCTGTTAGGCTGTGTAAATGTCTCTTGAGGCTATAGTTTTGAAACATGGACCACAAGAGTGGCTGCGTTTTTAGCTGAAGTGAGAGGGCCAGCTCTTCACTGGCAAGAGAAGCATCAGGTTGATGCGAGGGATTTGTCTGTCTCTGTGACTCTGCAGGGAAAAGCTTCCATGCACATGTACAACGTGCACCGGGCAGATTGCCAGCTGTGTTTCACCCGCAGTGGGAAATCTGTGTGTCTGTCAGTCAAAACTGTAGAGCTGCTGAGAAAGGCAGTACTTAAAAAAAGTGGTTTTTTCATGTTTTTGAGCACAAACAGTAGTCCTTTAGGAAGAAAAATGGAAGCATCACACTCATGGCAAGTTAGAGACTTGTTTAAATTTCTGTTGATGATATTAAGAGATTAATAGAAGGACTTTCTGCATAATTTTAATGCCATTATTTCTAGATCACCACAAAGTCTATTATTACATTATACAATAATTTTCTTATTACAAAAAAAAAAGAATTTATTGCTGCAAAGAAATGAGGTGGTTTCTGCTAAGTTACTGCCACTGATTCTAATCAAGCATTTTTCTGAATTAAGTACAAAGGTGTGTATAATATTAGTCAAATTGTTTTGATTAGCTAGGACATGCCCTAAACATTTACATGCTGAACTTCAACTATTTATGAATTCTTCTAAAACCTCCTTAAAATTATATACCTAGTATTAAACATCATATGCATTGTGGATTTAGATTTTAGCTTCAGTTTTCAAAACACTGTGCAAGAACAGCCATATTTTGATGAAATTCTGAAAAAAAAGTAGATAATATAGCAGCATTTTCAGGAAGCTGAGCATTGACCCAAGGCTTTTCTCATTAAAGTCAAGTGAGAGTTTAATTACTGACATCAATGGAAGTAGCGTTGAGCTGATTTGTGTAAGCTTTTTAAAAACCCATATACCTGTATTTTAAACAAATTACTGCTTTAGGGCATTTCACATAAAGTTTCAGATCATGCTTTTTCACAAGAAGGAAATGATCTTTGCTTTCTTTTTGCAGAAAAATGAAATCAAAATATAAGGTAAAGTTTTCTTAAGAAAGAAATTTGATGAAATTTTAAGTTTTTCATGGAGCCCTATGCCTAATGTTTGCAGTTTCACTAATCACTCACTACCAGAACATTATCTTTTCTGAAATACTATATACAAAATAATCCTGTAGATTTTCAGCATTCACTTAGGAAGAGTATGTTTATCCAGCTTTATCTTTAAAGACATATTTTAAATTATTTCAAGAATTATCTTACAGTTGCTGTGGACAGTTAACAAAGAATAACTCATTTGGTTGGTCCATGTTCTTCCTGTTGGCAAAGGCAAAATAATTCAGAATGACTTTTGTCTAACGAGTACCAAAGGTGGCCACTCAAGAAGTAGAGATGTGCACGAGCACCGAGGCCCCTGGTTTTCACCTTTCTCCAGCTAACCTGAGAGCAGGGGCCAATTAGTCTGGGTCCATCTTCTCTGTGGTTGTGGTTGAGTGCCTAGTATATGTGATAAAGCACATCCAGTGTTTTTATAGTAATGTCATTAAAATGTAATCCTTTAACATTTTTCTCTCATTTTCTTTAAAAATGTTAATCAAGAAAATGAAATGTGACAACTCTTACAGTTACAAATCCAGCATTCACTGTCGGTTAGAATGAAGTAGAATAAAACAAGTCAGTGTAAGTGAACATTTGTTTTATTGGTCATCATCCTGACAGGTTTTAATTACATGTGAAATACAAGTATATTTTGGATTAGCGGCTTGATACCGATTTATTTGATATTTGCAAATACAAAGCATAATGTCTGTTTATTGGCATTGAATAATTCCTATATGCTTTTGCATATTGCATATATGTTACTTTATGGAATAGGATACTGCAAGGACACGCTGTACCCAAATGGAGACCTCTTATTGGGCTGGTAGGGGTGTCTGGAAAAATTGCTAGCTTTGGAGGCTGGTTCTTGCCCTACCCTGTTCTCTGCTTTGTAGGACAATAAACTGGCATTCAAACAGAAGCCCAGGGTGAAAGCAAGTAAGACTGGGAGGTCTACAAGGCACCTAAAGTCACTTTAGGTGTAATGTGATTTCTGTGGTCCAAGATCTTTACACCAAAAGTCCTACTCAGTTCATGGAGATCTTTGGAGATGTGTAACCTCTGCTGGCACCATACCTTCTAATTTTAGTGTTCAGTAGGCAAATGAAGTTACAAATCCTATGCATGTCCTGAATTGCTTCAGTTTTGACAGGCCCAAATGATTAAACATGGTTTAGACCTAGGCAGAAAACAGAGAGAAGAAGCTGAAGGATCTTCTCCAGGAGGTATTCTTGGAGCACAGCTAAAATGCACTCACAGGAACAAGGGGTAATTTCATAGTGTAGACATTCACTTAAATCCCTGGTTGACATACTTCCATTTAATCTAAAAATTTTAAAGGTTATATTTTAGTATTTAATATGACATCATTTTTATATGATTAAATGAGGGACAACTACTCAACAAAACCCATACTTCTTTTTGCATTTCATCTATAATCTCAAGTGCATGAATTCTTCTATTTGAGACGCCTTCAACAAGCAGGTCAACAGAAATCCTTCTATCTGAGAAGGGGTCTCTTGGAAGGGGGAGATGGGAATTCTGAAGTCGCATAAAGCATTTAACTCAATGCTGTCACTTAGGGGGTAAATTATCTAGTCATTAAGCTATTACATAAACAGCAGCTGCTGCCACGAGACAAAAGGAAGGAGTTGGATGTGATTCCAGGCAGTGATGGAACCAGCAATCTGGTTGTTCTGGACCCTGTCTGAGCTGACTCACAAGGTCATTTAGGAAAATTTTTTTGACTTCTGTTCAAGGTGCACTCAAGGCACTCAAGTTTTCAACAGACTTGTTATATATAAAGAAGTGTAATATCATTGCTTACATCTTACTCAGTGTTTGAACTCTTCATTTATTATCAGCCTTTCACACCGTTTCAGGTACTTGAAGTTCATGCTTCGTGTAACTTTGTACATGCTTTCTTACTGACCCCCTACAAAGCAGTTCCTTAGCACGGGGTTACCACAGAGTACTGATCACATGGATCTGGGAATAATAACCCATTCTGCAAAGAGAGTTTGTCATTGTGCTTGATGCGAAGTGATGTCCCATAACAACATCTGCTGTTTGCAACTACTGGAATTTATGGTAAGACCATTGTTTATGAAATAGCGTTGCCAAACACTATCATCTACCCTGTTTTCCTTGGAATATAATTTTTGATTCCATACCTATTTACCATTTATGCATTTTGAAATCACTATGGCAGTCCTGCTTTTAATTTTTTTTTCTTATAGGGAGAATCAGTTACCATTTATAGAATGATTCTTGTCTTTTTGCTTAATATAAAAGCATATATTTGTCTTCTGAACTCCTTGGCACCCTTTGAGCCTCTACTTTGTGTTATGAAGTACCCTTCAGGACAGAGACAGGACAGTTTATTGAATATGGTGAACTTTTTAAGGCTCCAAAAGAGAAGAATAGATGAAAAACATAATCCTATAAAGCTTCCAGCATTCACACGACTTTTCTTAAGCGTTCCAGTGTGAGACTGAACTTTACTTCGTGCTCTGCCACTAGACAAAAACGAAGAGCCCTTGAATCTTTACATGGATTAATCTGTGTTCTCTGACAGATGGCCAAGCATTTGTAGGTGATCTGCTGCATACTTTATCGACCAAGATATGGCTTTAACCTTTGCCAGATTCTCTGAAGAGTCCATATTCAAGGGCATGTGAACATAGCATTTCAGCCATTTATCTGGGAAACAATTTATCTGTATTTCCCAGAAATCCACTTAAATAGTGGATTAATACAACTTAAATGCAACTTTTTGACATGTGTCACAGAGCCTTCAGGGAACCAGCTCTCTCTTAAGTAAAACCACTGTTTTGTGTGGTTATCACTTTTAGTTATAAGGTATATTTATAAATTATTCTGGCAATACACTTTCTATTTTGACTTTTTCTCTTGAAAATTCTCCCTGAAAATTGAATCATCCTAATAAATTACCTCCATTTTTGTATTCCCAAAGGAATACTCTATTAAATTTTCCTAAATCAGCTTCTATTTTGGCAAAACATGTTTGATAAGTAAATCATCATGATATAAAATAATTACAGCACAAAGATACTGTGATCACAGATGTTATATTTGTGCCTGGTGACATAAATAGAAGTCAAATACTGTCAGGAATTCAGACTTTGGTTTCCTGATATTATGAAGATGAGAGATAGAAAAATCCTTTTTAGAACATCTGTATCATCCTTTTACCAATGAAAGATTGTTCTCAGCAGTATGTTTTCTATTAATGTATTCAGTGAGTCAGAAATTATATAACCAGAAGGAACATTGTCTCATCCAATCTGTTCTCCTCATAGAGTGGACTTTATGGCTTCTCTGAATTAATTTCTGTTTGAGCTAAAGCACATCTTCAAAAAAAAAATTAATTTAAAATTTCACTAAGGGAGGAATCAGCAAAAGCCTTAGTAACATTCCAGTGGTTAATATCCTGCTCTTTGTGTTTGATTTCTTTGCTGTGTTCATCTAGTTTAAAACTCCATCCATTGAATATTACAAAAGGGAGAACTGTCTAATAGCAAATTTCTGTTTCTTCTGTAAGTGCTTAGCAGGCATGGAAGTCATTTCACCTACCTTGTAGACATCTTCATTGTTTATATTATGTTGGAGCTAGACTAAGCTTTTCTTTAAGTTAGTGGTGAGAAATACGATTTTTAGGGTACAGTTCAGATGAGCTGTTTAAGACATTTTTACTTGGAGGCATTGAATCACACCTTGGAAGTGCCTAATGGCTTATGTCAAATGAAAAGACATTTTAAGGTTAGTAGTTTAATGTAAATATCTGTTTTGTGAGCAGATGATTAAATGACCCTTAAACTTTCCCATGGCCAAACTAAAATAAAATTTGTGAAAACTTTTCCAGTTTAATTAGAGTTGTCTTTGATGAATCTTCTCTCTCTGGTTCAAGAGCATCTTGCTCAAGTTGCAGACACCAGACCAGGACAGGGCACCCAGCAGTGGCTGGAGAGACACTGGACTGGAGGCGGGAGATAACAGCAGTCTGTGTTCAACACCTAGCTGTGCTGATGTCAGGTTTTTTTTTAGAATCAGTACTTCCTACCAGTGAAAAGCCATCTTCTACCCATGTTAATTTTACAATCCTTCCCGTATTTTCGAACTCACTCGTGCGCATAGTTCTTCTCTAGAGATGCTTGTCCTCTCCTTTCCTTAAAGGAGACCCTAGGATTTCAGCGTAAAATGTGGTACTTTCAGGTCTCTGACTGAGGGCCAGGAATGCCACCCTCAGTCACCTCTCATCACAGAGTTACCATGCCAGGCCTGGGCATGAGCAGAGCAGTCAGAAAGTTCATCCCAGTTTGTTTCCAATGAAGCCTGCTGTCTTCACTCATTTTGTCACATGAATTTGAGCAGGGGAAATACTAAGCAGCAATTTAATAACATTTTTGGTATTTTTTTTATTCACAGAAGGCTATTATGTGGCTTCATTACAGAAAGCTTCATTAAGTTTTATAAGCCTTCGTGGTCTGTGATATTTTAGCTGACAGAGCTGGCTAGAGGCTTGGCTTAGCCCTGGTACTGGGCCCTTTCCACTCCCACAATCAAGTCTATGAATCCTGGCCAGCAGCACCTGCACTGCAGTTCAGTCTTCACAAGATGCTCTTAAGAGTTTACAGGCCAGGAGAGAGAGTCATCTCTGCACCATTCAATGGGCATCTTCACTGGCAGTTCTCCCTCGGTAATCATGGCAAGTGGTAGGCACCTCTACAAAGTGATTTATTCCATCTTAAACTAAGAATGTAAGGAGGGTATGATGAATGGCCTAGAAATGTGAGTCTGTCTTCCGTGACTCTACAGGGAGCCTAGATGGCTAGATTAAATTGGGTATTTAATTTGTAGGTGGCTAAATATGAACCTGTCCTTCAAAGGCAACTGTGGAGTAGATTAGGCACATCAGAAGATGAGGTCAAGTAGTAAGTATGGTTTTAAAGATATGTCTTTGATGTAGAACTACTCTTTGAAACTATGAAGTATTTAGAGATGGCACTGTATGCAGCAAGGGATGAAATAGGCACAGCACTTCAGCAATCATCGACTCACAGGCATTGACTCTGCTCCATCAGTGATTGAGACTGAGGGAAATGAGCTATAATCTCTTTAATTTGTTTGTTGTTTTGTACATTAGCAGTACAATAGTTTACAACATTTTGGGAACAGAATCTATTGCTTACATTTGGGCAGGTACTTTACAAAGCATTTGGGTTTCCTACATATGCGTACGTGGTACAGGAGCCACATCATCCATAGCCAACATGCCATTTTCATTCAAGGGGAATACATGAGTTTTTAGCAGCATGGAACAATGGTTTTTATCAGGAAGTGGGGACTAATGGGCAAGAAGAATTCATAAAGGTTCCAGTTCTGTATGACATGGCTGTTTAAATTGGAATATGGCAAGGATGCAAACATCTTTCTAGTGTCTTTCTGTAAGAAAAAAAAAACAGAGGCTTATTTAATTTTTTTAATCCACCTGATGCAGAGCCTCACCATTTTTACTATACAACATTTAAGGAGAAAAAGAAAAGAATAACTTTCCCAGAAGAAAATGTGTAGAGAAGGAAGATGCAGATCGCATCCTCCCTATTTTTGGTCCCACTCTAGGAAGCAACTACTCCTTCCCTTTTGGATGCTTCTAACCTTGAGCTTCCTCGGCACTTTTCCAAGTTCCCTAAAATAATTCTTCTGCTAACACCCATCAACCACAAAATGCCAGGAATATCTTCGTCTCCTCATCTCTGAAAAAGAAAACAAATCCAACAAAATATCTGTCTAAAAGAACCTTATAGGAAGCTATTTCTGATTCGGCAGAACCAAAAATCTCACTATTTTTCCTGCAGTGCATAAAGAAGTAGAAAGAATATGAAATTTTTACTTTAAAATAAAAGCTTTTAAGTGGTATTTGAACCCAAATAAACTCTGCCATGGTTTCAGAAATACAAAACCTTTTTTTTTCTGTTAATTGCTTAAAGAACAATTAATTTTTTCATCCAAATACAGAATGCATATTTTTTGCCCCTTATTTTTAAAACCTTTTTACTTTTGGATTAATTGGCAGATAACAAAACATTTGAAGTGGTATGGAGAAGATATCAAGATACTCAAAACAAATTGTTAATCTAAGGTGAACCTTCAAAGACACAGTTTATCATTACTCTATAAAAGTGAGAAGCTGATAAGTATTTACATTTAACTCAGATCCCATGAGAGCATATTTTCTGTAGTGAAACATCCTACCCAAGTATATGTCATGTACTTGTCATATATTATATATGCCATGTTATATTAGTAAATATAAATAAATATAAAAATTCAAACAGAACATTCTCATGACAACCTGCTTTTTGGTGCATGGAGTAGTTAGGTTGGCCAAAGCTTACATTTTGTCAACAGCTCTGCCAATTCTTGGTGTTAAAACCAGCCAATTTGTTTCCCGTTTTCTCTTTATGCTGTTCCTTGGGTTTGCATGGGATTTGCACTCTTATTATGGTAGCAGGAATAGTTAAGTTTGGAGAAGGTTTTTTCAAGCAAAACTAGAGTGTGTTGGAACTGTAGTTTAACAAGTATTCTAATAAGAGCTCAATAAATATGTCTAAACCTAGTGACAACATTTTTTCACAAAGTCTTTAGGCAGGGATCATTTCAGGTGTTGGTTTTATCTCAGTTACATCTCTGACCAAGTCTTGGAATGCTTTTATCACTCAAATTTATTACTTCTTTCTTTCTCTCCTTCTCTCTCTCTTTCTCTCCATCCATAATTCGGCCTTGATAAGACACTGTACTTACCCTCCAGTAAGTAAAAACACGAAGTTGAAATGAAAAGAAGGTCAAGGCTGGGCAATGGGGGAATATCAAATAGAAAATTTTAAATGAAAACTGCAGCTCCATGATATTCTGCCCAAGCAGAAAGACAAGATTGGAAGATTAATTCTGTTCTCTTATTTTAAAGGGAGGAATGAGAACTGAATAGAGAGAACTGAATTCTTAGGCAAGAACAATATTTGTCCCTATTTTATAGGTGGGGAAATGGGAATAATAAGAAAGAAATAGGTCTGAGAGAATTGGGAACAGCTTCTGCCCTGTCCTTTGTTCTATGTGCTGTGTGAGATAAGGATAAATATAGTTATAATGGATTGAGCGTTTAACTTGGGATGCAATTTCAATCCTGGTTCAGAGATTTTGATTCAGTGCGGATCCAAAATAGGAGCTGAAATAAAGTAAAAGGCAACGTACAGAAAAGTGCAAGTGTTTCCTCTTGCTAAGCCAGAAGTGGGTTCATGGTAAACTCCATCTATCATTGTCAAAAGAGAGAATCGTCCTCAAGCAAGGCCTTAGCCATCGGAGGAGCTGATAACGCAGGGAGTAAATCATACTCTTTTTCACTCCTCTCCTCTCCCCAGTGTCATACTTAACAAAACATCACTTGAACTAGTTATTGAAACGAAGATAGAAAACCTGATTGTATGGCCTTTAACAACTCCTGAGGTCCTTATGAAAGCTGCTGTCTGAATCTGCCAAAAGCACTGGCATTGTAGACATAACTTCCCTTCTCTAGTGCTGGGAACCATTCACCCTTCCAACTGCAGGGAGGCTGGCATGGATTCTCCTTGAGATGCAGAGGGGTGGGATAACCTTTTGAAGCCATGGGTCCCGGACACAGTGTGGTGACTGTGGAACTTTGGTGCCAGCTTTAGTTAAACCCACCGCTGCAAGACTTCCTCTGTTTTAATAAAAAGAAAGAGGTAAAACAAAAACCAAGTGCAACATGTAGGCAAATATTAATGTAGCACAACCTTCTTTTCCCTGTGAAAAGTAAGGCCAGCATGCTGCCTTTCGGCATCTCTACCACCATGATTTTCACCTTTATTTGCAAACTGATCTGGAATTGAGGCTTGTCTGTGCATAGAATTTATGCTAAAAAAAATATTTTTTTATCCCTCAGAAAAAGGATCGGAGACTACTAAAGATTAGTCATCAGTAGTACCTGTTGCGTAATGTGGAGACCTGTGCTTTAAATGGATTTATTTCCAATCATATACATTTTAAGTCATCGATATTATATTTTATTGGTGAAGTTTGCTTGTTGCAAAAAAGCAAATAAATAATGAAAATAATATTTACATTAAAATAGTACTACTAAGTCTTTCTTTTATGTTGGAATAGCCCATTTCTCTTAGGATTCCTACAATTTGTGTTACTAAGATGAAGCAGAACTGCTAGATTCTTAGCTTGTCTTTCAGCAAAAGTTTCCCTTTTCATTTTATTCTCTTTATATATCAAACTGAAGCTAATCCAGGAATGGTCTCCTTCAGAGGGCAAAATAGCCCTTTTCTAGACTTAGTACTGTGTGTTGTGTAAATTAAATCTTTAACAATTTGGTTTATAATGTATTTTATTTTTAATACTATAATTGCAGTTTTAAAGCAAAACACGTTTCCTGGGGAGTTATTTCAGCCACTGCATAATTATCCTTAAGGATGTGTGGTTTCTCGCTGGCACTTGGCGGGGGAAAAGAATAGATACTGTGTTGGTTTTATCTCAGGGAATTTAAACTGTAGATACTTACAGCCAGAAGGCCTTAGTTACAAAGCAAAAGTTTTATCACCCACCCTGTGTTGTCTCTGTGCTTTGCATTTCTGTGCTAATTGCCGTCAGCTGGAAGTGTATGATAATACGTGTATTTGATATGCACGGTTTGTTTATGTCGAGCTCCTTTATCCTGTCGCATGGTCTCCGAGGGCCTGGAGTAGTTTCACTAATCTGTCAGCATAGTATGTACTTGCGGATAAATATAGACGTGCAGCCACTCTGTGAGTGGTCATCATCATATGCTGGAGCTAAAAATTACCCCTTTGGTTACGGAAAGGCTGGTCTGATCCGGAGGCCTGCTCTAGCTCACACATCGTAGGTCTTCAGCCCTTGTCCATTAGGAAAAAAATAAAATAAATACAAAAAGAAATGGCTGCCTCAAAACTGAAAAATTTATAATGAAGTGTGAGGCAGCGTTATGAAAGAACTAATTTCATTTTCGATGTTAGTTAGAAAAGGATTCTAACTTTTCTAACTTAAGAAGTGGAACGTTTCAGGTATTAACAGGCTCATGGATTTTACAGTAGCATGTTGGAGAAAATCCAGTGTGATCAGCTTTGTAAAAGGGCTCGGTAGGTATGAAAATACTGGGAATACATGTTTTGGTGTGTGTTACTGGTTTGTTCTTTGTTGCTAACTTGTAAATTTGACACAGCTAAAGAATGCAATGTCTGTTTTTTCTGGTTGAAGATACTGAAAATTCACTGTGGTTTGTTGAAGTTGTATCCAGGGTTGTGTAGATCTGTAATAATAATACTAACAACCACTACTCTTAGCTCATGCACAATGGTTAGATATTTCTGTTGTTTTGTTTATCTTTGATTTTGAAAAAATATATATCTGTGGTCAGTCTGTAGCAGAGACCTGGTGTGATCATTTAACTCTGTACTTTTCCCCATCATCAGCTTAGTGAGTGACTCTGTATGTATTAGAACTACTCTGGTTTTATGCAGCAGTTTCTAGGGACAGGGATCATGGAAACAGATGATGGAATACATGAAAAAAGTGTAGGAGTGATTTTAGTTCAAGTGTCCTTTCTGTCGCACTAGTGTATGGCTGTGGGTATGAGAGTTTGTGATACTGCATTGTTACTTCCATATTTCTTTGTTTTGAAATATTTTCGATTACAGAAAGTCAAGAAAATCTTCAGTAACCTGAGCTGAATGAAAATACTCTGTAGGCAAACAGCACTGTGTGAAGTACAGCTTGTTGCACTGACAGTAGAAAATTGGAAATATATCTTGATAGCAAGAAGATGGGTTGATAAAGATCTGTAGCCTTCAGTTGGAGTTGGTACAAAGATGGTACAGACACCTTCTAGTTGATGTTATATAGGTAATCTCTTGCACAGATTTTTCTAGGAAGGAGTTTTCCATATGCACAGAATTTTCTACAAGTGCCTTGCAGATTCCCTGCCATTGCAGAGCCTTCAGGCATCAAGGTTGCCATCCCCGTGCTCCCAGGTCTCTCCTGAATGTGATTCACCGTTCAGTCTCCTGGGGAAGGAGCTCCTGTAGTTTGGCTCTAGGATAACACTTGCATTGGGACTACAGTCTGTTAAGGATTCGGAGTAGATGTGTCAGTGGTCCGCTCGGACCACTTGGTGTAGAAGAACGTTCCTACTTTGAAATGACAGAGATAAAACTTATTTTGCTGATGAAATCAACATTTAGAAATGAGTACACCCTGCTTCCCCTATGCCTTCTGTATGATTTATGTGGTGATTTCTCACAAAGAATTACGCTTCTTATTTAATGGGAGAGATGGCAAAAGTGGGCATATTTTATTACTAACTTTTTAAGGACTACATTGTAATATATAAACATAAAGGGGTCAACCATGGACATCTTTAATGTTGGTATTTCTTAAATTTTGAGTTCCTGGGTGTCCAGTTTTATGTTTAAGAGGCAAAAGGTTTTTTGAAAATGCACTTTGTAGAGCTTTAACTCTGGAAAAATTAACTATATTCTGTTAAAGCTCATGCATTACCAGTATAGATGTCAGTGATAGTATATTAGCTGGGCCAGATTTTTGCACTGCAGATAGCAAGCCTACACAAATACTTGAGATAATGGAATTGAACAGATATATTAGACATCTAAACTTGTATATAATAGCTCATGACCTGCTCATGGTCAACTCAAATCCTCATAACGGTGGCAATGTTGATTTCCACACTGAAGAGGCTTATAGGGAGCTAACACTATAAAATGTTATTTTTAAAAAATTGAAGTAAATAAAAGTCATATGTCAGTAATTTCTATAATTGCTCTAGCAATGATAAAAATTAACTCCTAGTGCATCGTTTGACCTTCCTGTGAGGCAAAGGATGTACAGTTCCATATTTCACAGCAGAACTAAAATAAAAAATTTTGGCATGCTAAAAAATCCCTCAAATAACTGTGTCTGTCTACTACAGTGTGCCAACAATTGATTTTCAGTTAGGTACCTGAAAGAAAAATAGATTTAATTGATCTACAATAATTTCTTCATTTTTTCTCAGTGAAATGAAAAATGGAAAATACTTCCCTCAAGTTAGGAAAATGCCCAGATCACCAGGTGTGGAGTCATTTGTCTTTAGCTGCCCAGTACTCCTGGCTCCATTCACAGTTGAGTATTTTCTGAAAAGGGGGATGACTGTAACAGGAAAACTCTGTGAGATCAAACTCAGAATGGATCTCTAGGCCCAGGTTGAGTTGTGTAGTACAAGGTACCCTGCCTTGCTCGAGGAGAGGCATGGTCAGAGTTGCTAATATGACCTGGTGATTTCAACACCAACAACCTGGTGATCTTAAGGGGTACCAGTAAGGCTTCCCTGTAAGAAAAATCTAAGCATTGGTTTACAGCAAGGACAAGAACTTGCAGCACTTAGAGACTAAGATCAGCCTGTGCTAGCATGGTTGTGTAAAGGCTACCTAGCAAGAATGATGATTTTAATTTGTGTCCTCTTGGATAGAGGAAGAAATTGAGTTCAGATGCCTCTAAAATTTGGGCTGAGTGTCACAAAGAAAGAAGATATGAATGGCTGCTCCCAGATAATGCAATTAGTTTTTTTAAACTTTATTCACACACTGTCTTGCTTCCATCCATCCCCCCTTCTCTCTCTCTTTCTGCCAGTCCCCTAGTAACTTTTTAATTTAGTAGCACATGTAAACCCAAATTTCTTGTGGAACAGATGCCAAGTTTGCATTTGATCGGATTCCTCCAGAGTCCTTCAAGAGGGAGTCTGGGATTACCGCCCTGGTCGGAGCAGGGCGGCAGCACCGCCGGGCTGCGTGTTTTGCTTGGCAGCGACGGGCTGGCAGCGTGGGTGCACAGCCCGGGAGGGAGCCTGAGCAATGCCTGGGGGGCCCTGGGACAGCAACAGGGGGAGGACAGGACATTCATGGCACAACGGACACATGTTCACAAGAAAATGGGTTTCACTGCTCACAGACAGCCATTTATCCTAATTAGGCTCTTGGCAATCGAACTTAATTTCATGGGTAGTTCTGAGCCAATCAAAACCACATATATGACAAATATATTTTGTCTGACTGCTTTCTAAAGCTATTTGGGGATAAATTTCCATGACCTAATAGATTTGATAGTTCATATAAATTTGCCTTTGATCCATTGCATTCCATTAGCCTCATGCCTAAAGTTTAGGAGCGCCAAGGTGATGACAAGAGAGGAATTGTAATTACGCTCTTCTCCGGTGGCTCTTTTCTCAATACTTTGAAGTAGAGGATTATTCAGAACAACTGTGTATTTTTAGAAACACTTTTGTGTAATATAAATGTAAAAGCATTCTATACAGCTTGTTTTATGCAGAGGATCAGATTGCAGTGATTGTGTTTTAGCGCTCAAAAATCAAGTAAAATGTTGGAGGAAGAAAATCTAACTAAATGGAAGAGGTGGTGCTGCAATGCTAAAGAGTTATGGTGTATCTGTCAATTAGAGGAGTTATTTTCAAGATGACATGAATTGGAAGTGTTATATCTACAAAATGATAGTTACATGAAGGAAAGCATTTTAGTTATGCAGGAGACTTCTAATCTTTGATTTTCAAAAGAAAAATGTTCTCCCTTTCACCCAACGAAAATCTTTAAATTTTCAGTATTTGGGGTCTAATTCTAACACATGCTGAACACTCCCAAATGGTGCTGGAATCTTTGAGGTTGAGATTCTTCAGGTTTTTGCAGCAATGAAATGTTAAAATATTGAGATCTTATTCTTAAAGTAATTTCATGAAGTTTGCAGCCAACAATTAGTTGTAGTTCTGTTCCTCCCAGGGAAATGCTAAAGTCATTGCATTAGAGGCATCTACCACTGCAGTTTATTCTTTTTCCTTTCTTTCTTTCTTTGTAGTTTCGAAACAACATGTGTACAACACACAACATTTAGGAATGCCATGCTTTGAGGAGAGAGTATTAGCTTATAATATTTTCCATATTTGTATTGCATCAGAATACCTCTCTCCCAATCACCAGCAGTAGTCACAGGTGTTACAACATCGCAGATTCAGAACGGCAGATAACTGGTCCTCATTTGCTATCTCTGTCATCTCTGGCAAAGCTAATGGAGGATGCTACTGGTATCTTCCTGAAAACCAAAAGTTACTCTTAATGCCAATAAGAATTAAGCCTGCGGATTTCAGCTCAGGAGTTTATTGCAATTTGGATTGGTTTAATTTTCATAGTATTTAAATTTAATTTTATTCCACTTTCCTAGGAGAAGAGGAACAAGAGCTAAATATAATACATGCAGTCTTGATATCAGTTATAGGGAATCACAGAATAACTTACAGAATCACAGAATGGTTGAGGTTGGAAGGGACCCCTAGAGATCATCTAGTCCAACCCCCCTGCTCCAGCAGGGACACCTAGAGCACGTGGCACAGGGTGGCATCCAGGTGGGTTTGGAAGATCTCCAGAGAAGGAGACTCCACAACCTCTTTGGGCAGCCTGTTCCAGGGCTCTGTCACCCTCACAGTCAAGAAGTTCTTCCTTACATGGAGATGGAACTTCCCGTGTTTTAGTTTATACCCATTACCCCTTGTTTTGTCATTGGCCACCACCAATAAGAGTTTGGCCTTGTCCTCTTTACATTTTCCCCTCAGGTACTTATACACATTGATCAGATCCCCTCTCAGTCTTCTCTTGTCCTGGCTAAACAGGCCCAGCTCGCTTAGTCTTTCTTCATAAGATAGATGCTCTAGTCCCTTAATCATCTTTGTTGCTCAACGCTGGACCCTCTCTAGAAGTTCAATGTCCCTCTTGTCCTGGGGAGCCCAGAACTGCACCCAATACTCCAGGTGCGGCCTCTCCAGAGCTGAGCAGAGGGGCAGGATCCCCTCCCTTGACCTGCTGGCAACACTCCTCCTGATGCAGCCAGGATCCCATTGGCCTTTTTGGCCGTGAGGACACATTGCTGCCTCATGGTTAACCTGTTGTCAACCAGGACTCCCAAATCCCTCTCCGCGGAGCTGCTTTCCAGCAGGTCAGCCCCTAATCTGTGCTGGTGCCTGGGGTTATTCCTGTCGAGGTGCAGGACCCTGCACTTGTCCTTGTTGAACCTCATGAGGTTCCTCTCTGCCCAACTCTCCAGCGTGTCCAGGTCCCTCTGAATGGCAGTGCAGCCCTCGGGAGTGTCGGCCACTACTTTTCCCAGTTTGGTGTCATTTGCAAACTTGCAGAGGGTGCACTCTGTGCCCTCCTCCAAGTCATTGATGAACAAGCTGAACAGCGCCGGGCCCAGTGCTGACCCCTGCGGGACACTGCTGGGCACAGGCCTCCAACCAGACTCAGCAACTTGTATTGGAAGGGATCTCAGGAGCTCATGTAGTCCAGTGTAACAGTAGAACTCTTGATTGACTTCTCTATATATAGAAAGTCAGGCCTTTAGAACATACCTTAGTCAGAAAAAAAGCATTCTCCTGACTTATGGAGGGATCTGTCTTTTTGAATAGCAATAAATAATAAATTACTTATTTGATAACTTAATTAGAGATCTGGTCTATAAGACAGATAAGAAATGAGAATGTTTTTGAGAAAACAAGGTATCATCAGGTCTTAAAACATGAGAAAAGAGTACCGAGTGGGCTCTGCACAGTAATCATTGCTTAGTTTTAATATATAAGGATTTATCTTTGTTTTCTTGTGTTAGTCTAGATTATGTAAAGCTTAAATATAACTATGTATTAACTGTAATATTGTAGGGGTTGTATATGGGGGGTTGTATGGGAGGAGGTGTATATTCATGAGAGTTGTATTTACGTATTGGCTGCTTCTTTGATTATCAGCTAGTCTCTGGTTTTGCTCTGCTGGTATAAGAGATTGGGATGCTCTGGAAAAGTCAAGATGTTGAATTACCCAAAAGTAAATGTATCTCTTCCTTCTTTCAGCTTCTCCTGTTGGTAACGGATATATCAAACCACCCGTCCCTCCTGTTTCCGGCACACAGAGAGAAAAAGGGCCTCCAGCCATGCTGCCTATCAGCGTTGACCCGGACAGTAAGCCAGGAGAATATGTCCTGAAGAGCTTGTTTGTTAACTTTACTACTCAGGCTGAACGCAAGATCCGCATCATCATGGCAGAGCCCCTTGTGAGTAAAAAAGAACTTTTAAAGTATATATATATATTTATACACACACATGCACCTTGCTCTGTATTCATTATTCATTTTCAGTCGTGCTCTACAATGCAGAATATTTGCTTCTAGACTACATTAGATTTTGATAGTGTTTCCCAAGTGATAAGATATGCTACTATGGCAAGCAGAAGGTCGTGGGAGAGGAGGGAGGTATGCGACATATGCCAAGGGGATGACATGAAAAGGAATGAATATGTTAGTTATGTTTGTAATAAAGAAGGGAGGGCAGTGTAGATTTCATGGCTGGGAGGGATGTCACAAGAGGCAAAATAGAAAATGCTCAAATATGGTAAAGATGGTATTTCAGAATGTTACTGAATTTCCAAAACTAAAAGATGAAAATCAATAGCACTACTGCTTCCCATTTTACTTCTATGACTGTAACAGGTTTCACAGCCTAATAAGGTGCTATAGCCCCTCATTTTCCAGATCCCAAAAAGTGATAGTGTTAGAAAGAAGGAGCTACTTTACAAGGTCTAGCAAAGTCAGTAAGAGAAATATCATTTCTTTTATGCAAATTTGGGCAAATTTAATATACAATTTGCCAAACTGTCTTATGTAACTGAAATTCTGGGAATCTTCTCCTTTAACTTGAGACTACATTCTCTATATCCTTCTGTGGATTTGAATGGGCAAGAATAGTTGGGTAACCTACATTTTAATTCTGACAATGTAAAAGTTAAAAAATTAAAGTAAATAGGAACATTGATTTCTGAGTTATAAAGAAACAGCTTGCAACATTTCTTTTATAAAGCACAGTACAGAATGGTTAAATCAGTACCACATTTTCAGGTCTGGAGATTCTGAATAGTAAAATTAAGTTGTCTTGATTCCAATTAAAACCTTTTAATTCCATGCCTTGCTTTAGATTCAGAAGGCTTTGGCACACTTGGAAAGTTTTTCCAGACTTTCCGCTTAAAGCATTAGGTGGATGCAAGATGGAAGAAATATCATACATAATTTAGAAATAACAGGAAAAAACTAAAGTCTTCTTTAAAGAGTCCCTCCAAATTACAAAAAGAAATAGAATAAAGAAACTAAAAATCAGGTCTTTAGAAATAAAAGGGTGACAGAAGCTATTTAGTACCATCTTTTCTTCATATGATCCATAGTAAACACCTTTAAAATTTAAAAACAAAATTAGCTGTGAAATTATTTGACAAGAAGAGAAAGAACAGAGCGACAATGTACTGAGAAATGCCAAAATGATTTACATTTGCTGTGTGTTGATATATTCTTTTTGTTACTCTGTGAAACTATGAATGCCTGAGTATTGATTTTATGCCAGAGATCGTTCCATGAAATTTTATTTGGTAAACTCAATGTACAATGCACAAATATGACGAGTTACTAGAATTTCACTTCTCTTCGATATTTTCAGAACATTTTCCTCTAATTGTGAGAAACTGACAATAATTCAACATTATATTCACATCTAATTTAATATGAATAGAGCTTAGAAGGTATAATGCTATATTTGAGGGTGACGATGACAAATGGAAAAGTAGGCCTTTATAGGCCTACTTGGTTTGTTATGAAAGGAATGGCATTTGTTATGAAAGGAATGACAAGGGAAAATGACAAAACAAAAGTCTGGAATAATGATTAAGAAATTATGTTCACCATTTCTGGGGCTGTTGGATGTCTAGGTGCTATTTTTCCTGTCTTTCTACTCTGCTGACCAGGACGTTCTATGTATTTCTACTCTGTTGACCACTTATGTGGCTAGGAATTTCCAGGGTTTTTCAGGATAAAGTTTATAAAGTTCGTGATGCAGAAAGGTCCTTCTTTTTTTTTTTTTTTCACAACACATAGTCCAATGTTGAGCTCCTTGAGGATTATGTTCTAATTAAACTCAAGTGTACTTCAAAGGAAATCAAATGAAGTGCTCCAACACTGAGATGTTTCTAGGCTGAATTCTCTTAGTCATTGCAAGAAATAACTGTTTAATTTTATGAGTGATAAATATTTAAGATACCTTTTAGAGAAGCTAAAAAAAAAATCAGTATTCAGAGTAATTGCTTTTTCCTCTCTTTTGTCACAAAGTCTATCAAGATTCAAGCTCTGAATCTAATATAGTGTTAAATTAAGGGTGTAGAGTTTTTGTTTGTTTGTTTTTTAACCGAGGTATTTCTTTTGGTACATAAATCTTACCTGTGCAGCATTTCTGATTGTGGCTACTATTGTCTTTTTCTCTCTCAGTTTTTTGGGGTTTCTTATGCCTATTGAATATATCCAGCTTTTTCCTTTCTGAAGTGTACAAGGTTGAACTGTAAGTTACAGGGTTATGACAGCTATGGTGGAAAGCTAAATTTGCATGATACCATGAGGAGATGGCATAAAAATGTTTTATTACTTATTTCTTAGGGCAGCAGTGGAGGGCACCCGAGCTGTTCCCTCCTGCAGCCCTATGAAATTTCAGCTGGAAAAGCAAGATTCCAGCAGCAGAGAAAGCCCCGGGCAGTGTCACCCATTCCTCCTGCTGTCAACCAAGGATGATTTGATGTTTTGGTTACTAGATCTGGCTGTGATCCTCAGTAAAACTCACTTCCCAGTTAATATGTTTTCTGGGCATGAATCTAATATAGACCATCCACTCTTCATTCTGTAAAACTCTTTTGTTTTTGCATTACAAATACAATTTCACATTTTTTTACCAACTTTTTTTTTCAAGCAGAACTTAGAATAAGGAAACCAGAGAAATCATTTTGGTAGTGGAAATGATAAAATGTATTTAAGGATCATAACATAATGAGAAAACCTTAGAAAACAGTTTCCCTTTTGGGACGGGCAGTAATTCACCCTGAGATGGTACCGCTCAGCCTGCTTTATTATCCTGTGCTGAGAGCTGACCTCTCTCCTTTTCATAAGGAAAGCAAGGCACCTATGCAGACTCTCACAGATAAATGTGTAACCTGTGTGTCCAATCCTTCGTTATACGAAGCCCCACAGATCTGCTGCAGGGAGGCACCAGGTCGCTTGTCGAATGGGGCCAATCTAGGTCTGTCCGTCGCCGTCCCCAGGGAAAAGCCCCGTCCCGCGGTGCCCCCAGCAGCTGTCGGCTCAGCGGGATGTCTTTGCTGCAGGTCACCGACTGTATCTTAGGTCAGCTTTTTAGACCAACGGTTGGACTCAATACAACTCCCAGGGGTGCCTGAGGTCTGGGTTTAGCTTCTGCATGGCTTGTCCCTTTGGTTCTGTTTGTTTTTCTCAGACTTTCCAGCAGCTAACTTCTCTGTGCTTCAAGAAAGTAGTCAAGCAAAACAGTGATCTCATCTTGACTCTCCCCTGCTTCACTAATAAGCTTTTGTTGGGACTTCACTATTGCTTGCTTCTCCAGATAGAGTTCAGCCACCCCAAACTTTCTGGTACCTACCCAGGCTCTGCTAGGGACAGTGCAGCCCAAGCTGGATCAGATCAGCTTTTCTTTCCTCCCACAAAGGAGAGAGGTTAGCCTGAGAAAAAATTCTCTATGCAACAAGCAACATCCACTCATTTAACCAAAGGACGTGAAGGTAGAAGAGTGCAGGAAAAATCAAGCTTTGATACAGCAAATGGAGAGTATCAAATACAGCAAAGACCACTCCAGTAGCATGGAAAACCCTTCTTTCTTTTTTTTTTTCCCTCTTCCACTCACTGAGAAATAAACCCCCTCTAGTTATCTTGGTGCATATCTGAGGCTGAGATATCCAGAAGAAACCCAGCACTGCACACTATGGAGCAATACCCCTCTAGAGATGCTAATCTTGAACCTCAGGACAGTTATTATCCTGAAAGACCTAGAAAGGTCCATGTGATTGTAACAGTAGCCACTGATGCAATGTCGTCTATGTAGTCCAGAGGGACACTGTGAGAAAGGGTTTGAAAGACACTGCTGGAGAAAGGTACAGTAGGAGACAAATATAGGGCTTCAGAATTGGGGGGAGTGCAGGAGGAGGATGCAACATGGATCGCATTCCATATTCCATGTGAGATTGAGGGAGAAGTTCATTCTATTTTAGCAATCAGGAAGGAAAAGGACACATTTTTGCATAGGCATCTGCAGCTGGATTCATGCCCATGAAAACTCGCCTTCATTTCAGAGCCAGGCAATGTCAACAGGAGCTTTCTCCTGACAAGTGATCTCACAGTTTCCATAGCTGGGCGTGTGGGCAGAATCCTGTTTGAGGCTGCAGATCTCATTCTGACAACAAACCTTTCTGGGATGCTCCCTGTGCCTGGGCCTCTCCTGCACGGATGCAGTTGGAGCATGTGAGTGGTGTGAGTGGTGGTTCAAATTGCTAAGAGGATTTAATATTGAAACAGAGATTCAGTGTCACTGAGGCTGTCACTCTATATCACCTATTGGCTGCTGTTTGCAGATGTAGCAGAGAACCTTCCATGTGTCCCTAATTGCATTTCTATATTGTTTAAAAATATGGAAGAAAATGAAAGACATATTGTAGTCACCTTAGGTCATCCTTATCACTGGTCTGTTACCACAGAAGACAGAAGGAAAATCACATATCTATTTTGGTAACATTCTTGTAAATCGGTAGCAATTGGTAAACCAATATTTGTTATTTTTGCTACAGATTGATCCTTTAGAGTCACATTTAAAGTAAAGGAGCTGCTCAGTCAGGATTGCTGTGTGTTTAAAAATGAAATTCACGTGACTTTTCCAGGGCCTGAATCTGGCATGGTTCAGTTAACACACTGGACAGCGTGACTTACTCCATTACTTTTACCTGAGCTAGAGTCTGCATATCTGTTAACATTGAAAATATAGGGAAAACTTAACTACGTTACTTAGCCAGCCTCCAGTATGGAAACAGTATGATAATGTCTTGTGTCCTTCACTGAACCTGTAATACAAATGGGAGCCCTGACTTTATGATCATCTCATTTGCAGTAAAAGATTCCTGAAGGCCAGTACTAGATAAGCAGGAGCATTGTGAGATCCTCCTTTAACATTTGTCACATCGATTCCAGTAACTGGGATGACAAGCCACCTGAGGGCAAGTTTGTTATGATACTGCTACAACCTTTGAGGTAAAATACATAGCCAAGAGAGTCCACAGGAAAGAGGCAAAGGAGGTTTGAGGAGAACTAAGTCTGTCAGCAGACTCTATTAGTTCAGCTTATAAGCCTACCTCTCCTTATCCACTTCCTTGGTCCTGATAAATAAACATAGAGTTGATGAAAGTGGCTAGTTCACATTAAAGAAGCCAGCACTGCTAGACAGTAGATGGTTATCAAGGATCAGGAGCTGTCACTTATTACCCTTGGGCTATCTGAAGGTGAAATGTTATTATTTACAGAGCTCTGAGGTGTGCCTGGGCAGCCCTACAGTTAGAGTCAAAATTTATTCTAATTAACTGGCAAGAGCTTCCTATAGCTTTGATTAAATTAGGTCATGTTAATCTGAATGAGTAACCAGCTGTCCGGGCCCTGAAGGCACTGCCAGCCCTCCCTGTCCCTGTCCAGGCTCTGAGCGTCCCCTCAGCCCAGCCCAGGGCTGTCAGTTCCTGCCCTGTGATGCCACCACGGTGCCAGTTCCAGCCCCACCACAGCCCTGCCTGGCCATGGGTCCTGACACCAGCAAAGCCAAGTTGGTCCTCGGGAGTCACACTTGCCAGTGAAACATGTCCTGCTTGGTGCTTCCTGTGGAGACTTGTCTACAGAGTGTCCTTGTTTCCCCAGCATCAGATTGTTCTTGAGTTTTACAGGTGGATTTCGACCTTCTTCTGATTTCTTGAACCTTTGTGTGTTTGTGGGATCCTGCTCGCTGTAACGTTCGTTTTAGAGAAGAACCAAATTGCTTTCTTTTCTAACCAGAGGTGTATAGCCAAAGTCATATTGCTCCTGGGGTATCTTGAAGTGAAAACAAATGCAGGCTTAGTTAAGGAGAGTCAGTCATGTTCTTGTAAGCAGATTATTTGATAATCAAGGGGTAAACAGAAGAGAGGATGAACATATTGAGAAATGAGCGGTGGGATCACAGACAGTTCTGTATTAGAAATAACTGGGAATTTTAATCCTTCATGCAGCCATATCTCAGTACTTGGTGGCTGGCAAGATATCTGTCAGATAATTCTGAATGTTCCCTCTGCATTTTATTCGGTCATATCTTTTAGCAGAGCACTAATACTAGTTCTGTATTTTCATTCCCAATTCCATACTTGATTACCATTCGGTAATTTTATTCTATTCAGAGTTATGATTTTTTTAAGAAAATATATAATCATAATTTTTGACTGTGTTTGGAGTTTTCTTTTGGTGTATGCTTAGAACTAGAAAGGTTAACAAAGGAAGTACTTTTGTTGTCTGTTTAATTTGCTGTCTGTGTACCACAATTGCTGGCACTATCCTTTAGAAAGGTATCTAACAGCCAACTGATGCTGAACAGAGACACAGAGGAAATCAAGTTTCATACAAACTTCAGGTGAAAGACATTTGGGAGGTTATCAGAGTGAACAGATTTTGCTTTTATGTCGAAGAATTTGGGTCTAGACATAAATATGGTAGGTTCCTTTGTGTGTGCGTGGCGGCAAAACAGTTCCCAAATATTTCCAAAAAAGGTTCAGAACTTTTCTCAGTGCAACCACTTTCTTTTGAGTCCGCAGTCTGTGCTTTAGTTCTGCCCTTTCTGAAGAGGGTGAAACAGGAGTGAATCCTCTTGCCAATTCGGTGGCAGAACTTGCTGAAGGCAGGGCCAGCCTGTATCCGTTCTGGTGCCAGGAGGAGTAGGAGCACATTGCCAAAAATGGAGGCAGGGATCAGATGGACAAAAATGTCCCTCTTAGAGGCAGCTGGCAGGCAGAGCAGCTCGCCTGTATCCTAACTCTGCATCTGAAGGATAAGCGCCCCTCCGAGGAAGAGCAATTTGTGGGCCCAGTGTTTGGAGGCAAATCGACATTGTGGCGTTTTCTCCTAGATGATACAGACAGTGGTTTGCAAAGCACATGTGCAAGATGGATGGTGATGCTTTTACTGATACTTATATGCACAAAATAACTAATGTCGAAATTTAAAATCAAGCGGTTTTGAGCTGCTGTGTTTGCAGCAGCCCATTCCCTGCAAAACACAGCGCACCTTCCTTTCCTACTAAAAAGATTAAGGCAGGGATGTTCAAGTTCTTTCAGGGCTTAGGTGATTATTCATAGTAAATAGGGAAGAACTATATTTTGTTTTTTAAGATAATCTTTACATGATTTTTAAGATTATCTTTTCTGTATCTGTACCAAACTGTGATGTTTGAATATGGTCTATATCTATTCCATTTTACATAATTAGATTACATAGATATTTAAACCCTTCTTAAAAATTTTTAATGGTCCATTCTTCTGCTGTTTTGTTTTGGTAGCATTTCCATTCCAGAGAACTAATCAGTAGATTATATTTGCTGCTTCAAAAATTGTATTTTGCATCAAATTTCAGCGTCCATTATGTCCTTACAAAAATATAGGTCAGTAACATAGGAGCTAGGTGTAGTTCAGTAGGAATAGTGTGCCCAATGGTTGCTGAGGATGGAACTCTCTGGGACATTAGTGGCATATCCTTACTGTACGGTGACACAATGAAGTTTAATACATGCTACAGCATCCAATCATTTTCATGTTCCCTTAACATTCAGTTTTGTGGCAGGTGGTTGAGAAAAGCTCTCCCTGTGTAAATTTATACTATTATGTTTGGGCAGCATCTCTGAAAAACCACTAATGTAATTAACTGGTAAAAGTAGCTAACTGCCATTGGAGGAGTGTTTTTTAGTGTGATCTGGGATTTTGACAGATATGTTACTTTTACATTTAGTATATGAGTATAAATGCAATAATATATAAATCTGCCATTGCATATTCACCATAGTTTTAGTAGATTCTATTAATATTTCCACAACTGCAGTGACACTCAGAAAGGATAATAATTTTTGGGTGAGCATTTCATTTTGTAAGCACTGGCAATTCTAAAAGTTTAGATAGAATATATATATTTTTTGCAAAATTGTAGTTTCAAATGTTAAAGGCAAAATTGCCTTTGCTGATCTTTACAGTTCATCCCTCGTGCATATTCCTGGGTGTTTCCAGTATGAACAAAAAGATATAATACAGCTGAATGGTCAACTTTAGACAAGAAATAAGGATGTTTAACTTAGTGATTAGAAATTTGAAAGTTAAGAGTCCATTATTCTGAAATTATCTGAAGATTTTTACAATCCGGAAATCTGTGGGCTTTTTCAAATTAATCAAAACTTTATTTATTCATATTTTGTGGTTGTAGCTTTTGGCTCCAAATTCAGCCTAACTATTCATACAAGATTTGGAAGATATTTCTGTAGAAGGTATTACAGCTAGAGAGACTCAAACAGAGTCAACTCATAATATAAAAGAGCCTCTTTGCCATTCCTGAATTGGGTGGGCAAGAAAATAAATAAAAATAAAATGGTGCCTTGAGACTGGAATACATTTTAACATTTTTTAAAAAGTTTAAATAAATCTATCTCCAGGGAAAATAGACTGTCATGGAATCTATTACTCAAATTCAATTTCATTTTATTATGTTTTTTAACCTTGTCTTTGCTTTGCATGAACCTGTGGTACATGATGAAAATGTCTGCCAGGAATATAAACATATTTTATAAAGTAGTTGCCATAGCAACAATATCCAAAGTACTGCTTAGAATGAAAAAAAAAAGATCTCTAAGGGTATTAGAACTAAGCAGTAAAGAATAAGCAAAGAGTTAACACTAGATAAGAAGAAATGATTTATTACATAAAGAAAAAATGCTGTTTTCAGAAGACGCTTGAAGCACTATCACGTATTCGAGCTCTTTCAGATAACAGAAAAACCTTTCCTGAATTTTGATATTCTGTGCCAAGACCGTGTTGTTCAGTGCTAGAAACATCACACAGGGAATTGTCCTTTTATCCTTTCAGGGAGCCCTCAGCACCAAAACCCTAAGCCCTTCATATTCGCTCACTTCATTGTCTGTTCAGTACTGATCATTAGTAACAGAGTAAATAATAACAACCTCTGTTTTCAGGTTTTTTAACTCTCCAATCTCCCCATTTGGCGTTGGCTGCTCATGGCCCTCACTGGAGCAGCACAGCGAGAGCCCCACTGCGGGCACCCCCCGCTGCGGGCACCCCGCTCCCAAACGGGGCCGCCGGGGCCCAGTTCCCCCCGTCAGCCCGGGTCCAGCCTGACCCAAACTCCCTGAGGGCAGAGTCAGGGCAGTGTCATGTGGTGAATGTCCCACAGCTTGGGAAGGCCTGGACGGTCCTGCCGTGAGGTGCCATGCGCAGGGACTGCTCACAGCTCGCAGTGTGTGACACATTTTGGCTGCGGTCTTGATTGCCTCGCTGCGGTCTTGGTCACCTCGGCATTGTTCTGTGTAGAAATAGATAATGACGTTAATAAACGTTAATAAAATGTTGGCTGCAGTGAAGAAGATTTTCCAGATAAGCATTTCCAGTCAAAATGAAAGCAACGTGAGGATAGCAACACACATATGGTTTTAGGAGATATTCTAATCCTGAACTCTGATTCAGATGTTATGAACTGAATTTCCTTTTGGCTCACAAATTCACTAAGAAAGCAGCAATAATCAAGTTTGAGAAGCAGAAATAATACTATAGGTTCGTTCAGGCCAAATTCAGTTACTGAATATTGAAATTACTAAGTGAGCTATATAAACAAGACGTCTTGGAGAACAAGGTAATGCGCTGAGCAAATTCTTTTTGTTAAAATGAATTATCAGATTGCACTTAAATGTGCGAGTGGCTCTCAGACTCCAGAGCACTAAACAAGTACTTCAGTTTGAGTTAGCAATCCACTACTTTCTGAACAAGTTGACCTACTCAGTGATCTTTTCCTCAAGATATTCTGTGTTTCGAATTTCAGTTAAGTGCTTATCATTTCAGTTGTATCTACGACTCTCAAAAAGTGATCATGAGAATAGCTGTACTCTTAAAATGAGAAATTCCAACACTGTCATCACTGCTTTTTGATTGTGAACAAAGGAGGATTTTTACAATGTAATTCAGGGCAATACTCCAAAATAAACCTGACTTGCAATTTTTGCTTGCTTAACCTATCTCTGAAAGGAGAAATAAACTGTTACTGAGAAAAGAAAGAAAATATAATATTTCAAACTTACCATAAATATCAAATATACAAGAAGGTGAGTAAATATTATAGTGAAGTTATTAATGCATGAATTCCATTGTTTAAAAGTTGCATATTATGAGTACAGCAAATAAACATCAAGAGATGCTAATTGTCATTAAGCCTTCCTAGTTCTGTGTGGGTGGCAGAGCTATAGGAAGCTTTTTGTTTACACTGAAATAAACTTGTTAAAAACAGTATCAATGGTACTCACAACAGAACTTAGTATGAAGGAGTATTTCATACCCAAGTCACTAAAGAACTCAAATACCTAAAGAATACAACAGCTACAATATGCTACAGTACTTAACACTCAAGGCAGAACACCCGTCATGTTAACTAAAATCTCTATTTATAGAGTTTCTACCTGCAGAATTGGTTTTAGAAATGTGTGCATAGTCTAGCTGGTGAAACTGTAATAACACCTGTGGCATTATTTCAAAATGAATCCGTCATTCACAAGTGAACCTGGCTATGGGGAAGACATTAAAGTGTAATCAGGTTGTTAGAGTATGGATTAATCGATTCTGCATTCTCTTTTACTTCATATTACAAGTAGGCGCGAGTAGCATTGCTTTTTTATGTAAAATACTTTTTTTTTTTTAATGTAATACTCTGGTGTAAGGGAGCATGGAACACAGCTCGGGCAAGATTTCCGTGTGGCCTGGAAGTGTGAAACTCCTGCGAGCGACCTTGCAGAAGACCCTGTTACCTGGCAGGCTGCTGGGCAGCTCAGCCTGAGAAAGAGTGAGGCTGCTGAGCGCGCCTGTGATTCTGCTTTGCACTTTATCTGTTAAAAGATACATGAACAGTTCTTTGGGCAAGAGCTGAGGTTTTTTTGCCCGCTCAGGACTGAGGTGTTTTTCTCTAGCTCAGAGCCTCTGAGACCTCAGGGAAGGACATGGTCAAAACCGGGAGCATTCGTGAGGTTGCAATGCTTCCAGGGAGAGGCAACAGGCAACTGGGACCTTTTCCAGACTGTAGTTTCATAGTTAGGTTCATGGAGCAGATTTTGACACATCTAACGTTGTCTTAAAGATAAGCATGTTGTGAGGAATCCCACCCCTCATTTCTGCTAAGACATCAAAGGCATCTTCTGTAGTCCCCAGAGGCATCTGCTGCAGCATTTCAGGTCTGCTCAGAAAGCCAGGCATGCACTGCTGGCCACTGTGACCTGAAACTTTTGGATGACAAGGTTCTCTTTATGGAAATGCGCCTTAAGAAGCTTCTCTGTGGTAAGACAGGCTTCTGTAACAGAATCAGAAGTTTAATAATATATATATATATACGTGTGTGTGTGTTATTTCTTTTCTAAATTGCCACTGATTCTAAAGACATTGGTTTGGTTTGTCCATGACGGAATACTAGCTTTGAAAAATAATCTGCTTTACTTTTGAGTGTGTAGCAGTAGTCAAAAGAAGTATGAGATAAAACTAGATAGAGAAGGACAGAGTTCCTGGCTGAAGAGGAAAGCTGTGGAATAATTTTATATATCTGTTCCTGGTCTACACAATTTTATTGTGTGTCTTGATTACCACTGATCCATCATAAGGCTCTAATTAATAGTTGTTATACCACTGACATAACTTGGAGAAGCCGCTTCATTTGCTAGAGCTAACAGTGAAAAATCCTGATGGTTGTCCTCAGCAAATCAGTGGCTCAGGAGAAAAAAAAATGTTTATTTTTCTATTTGGTAGGTAGTCAGGGGATACTGCGCTCGCCCTGCAGCCAGCCTCCTTGCCAGCTGGCACCGAGAGCGTATCAGCATAATTAATTTCAAAATCAGTCAGCAGATTTTACTGAGCAATATTTTCATCAGAGAAAAACATAAAATAATACAAGTGTTTGCACCACTGTAAGTCTTTCTTTTCTGTTATCTCAGCAGTTTTACAGATTTTTTTTTTTCCACCCCACATCCCCTGGCAGTGACAGTATTTTGCCTGTTACCTTAACAGATGCTGATGAGCAGAATGGTTTGCTGAAAGCTGAACAGCAAATCTCATGCTGAGCTGGTGGGAGCGCCCAGATCTTGTGGTCGCAGGAGAAAGATACGTGATTTATGGAAGAGAGGGAAGAAGAAAAAGGAGTTGACATATTTCAGACATAAGAAGCAGTAGTAGATTTCAGGGCCAAACTGGGGGGGGGTGACGTTTTTCTAACTTTTTTGTATCAGCCTTCAAGTATTGTTTATTTTCCCTGTGGTTCACAAAATTCACGTTTTGTGTTCTGTAGGCTGCTGGGCCTTCCATACAGCTCAGGAACTGAGCTTGTGGGCAAGAAAACACAAAGATAAATCCATCTTCACTCATGGGAGCTCCTTCCGAGCTGTGTGGTTCTCCTAGGCCCCCCAGGCCCTTGGAGAGCACTACCTGAGACAACCAGCTGCCGATGCCAAGATTTTACATCTCTGAGGAAATTTAAGTCACCACTTGTGGAGCAAAAATGCGTTATTTCCCTTGAATAGTGCAGCCGTTTTTCCACAATTATCTTCATTAAAAATGACGCTTGTCATACTTGATTGCTTGTTCAGTAATCACCTTTCTTTCAGAGTGCTCTGTGATGGTGATATGTATGAACATTTTTGCATTGCCTAGCAGTGCTGTAACAGGAAGGCATCCTATAGCTAAATACAGTTCCTTGGTTATATATTAGAGAATACTGGGTGCATTTTACAATTTGGAAAGAATTCACACTTGTCAATCTGAACACTAAGTAACTCAGACATAATAAATGTTAAGCATTTTCTCTTTTCAAAGGCACTGAAGACACTATTTCAGTATTATTTCAGACGCATGCAGATGGCTTCTTTGTATATGAAACAAACAGTATCTCCAGCATTAAAGTTGATCACAAGTGAAAATCTATCAGAAAAAAAATACTAGTAGAATTGATAGAATATATGATAATATAAATCTTTAAGTAACGTATATTTAATACATTTTCTTTCAGGAAAAGCCACTGACCAAATCTCTGCAACGAGGAGAAGACCCTCAGTTTGATCAAGTAAGGAAATTCAAGTAGTACTTAACTTCTGTGATTTCCATTTCTCAGGCTATAAATTCAGTCTAGTGTCCTAATAATGCTGTCATGCCATACTGCAGAAGCAAAATCTTTCAATGTACTTTAGTAGAATTAGGACTAAAAGTCTAATTTTCAAATTAGAAGGCCTTTCCATGGTTTCCAGATATAGCATTTTTTCCATAGAACTCAACGATTTTTTTTCTGCATATTGGACACAAGTGTTATTTCCTTGCTATTTCCTCTGATGGGGGTTTTGAAGCAATGGCAATGGCTTTCAGAGTAAGTCATTTCTGAAACAGGCTGATGACCCCAAGTATTTATTTTATGGGAGTTCCCTTTATGGTAAATATAAGAATCATTGTCACTGCCATCTCTCTCATCAGTGTTTTTTGCATCTGTAGCTGTGACCCAGCACAGTGTATGTGTATGTGGCAGTTCACAGTGCTGAGCCATCTCACTATTTTAAAATTGAGCATAAATTCAATTATCAGGGATTGGATTACATTAATTAGAGGAAATGACAGGCAGAGAAAAAGAAGCTAAAATGGATTTTATATTATGAATTAGATTTTATTTATTGAAACTTTCATAAAATTGTATTTACTAAATTGAAATTTATACCTGGTATGAGGTTAACAAATGGATTAAGTGACAGAAGATGTGGTAAGTGTTTAAAAAACTAAAATGGTAGTATGTGCACTTTTTGCTGATTATGTAAGATAATTAATTTTTGTCCTGGAAAAAGAAAAAGTGTATCTAGAAAAAAAAATCCTAAATAAATAACCTGTTTTGATAGGAAGAAAGATTAGAAACAGATGCACAGTCGTTTAAAAAGTTTAGTTACATTAAAGATGCCAAAACTTGCTCCCAGCAAAGAGGAGGACTAAACTCAGGGTTTTCTTAATCAGCTAAGCTCTTGGCTGCTCCTCATCCTGCCTTATCTCCTACCACTGAGCGTCCTGCTGCCCTTGTCACCATTCCTTGTGCTGCTGGCGGTGCCCAAAATAATGAAACGGGTGGAAATAAAATAGGAGAAGCTGCAGCAGAGACAACCTTGGAATCAGCAGCAAATGCCACAAGCTGTGGGTATGATATTGGTTAGCTTAACTTCGGGAAGGGATAGGTATGGGTAGGACTTCAGAACCTGAAGTCAATTTGATTTGATTTATAGTATTTTCTGGTAAAAGAGACGCATTGCACCAGAAGCAAAAGATGCCTGTGAGACCCTGGTGGCCTTCACAAGGAATCACCTTCTCTTTTGCATTTTGACAAAACGTTCCTCTGAGGCATCTCTCTGTGGAGAGTGTTCAGATCAGGAGGAACGGCAGGACTTCTGCCTTCTCCTGGGGAGCTCCCTGCCCATCTCGCCGACTCAGGAGGGAGCCAGCAGAGAAGCCAGCTCCTGTACACTAACTAAGCTGCTTTGTGAGTCTCCTCGGCTGCCTAATGAAAATGTTTGTGGTATTTTTGACCTTAATTTCAGATTTTAGCTTTTTTTCCCCTTCCTGTGGGGAAAGAGCCACACACAAATGAGAAAGAATAACAAGTCAAGCTGCCCATATGCAAACCCTGTGATACTGCTCCTGCAGCGTGTTACACAAATACTTAACTTTATGCTTAATGGGTGGCCATGATTTGATTAAATACTCATGCTTAGGCAAACTGTGGCCCCTTACGAGGATGAATTAGAAGACTTACGCTTCCTCATCATTGCTGAATAGACACGAGACTGAACACCTTCAATAAATTCTAGATGAGAATAGTGAATGCTTTCTAGAGGGAGGCAGTGGTATATTTCCAACTATAGCAACTACTGTGTATGTTGGGGGAAGGAAGAAACAGATATAGACAAAAAACAAACAAAAGTAAATTGTTGGTGTCCTGCAGTCCCACCTATCTGTCAAGACTATTTGTAGAGACTTAGTAAAAAAGTATATAACTGAGCTTGCCTTAGACTTCCTGTCAGAAGACTTTGTCTTCAGTTGCTTGAAATTTTCCAAACATATTTTCAAGTCGGCCGTCCGCCTCAGCCTGAGTTGTTAGAAATATTTCTCTTTTCAGGTGTCACGTTGTTTACTCTTGAACGGTACACCCATTTTGAAGTCTTCTAGTGCTTCATGATTGGAAGATAGAAGCTGAAATGTGCCAGATGAATGTGCTGCTCCCAAGAATGTGGGGCACACCTCTCAAAATCACCTTAATTTGGCTGAATTCAAGACAGACTTTAATTGGAAAAATTGTAGTTCACAATAGAGATTTGACAGAACTCAGCTGGAGTATAGAGAGTAAAACAGATCAGAGAGTTTATTTTACAAATGAACTCAAATACTTAAAGCACATATTGATAATCCCTTGCTTCTGTCTTCCAGTTGAGGTGTGAAATGCTTTGACATTAATTCCTAGAACCTCAAAAAGTCACCTAGCAAAAACAAGAAAGACCATATGTGACATTCTGGGCATTTTTAATACAGAAGTGGGAGAGGAAAAGAGGGAAAATCTCTTTGAATAAGCCTTTTCAAGAGGCATCTGATATTTTTGTCTGTTTAAGGCATCAAAAATGACACTCTGTCAAAAGAACGTAATTTTCATAGAGCTGATTCTAAAGACTTCATCAAAATTCTTTTTAATTTGAATAAAACTGATAGGTGAAACGAAAGTGACCAAGTCACTGGTCACTTTAAAAAACACTAGTCACATCTTTTATCTGTAAGTTAACAAGTAGCAAAAGTCTAGTTTAAAAACTGTGTTTTTTGCAGGTCAGCTATAGATGTGATCAAAAACAGTCAACCAAAGCTTTGCATTAACTTAAGTCTGACAGAATAGAGCTTTAGGTACTCAGGTTACTCAGAATTAAATTCCACACTGAAGCCCCCCAACCGGTTAAAATGATGAGAAAATTTTGTTTTGTTCCCCTAAACAGCTTTATCTCTGGCTTGCAGAGAATCAGTTTTTTTCTTCCTGCCCATTCCCAAACGCCCCTTATAGGATGGTTCTCATCAACACACTGCTTAAGCATCCTGCCGTTCCAGGAATGGGGACTGAGCAGCTGTATGGATGCAGTATCAGTGACTCCCATTAGGCAGATGTCGTGTACCCTGCAATACTGTCATGTGTGCCCTGTCTGGCTGCCCTCTGCATCACCCTCCTCAAACTAAGAATAGTATCTTGAGCAACGCGTGAACTGTGAGGCAATCCTACTCATCAGACATGCAAAACATCTCACCATTTGCCTTGCAAACTGCATTACTTACACTGACTGTATTTTGCTTTCTTGGCATGCATATATCTAAAGAAAATATATACAGAAAAATATATACAGTTTTAATATTAGTATACATTTTTATATGTATACACAGTTTTTATATACAGCTTTACCTATTTTAATAATATCTTTTAAAACATGCTTGAAATAATCCTGATTAGACAACTCTAATTGCTTATTGGAAAAGAGCACTACAGTTCCATCGTTAATTTGCTCTCTGTCACTGGTTACAGAAATGTTATTAAAAATAGTACTTCTGAACTATGACTTAAACTTCCTATTGCAGGAAATAATAAAGTTGCAATACATGAAAGATCAAAAGCTAGGGTTTAAAAAAAAAAAAAGATTTTCCAAGAAAGAGGCTTATCCTCTCCCAAAGAAACATTTTTACTAATCTTCTCTCAGCCCCTACTAATGTATGTGTGTTCTGTTCTTGCCATAGCACATAAAGGTTCTATAATGTTCTATGAATTGACAGTATAGGAAGCAGGAAAAGGGCACTGTTAAAGCTTGGAGCATTAGACATTTTTCCATATAAAATACAACTGTGTGTAATGTTTTGGCTTTACTTACACACTTCCATGGAAGTGAATACGTAACAGTGGGGCTGTTAGTTGTCCTGTGAATCTGTCCATATGAGGTGCCTGTTGTAACAGTTGCAGCACAAACAGCAAAAGTGTGCACATTTTTGTTCTAATACACTTTTCTTAGAAGTGCGATAGATTAGAGAATACAAATTGGAAAGCAGAAACAGTTTATATTTTATGCAGTTCTGTGACATAGGTCAAGTTAAAATAGGAAAATAAGAATATAATCATAATAAATGTGAAAACTACAAATATACACAGATAAAAAAAGACACAAAGCAAAATACTGATGGCCAAGTGTCCCTTTTTCATAACTCCTTAAGCATGTTGGCTAATACGCTTATAATAATCTGCTATATCAGCATTCCCATCCTTTTTGAATAACCACATCAGCAGCATTAGACTCTTTTCTGTAGCACGTGTATAGCTGTAGTTGGCCCTCTTCATGCCTTCCCTTTCATTGCCTATTGTGCATCGTCCTTCTTTACTAGAAAAGGGAAAGTATAAAAAATGGTGCATATGGGGCCATGGCAGCAGCCATCAGCCTCTGCTCAGAGGTTTGGGTTGAAGCAGCATGTAAAGAACTAAATCAGAAAGCAAAACTAAGGGTAGCACATATGGAACTGAACTGGCAGCACAGTAGAAATGAAGGGGCTTTCATGTAAAATATTATCTTTGTAGTAAAATAACTGCAAGCATTGCAGATTTATGGGCAAGTAAGATGAAATTAGCCCTTTACAAAGATAATGATGATGACCTGTTTTTTTAGCTCACACAGCCGGGGTCATAAATGAAAACTAGTGAGTCCAACTTAAGAGTTATCAGCTTTAAGAATTTGCAGAGACATTTAACTTCACTGACCTAGCAAAAATATGGCTTAGAACTGAAATGCAAATGAAATGACATCTTCATAAACACAAATGCGCAATTTGCTTCTAATGCAACATTTTGCATATTTTTTGCGTTAGAGGGTTGACTTATTGTAACTTACATATTGGAAAATATATTGGCTTCTGCAAATATATCATATGCAGAAGAAAAAATGATATGTATCTCAAAGGGCACAACAGCAAACAGCATTTAGCCATCTTGATGAGAGTACATTCCTCCATCTCCCCCAAACTCTTATCTAGAGTATTTGAAATAGGAATTTCATTAATTTTATTCCCTTAATTTTATATATTGGAGATGAAAACCTGGTCTTTTGGGGAACCATCAGAGTTTTGCGCTTGATTTCATGGAGCGAGGATTTCATTGCAGCTTTTATGTTTTCTTGCACTTATACTGGTTATAGCTACGTCTTTTTGTTATGGACATGCATGAAGTGGGAATGAAGGGAAGACTCTATTGCATAGCTGTGGATGTCATGAATATAGCTAAGACCATGTCGATCCAGTTCTGCTTTTGATAGCGTTGGCAGAAAATGTAAAATATCTCTCCTGATGTAAATTATTTTGAATCTATACAGTTCAATTATTTTGAATTTGTTTTTAAAAATGATATGGAAACACTGTGCAAATGATAGACTTGCAAAAAGTAAACGAACACTATGCAAAAAGGAAATTTTGCCAGTCTCTCTTATTAAAAAAGATGATAAAATGGGCATTTAACTTATATCGTAATGTGGATAGTTTAAAAAATGAAGCCAAAGTCAAGAAATTAATACAGTTGGAAGTTGAGTGCAGTTTTGAATTTATTTGCTATTAGTATAGAAATCAGCATTATTGATCTGCTGTTAGTGTAAACCTTTCTTATATTTGTATATTGACAATATACTAAGATTTTTATGAAGGGTTCATAAATTGTAGCAAACTGTGTGGGCAGAATTTCATTAAATTTACCTTTACATATTAATCCAAAATAAATATTAAACATTTATATAAAGTATATTTAATGCACTGTGAACATAAGTTTTGAACAGCTCTGTACTTGTGCAGAATTCTTATCCTTAAAGCTATACAGTAGGTAGTTCATTTATGATGGAAGAACATGATCATTTGTACAACAAGGACATACTTGTACATCTGTGCACTCCCTTTCAGGAGCAGCACAGAGCTAGAATTCATCTCACTCCCGGATTTACTTCCAATAAATGAAAGGGTTGAGTAACCAACGGGCTGGCTAGACTTCCCTCCCTTCCTGTTCTCTGAGAGCCAGGTCTTTGCCCATTCCACCCTTCCTTCCTGTCTTAAAAATGCAATGACAGAAAGATTAAAAAAGAAGTATATTGACCTTTTATCCCTACTGAAGACACACACTGTAAACTCAGCTGAGAAAGTATGGCATGTGGAGATTTAACAGGAGTCACTTTGACTTTTTATGGTGAGTGAAATTGTGTAGTTGAGATTTAGAGAACACCATTGATACATACTTAGAGAATGTGCAGAAAGATCTGACTGAAGCAAGTTTCCACTTACAGTTAAATACTGTGATCTCTTAAAAGATACTTATATTTCAGCTATTTATTTTTTATTTACAATCTTTTCATATTCATAAAAGTACATTCTTTTCTCACAGAACTCTTGTTGCCCTTCCTGGGTTTTATACTCTTCCCGGGGCAAACCATTTTTCTTTACATCTAAAAATTAAAAACTAGTGTTATGCCAAGCTTCAGAAAAGCTTTTGAAAGCCACAGAGAAGTGATAGTGAGTTGATAGTGAGTAGGAGTTTACGCTGACACAAACTGATTTATGTCTTTCAAGTGTTTAAGTGCCCTATGCTTGAAGGCTTTGGTTTAATTTGACCAGGGCTGCTCCACAGTTGTTTATGAAAGGCATCCTGACACTGCTGCAGGCCATGTCTTCACACCATCTTCCACAGCAACTTGTTTAACATTTCACATAGTAAAATATATTGAAAACACTGGATTGAAAACCTGTATACTTTTCTAAAATAGTACTTTCCTAGAAGCAGACTTCTTATTACTTTTTTACAGAGGCAGTTGATATAGCTTTTTACTTGTCTTAAATGTGCCATGTTTAATTTTAAGCCATAATACATGACTGCAATCAAAATAATGATACTTTAGGTTCAAAATGTTTCATAAACTTTAGAACACACATACCTGAAAATTAGTTAACTCGTGAGGCTGAAAAACTGAAAATGTACAGGAAAAAAAAACCCAAAACAGCCATTTATATAAACTAGCCATCATCCCAGAGAAGTTGTCATTTAAGGCCTTGGTAGTGTCTGCTGCAGTTACTCAGCACTTTGCAGGATGAAACCCCTGAGGAGGTCAAAAATCTGTGGGTCAGTAATTCATTCATATTCTAAATAGGTGTCACTATCTTTTCCTAGAAAATACCCAATTGCTAAGACTGTAAACATTCAGTTACAATTCATATGTAATCCCCTTGGGTATGTTTTTTTCTTACTATAGCTTTTGATCTGTTCATATATTGCAACTTTATGGTTTTGCTCCAATAGAAAGTTCAAGTCATAGTTTAGTGATACTATTTTTAGTGATATTTCTGTAATTGGTGTCACAGAACATTATAATTTTGAGTAAACAGTAATGCTGTTTAGCAGTATGCTGCTAGAGCTGTTTGACCAGGAACTTTTCCAGAATGAGTTTTAACTGTTCTATTGGTTTGTTCACACAAAGATACATAGAACCATATGTATTTTGCTGTATGTGTAAAGAAGTCTAGTTTAGTAGATTAGTAGACTAGTAGAGATATCTAAGCAATCTAGTTGGTGAGGCTAATAGTGAGATGCACCTGAACATTCCATTGGTTGAGGTTATTTCAAAGTTGGTTATTTTCCTTCGTAAAGACTCCTGTCTGCCCCTGCTTGAAGAGGGGCAGACAGGAGTCAGATACAACCCGTAAGGCAGTATTTCTGGTGTGCTTCAAACCATGCTTGTTAACATGAAAAAATAAAATGAAATGTAATGAAAAAATAAAAGTTATGTCGTATGTTGTAGGATATGCATATTTTTATTTTTCATATCATTTCTGGAAAGGTACACTACTAAAATGCAGCAAGTTATAATTCTGCTTACATTTCAACAGGAAATTCAGAATATGAACTCATTGCTTGTGGCACAGGTTTAGAACTTCAGAGAAGAGAAGCAAATAAGAAATAATGTGTCTAACGATTGAATGAGTCCTTAGGAAAAAAAAAAAGATGAGGAAGCTTGAAGACATTTTGATTTGTTGTGTTTTCTCCATAGGTAATCAGCTCAATGAGCTCCCTTTCCGAATATTGCCTACCCTCTATTCTGCGCACTTTGTTTGATTGGTATAAAAGACAAAATGGCATAGAAGATGAATCTCATGAGTACAAACCAAGAACAAGCACCAAATCCAAAAGGTATAATTTCGAATGTGCATACATGCATTATTGATGGATTTCAAGATTAAATGTATTCTATTTCACCCATCAGCTTTTGTAGCATTCTAGTTGTTTGAATGTTATTCACACCTTTCTCTGCATGTTCTGGGAACTCTCCTTTTAGCTTAGCTGGGTGGAGTGCAGCAATCATATATTGCAAATTATGCTCCTCTTAGTTCAAATATTGTTTCTGACTGCCATTTTTGATGCCACAGTTTCATTTAAATGGTAGTTTCTAAAACTGTTTCTGTCAGCTTTGTTTAGGCAATAATTCTCTGATGCTTGGAAGGATTTATTTTAGATACAGCATTCTGGTTAGTGCCAGCCTATCCTCGATCCAAAAAATTGTACATCAGTTAAAGAGCTTTCCGATACTTGACCTAGGTCTTACAACAAACCAGCAAACAACAAGCGACAGGCAAATACCTTCATTTCTTTCAATTGCAGTGATTCCTCAGTGCTAAGGCAACAGCTAGTGTTGGTTTAAACTGAGATCAAAGCACTTATTACAGGTATATTACACACACGCAACAAAACAGGGTGAGAATCAGCACCAGCAGACCTTGTGTTTGGAAATGCATTGGCAATTCCCTATTTAGAATCCCAATCTGTCAAGAAAACAGCTGCTGGAATGAAAGGGTAGAAACTAAGTTTTAAATACCTACACGATGAGCATCTACCTGAATCAGACTCTTGAAGCTCTCTTTACGGTCAGGGGAAGTCTGTTACATGTCTGCTTTGAAATGGGATCAATCCTGACCTGAAAGTGCCTCTTTCTCTCCACTGACCATTACAGAAGCCTGTTGCAGGGAGACCAGCTCAGCTACAGGTATCATCAGGAACACCAGTGAAATTCTCATTGCAAGTGAAACAGGATCACTCTGTCCATTAAAAGTGTTAAAAAAGTACATTATCACCAGCTCTTTCTCAGATTATATGAAACAAAGAAAACCAAAATGAAAATACTTTATTTTGTCATTCATTAAGCTGAGTTCTTAAATGCATGCTTAATTATAAGTACATAAGTACAGTTGTAATCAATGAAGTATTTATGTGCGTAAGGGTTGGGCTGGAATCTGTAGTTTATTCAGAAGTCTTCCTTAAATTCATGGTAGCTTTGCCTTGCCAAGACAGCAGGACTGGCCCTCTAAGCTTTCATTTTGCAAAATGAATTGTTCATTTTTATGCCAGCTTTTCAATGTACTTTGAAACTGTGAATGGGTGATCCAAATGGATATTACTTGTATTGCCTCAAACATTTGTTCCTCAGTCTTACTGAACACCTGGAATGCATTTTAGTAGCTTATAAATGATGCCATACCTAAAAAATAACATTGGAACTCTTTTAAAAGAGTATGTAGCTTGTTTGTGAATTCTCCACAGCTACTTTTATAGCAGTTTTCAGAATCCAACATGACCAAACCTGATTTTGATAACACAAAATATTTTATTCTATTTACCTTCAGAAGGCCATCAGCAGTGAAATTGAAATATAACATCCATTTGTTAAAATATAGAATCAGAATTACTTTTTTTTTTCCCCTGGAAGAGTATTATGTTGATTTCAGGATGGAAAAACTGAGGGAAGAAATGAAGTGGCGTTTCAAAATCCGAAAATTGGTGAATATAACAAGTTAGATTTGTTCTATTTTTCTCAGATTTTAAGAGTATATCAGTATATTTCTGTCTGGAATGACAGACTACAATTTGATTTGTAAAACTATCCACTGTCATCTGTATATTTGCAACTGAAAAAGGCATATAATATAAGTCATGGCACATCTCATAATACTGTTCCTTTTTCTCTCCTTTTTTTTTTGATTTTGCAGTGATGAACAGCAGAGGGACTATTTAATGGAAAGAAGAGATCTGGCTATTGATTTTATTTTTTCTTTAGTATTAATAGAAGTTTTGAAACAGGTATGGTGTAAGTAATGAATGATACTACAGAATATTTTGTTTGCAGCCTGATTTCAAGAATGTTACTTGTTTCTATTTCCATCTTAAAGAGGATACTAAAAACATGAGCGCTAACCTGCCTATTTGTTTATTGGTGTTCTTTCTTGCACGTATAGAATACACAGAACTCTGTGTTCACACAGATTTCACTTTGCCAAGTTTTTGGAGTTGAACTATTTATCCTCAACTAAGTAAACTTTAAATAGCTGGCTCATTTCAGCTATTTTATTAGCTAGCTGCTACCAATTTCAGCTGGTATAATATTTGTGTAGGGAAGATAGCCAGAAGCAATATGAGCACTAAAATATGCAGCTAGAATTTTTATATATGTATATATATATATATAAAGTAATTAATATATATATATACCAGTTATGTTTTATTTTGTATTTTCAGATTCCACTTCATCCTGTAATAGACAGTTTGGTACATGATGTTATTAACTTGGCTTTCAAGCACTTTAAATATAAAGAAGGGTAAGGATCTTTTTATATAAAAATGCTATAAAAATACTTGCTGAATTGTTTACTTGTAATGCTCTAAGCAGCCTGCTTTCTCAGCAATCTGACAAACAAAATTCTTTCTTATGTCATGCTAGGTACCTTGGTCCCAACACTGGAAATATGCATATTGTTGCAGATTTGTATGCAGAAGTGATAGGTGTTCTAGCTCAAGCAAAGTAAGTGTGATTTAGTACCTTACCTAAAGAATATCTGAGAATTTTCACTTGGTCAGCCTACGGTTATTGTGACTTTTTCAAAAGAACGTATAAGAATAAATTACAAGTCACCTGTTCACTGAGCTGTTCCAGAGCAGAGAAGCTGAGGAAATCACAGACTTTCTACATCTAGTCAAATGGTTCTGAATAAATTAAACGAGACCACAACAGTATTATTTTATTTGTCTTATTGACAAGGTTTGTAGAAAGCCACAAGGGTTGAAGAAACCTATTTCAATTAATCGTTTTTTTTTTGTATATGCTATTTTTTCTCTTATCACAGCACACCTAAAAATGATCATACTCCACTTTAGCAACATTTTAAAAATTCTTGGCGATTATTTCATTTTAGGATTTAATGCAACTACTTCTGAATTGCTATTCCTGCATTTTTTACAGTGGATGGTACAATGATATGTAACACATTATAGAGACCAGTCTTGAATTTTCAGGAAGCAGATAGATCCAGTACACATGAACAGTTATATTTGCTTTCTCTGTGAAAGTGGGAGATGAATTTTTTTTTCTCCTCCCTCAGTTTTGAAAGGGCCTAGCTAAGATATTCCTACCCATGTAGGTTTTCTTCCTGCCAACCTTCTTCTTTCAACTCCAGTGTATTCCCTATCAATCAGAGGTGTTAATAATGTTGCCTGCTACATCTGCCCAGAAAAATAATATTCTTTTCATATTATCTCATCAGGGACAGGAGGTCCTGTTGGCTGACCTTTCTATATGGTGCCGAGTCTAGTTGAGGCCTGTAGCTAGCGGGGTCCCCCAGGGGTCAGTCCTTGGTCCAGTCCTGTTCAATTTATTCATCAATGACCTGGATGAAGGCACAGAGTGCTCCCTCAGCAAGTTTGCTGATGATACCAAACTGGGAGGAGTAGCTGATACCCCAGAGGGCTGCGCTGCCATCCAGAGGGACCTGGACAGACTGGACAACTGGGTGGTGAAAAACCTCATGAAATTCAACAAGGCCAAATGCAAGGTCCTGCCCCTGGGGAGGAATAACCCCAGACACCAGTACAGGCTGGGGACTGACCTTCTGGAGAGCAGCTCTGCAGAGAGGGACCTGGGTGTCATGGTGGACGACAAGTTGACCATGAGGCAGCAGTGTGCCCTCGTGGCCAAGAAGGCCACTGGGATCCTGGGGTACATTAAGAAGAGCATCTCCAGCAGGTGGAGGGAGGTGATCCTGCCCCTCAGCCCTGCCGAGGCCACATCTGGAGTATTGTGTCCAGTTCTGGGCTCCACAGTATAAAAGGGATGTGGAGCTGCTGGAGAGAGTCCAGCGCAGGGCTACAAGGATGATCAGGAGCCTGGAACATCTGCCCTATGAGGAGAGGGTGAGGGAGCTGGGCCTGTTCAGCCTGGAGAAGAGAAGGCTGAGAGGGGATCTAATCAGTGTCTGTAAGTACCTCAAGTGAGGGAGTGCAGAGGATGGTGCTGGTCTCTTTTCAGTGCTGGCCACTGACAGAACTAGAGGTAATGGCCACAAACTGAAGCACCAAAAGTTCCACAGGAAAAAATTTTTAACAGTGAGGGTGACAGAGCCCTGGAACAGGCTGCCCAGAGAAGTTGTGGAGTCTCCTTCTCTGGAGATCTTCAAAACCCGCTTGGACACAGTCCTGTGCCACATGCTCTAGGTGACCCTGTGTGTGCAGGGGGGTTGGACTAGATGACCTCTAGAGGTCCCTTCCAACCCTAAGCATTCTATGATTCTATGATTCTATGATTCCAATGAATAAAGCATCTCAAAAGACATTGAAACAGGGACACTTATCCTTCCCCCTGCATTTGTATCTCATGCTCAAGTGATACTGCAGTGACTACTAGGAAGGACTGAGGTTATAATGGCCTATGTGAATATCTTTATGGTTAGAATTTAAGCATTTGCCTTTGAAAACACTGTATGTACTTCCAGTAAAGTTATCTTTCATCCTAGCTTTCCAACCAGCATGTGATGGGTTATTTTAATGATGCTGTTTGCTCATGTGTGAAAAAGGAGCCTGGTAAGAAAATATTTGGAAAGATACAGTTATTCAAAGGGACAACGATCAGGCTGCACACCTTTTTTCTTTTCTTGAGTTTTTTGTTTTTGGGAAATAGTTCACTCATACCATGAGAAGAAAAAGAACATTTCCAACAACGCATGCTGTCAACTTGACCCAATGTTTATGTACGCAAGCAAAATAGTATTTTGGCTGTAACAATGCAGGATGTTAATAACAGTATGCCACATGAGGAATGAGTGAAAAAATACTGGCAATGTGAGAGGGAATTCTTGAGGACTGTGCTAATATGTAGACTTCACACAAAAATAAAGTATTCGCTATTGACTCAAAAGATACTTTACAACCAAAGCTTTTTATTTTTCCCTTCCAATGCATTTCAAATATTTGTATACTGTTGTAACTACCAAATACAATTTCATAGATTTCCTGCTGTAAAGAAGAAATTCATGGCTGAGCTAAAAGAACTAAGGCATAAAGAACAGAGCCCATATGTGGTTCAAAGCATTATCAGTCTAATAATGGGAATGAAATTCTTTCGCATTAAGATGTATCCTGTGGAGGACTTTGAAGCTTCTCTTCAGTTTATGCAGGTAAAATTCTTAAGAACAGAACTGCGGTTTTCAGATGTCTTAAACTGAGCTCCTCTTCATCTTCTCTTTAATACTTTGGATGGCTTCCCACGTGTCATTCCTATGTAAATAAATGTATGATTGCTTTCTGCTTGTTCTGGCCTTCAATACTCCAGTCTACCTTTGATGAACACTCTAACTTTTCATCAGCCGTGCACCCCAAGTCCCCATATGCTGCCTGCTGGCATAAAGGGTTTTGGTTCTGTAAAACCCAACCCTTCAAGCCTTCAAGTCCAACAGCTTTTTCCTTTCTCTGCTATGAACTGCAGGTTGAAATCTGTAGTGATTTGAACCATTGGTTTCTTCCCTCACGTGCACAGCTCTACATTGACTCTTAATTTGAAATGTATCCAGCAATATTATTTTTCTCAAAATATTTAGCCTTCCTGGCCTTGAATATTGTACCAGAAAATTAAGTTCCTTTTCTGTTCTATTTAGTTCCCAGAGCACTATATAAAACAGTGTTGTGGGCTGTTATTCCCGCTCCCGAACATATACCCTGGCAAGGTTTGAATTGAGCCCCCAAGTCCATCTCCCTTTCGCTCCCCAAAGCAACAACTTGCACAGCTGAACTAAGCAGGGAGTTTCTAAATTATCATGCTTAGAGCAACAGAGCCTCGCTCTGTCTCAGGAGTTATGTCCTGTTCTGCGCTTGCTGGAGAATGCAAATTTAGAATTTAAGACACAAATCAAAACAAATGTTTTCTGTGGGATTTTCAAGATAAAAATAGGCACTAACACATGATGCGCATTCAGCAAACATTTGCATGTCTTTTTTTTTTCCAGCTGATATGCTATTTATATTTCTCTTTTTTGTTTTGTTTTGCTTTAGGAATGTGCACATTATTTCCTTGAAGTTAAAGACAAAGATATCAAGCACGCATTGGCAGGACTGTTTGTTGAAATTCTTGTCCCTGTAGCTGCTGTGAGTTTATTTTTTTGTGTTGTTTGCATAATTTCATTAAATTAGATAAAACAGATTGTGAAATACTGAGTTATTAACATGAAGTTTTCTTTTAGGCTGTTAAAAATGAAGTGAATGTCCCCTGCCTGAGGAACTTTGTTGAAAGCTTGTATGATACAACACTTGAACTTTCTTCTCGAAAGAAACACTCACTGGTTAGTAACCCCAAGAAACAGAGGCAAAAATTCTTCATCAGAAATCTCTGAGCAAGACTCTGGGGAAATTCTCCAAATCAGTTGCAAAACTTATTTCTGTTTTTGGCTTCACAACTAATATACTTCTCTTTCCAAAAAGGTTATTGTGTTTACAAAAATTAACCTCATTTAGGTTATTCCAAACATGCTCTAACTCAGTCTGAATCAAACAGATGTTTTCAGCGTCTGGGTTTATGATTTTTAAATGTCTGTATTTTCCTATAATTATTGTGTATAACCATTAGGAGGAGAGGAGAAAGAAGAGAGTTCACGGCTTGTCAAGCGAGAACGAATGAGGCATGTGGGAACAACTCTTTCACAGGACTTAAATAATACGTTGTAGGGACTTAAATATATATAACACATGCCCTTTTAAATCAGCAACTTGGCTACTGTGCTGCTCTCTATTTCATTTTTTCTTGTAAGATGAACAGTGGCACAGCAGTATATTTTTGGAAGCATGAGTTGATTTGAATTAAATGAAGATCTGAGTCAGTTTGATGCTGGCCGCCTTAAGCATTCTGTCTCTCCAACTGGGTCAGCGCACGTCAGCGCTGCGGCGTTAGCTAATCTGTTTTGAAGTCTTGGACCTTTTTTGTAAAGAAAGTTATTGTTCATCCTTTCCTCTTCTATGGGAAAGTGAAAAAGACTCCCTGTTCCCAGCTGGCCAATGCCAGTCCCTAGCAAAAGTGAACCTTTTTTGGGGATTGCAAAAGCGAGTGCGTCGTTGCATCAGCCCCTGCTCAGTTCCAAGGGAGAGGCAGAACATTCTCCTGGGGAGAAGTCCTGATCCGCTCTGAATTGGTGGGAGATCAGGGATGGATTTGCAATTTCACTTTTGTATTTATGTGGCTACATTCCACTATGCCAACCTGATAAAACATTGTTGAAACTATAGCAGACAGTTTTTACCCTCGATAGAACTTTCCGGAACTCGTGACTGTGCTCGTCAAAGCCCATACTGCGCACTTGAGAAAGGATTGCACAGCTGGGACCTGTGTTTGATGGTTTGTCTACACAGACCGCACCAGCGCCTACATAGTTAAAAGTGAATAGATTCCTGTGAGGGTGTGATTAGAAAGGCAAACATTGCAAGGAGGAGGAGGGGAAAGGCAAACAGCTGGCAGGAATAGCTGCAGTGCATATTTTGAGGCTTCCTGGGAGAAAGCACGCTTGAGGAGGACCTTCCATGCCAGGATCAGTTTTGTGAATCATTCACTGTGCAACCAGGATGGGGACCACTCATCTTAGCTCATTTTTTCTATCTAAAGCCTGTTAAAGCCTGATCTAGTGTCTGAGTCTCTTTTGATAGGGAAAAGAGAGAATTAGGAACCTCAGGAGATGTTTTGTCCCAAGGCTCTATCTTAGAATGAGGTGTATCTCTCTTGGGATGTTGCTAAACTCTGTAACTCGTCTGTCAAGTATTCAACTATGATAGTCATAATGTTAACCTGGTAAGAAATCCTTCTGTAAGAAGGCTGAATTATCTTTTGCCTTATGTATTCTTTTGCATTAAGGTTTTAAAAATTAGATGTACTAGTGTCTTACCTGGCTGTAGGTAATGTCTTGTATATTATGGGATGAGAAGCTGTGATTTGTCACTTTGAGCTGTGATTTAAGTTAGAACTGTAGGATTAATTTTGAGAAACATTGTTTTTACAGAAATTTACCTTTTTTTTTTTTTATTAATAATTTTGCAGTCCTGATTGGGTACGTTAATATGAGAACAAAAAAAAAGAGGGGGGCTGAAACAGCAAAATCAGTTTCAAAATTAATAAGTACTTTTTAGCTTAATTTTTTTAGCCCGACATTTGCAAGATGAGTATCAATCCAAGTTGAGTGTTGGCAAGGAGTGTTGGCAAACTTCCACTATTAGAACTTCTGCTTTCTCCTTTGCCTCTTTTTACTTTCTGGTTCACAAGATGACCCACCAGCAAATCTAGATATTGTCTGTAATTAAAACAGACTTTATGGTGTTGGATACATCTGCAAATAAAAGTCATGATTGCAAATTTTGAAGTATATTATGATATTTGTGTATACACACGTCCCAGTAATCTGTGTGGGCCTTGTTATTGTATTACAGGGTACTTATTTCCATGCAATCATTTCTGAGTTCACTGACAGAAATTAGCCTTGTGAGACTATGAAGTTGTGACCCATCTTTTTGTTAAACTGCAGTAGACAGACTTTTCATTCATCCATAAAATATATCTGTAACTGTTTCAGAGAAATGTTCCTTTTAAATTGTACTATTTAATGATATGTTTATGGAGGCTAATAGTATTGCACAAAATGGAGGAGCTAAAGCTTTAAATTTACAGTTATCTGAAATTAGTTTAATGTTGTGTTGACATGCAAATAATATGGTATCTTCATCCATTTTCTGTTCAGGCTTTGTATCCTTTGGTAACATGCCTGCTTTGTGTCAGTCAGAAGCAATTCTTTCTAAACAGATGGCATGTTTTCCTCAACAACTGCCTCTCCAATCTCAAGGTTAGTAACTTCTGTTTTTAATACGATATTAAAACTTTAATAACTATTTAGTACACAGTGAGCACTATTGATCTATTGTAAATCCTCTTTAGGTTATTGTGCTGGATTATTGATATTACCTGATTCCATCCGTAATTATATCATGTGATGCTACAAATTGTTTAGCTGTTCAAGTTTTGTCAATAGCAACTACAACAACAAAAAACATATTCTAACCTAGTTCGAGTATCTCCTGTTTTTCTTAATTATAGAGTCAAACAACTGCACAGCAGTCAGCATTACTGACAAATGTTGATAGCTTGAGAGACAGACCAAAACCCAATCAAACATTAACCTGACTTTTTTCTTTCCCATGAAGAGAATCTGAAACAGAGCACTTGCTACACCTCTAGGCACATGTGGCTTGTTGCAGCAGTGTCTTTAACACTGACAGAATTCCGCACTGACAGAATTAGAGATGAGGTTTTCTTTTCAGAGTCAAATTAGCTTGGCTTCAGATAGAGATTTTAAATCATAAAATATTTAATTTACACTGAAATTGCACTTAGTTCCTTTGTTCATTTAAATACTAGTAGGAAAGGTAGGTCAGAGGCATAAGCATTGCAGCGTTAGGATTAGAGTACTGAGGAGCTATGAGGGGTTATCCTTCTGGGGTTTCATTACAAAAACTATAAACCTCTGTATCCATTAAAAGTGAATGTGCTGCGTTTTCTTTCCTAATTTGTGCTTAAAGTTTATTCTTACATTATATTATTTCCTCTAGAATAAAGACCCCAAAATGGCTCGAGTTGCACTGGAATCTCTGTACAGACTACTATGGGTTTACATGATCAGAATTAAATGTGAAAGCAACACAGCTACCCAAAGGTAAAGTACTCTGTTTGTAACCATAATCAGGCCTTGTAGACTGGATGTTGCCAGTGAAGACATGGTGATGTAGTAATGAAATATAATAATTCAGTCAAATTCGTAACACACTGACAGAACAAAATACCATGTTATCTTTTCATTTCAAAGAAAATATATGCTAGATTTTCTAAATAGGAAAGATTTCTAACATGTTTCATAATAATTGAATAAGGTCCGTCTACTAATATCACTGCCGTAACCAGAAATGTGCCTGATGCTTTTTTCCCTCTTTTACAGTCGGCTTATTACTATTGTCACAACACTTTTCCCAAAAGGGTCCCGTGGTGTTGTGCCAAGAGATATGCCTCTTAACATCTTTGTGAAGATAATACAATTTATTGCACAGGTATGCAAGAACCATGTGTATGCATTTCCAAATAATGAATAATATGTTTTCAAATTAATGAATCAATAAACTTCTCTTATGATAGGTTTTGCAATCCCAGTGTCAGTATCTAGGCAAGGATGAAATTAAGTATTGAGTTATTGCCGTCTTTTTTTACCAAATAAATAAAATGCTTACGGTTCAATTCAAGTGCACTTTTTTGTCGTTTTTACAGTTGCCAACAAGTCAGAAAATACATTTGTTGCCTAGATCTGTGGATAAAGCTAAAAATAATGAGCCGTATTTTGTCATGATACTGGAATCAGTCATCCTATATGTGACAATGAAGTTGTACTGCTTTTAAAACACTAATTCATAAGAAAGCCAAGTTCAGCATGTTATTGACACATGAGAGTTTTCACTAGGATGAAAGAGTATTACTAACAAAAACTCTCCTTCAGTGCTGGAAATTTCATCTCTTATTACTTCAATTCAGAAAACATTCTCATTGAGCAGAAGCACTTAAGCACATACTTAAAGATAGAGTCTCAGAATAGGAATGAATTCAGCAGATGCTTAAATTCTTCCCTGAGCTGCACCATCTGTGAATAAGCTCCTTTTATATGAAATAATATGTTAATAACACAATTACGGTGGCTAAATGAAATAATCAAAAGCCTTATTTCCAAAATGTCTTGTTTTCTATTTAAATAATATGAATTAAGTAGCCAGAATTTCAGAATTTGTCAACATACAGCAGTGTGGAAAGCTTAGATCTGATGATATGTCCTGCATACATCTGAAAATCTGACTTTCCATGCATTTAAATGAATCCTGATCAAACAGTTTTCAACATCGTATTGCCTTAAAAATAATAGTGGCAAAAATGAGCAGCACTGCAATGATTTGCTTTTTTTTTCTTCTGTTTTAGGAACGTTTAGATTTTGCAATGAAAGAAATTATCTTTGACTTTCTTTGTGTTGGCAAACCAGCAAAAGCTTTCAGTCTCAACCCTGAGGTATGACATACATTTGAAGGGATTTTTTCAGCTTGCATATGTCACATCATTGTGCAATGTTTGCTTTCTGGTTACATTCTAAGCATGCTTTTACCTTTAACCAGTTTTAAGGCAAAATCTTGAACTTCATATAATGGCAAAATTAATCTGTGGACTTTCATCTGTGAAATGTCACATTGTAAATGATTGTCTCCTGTCTCCTCAATGAAGATTACAATATATAAAGTAGTGCAAATGCAAAATGAAAAAGCCAGAGAGAAATAAACTTATGGATAACAGTACCTCCGTATCACTCTGCTCTTGATATATATATAATGCCTTAAAATATCTTAAATGTAAAAACAAGTTTCTTTAACAGTCTCAACTTTTTTCAAAATATACTTTTACTAAATAAAGAACTGAAGATGACAAAAGAAAATTCTGGTAAAGCGTGTGTTACAGATTTGACCATGTAAAAGTTACCACTATTCTTATTGTCATGTGAGTCATCTTTCTCGTACTTTCCCCAGAGAAGTCAAATATCGGAAATTTGAGGAACTAAAAAACAAGAAAAAAATTGAGATTCTTTCATATATTTCATATGTCCGTCTTTATTTTGTAGTTTTGCACAATCAGATCCACCCACTAGGATGTTAAAAATAAAATGAATTGCCTTATTCATAAAAATTCTATATTAAAAAATTGCAAAAGCAGATTAATTTTTTTATTGTTGAAATGAGTAAAAATAAAAGGCAGGCTTAGTTTACTAAGCACAGCTCTCATCTTTATTCAATGGCACAATAAAAAAAGAACTACAGATTCTGAGCAAGCAGCTCACAACTTCTAGGATGTACTCATTGGCAGTATGGGTTGAGGAAGGACCTGCTGCCTGCAAAGCTCTTGTACGTCAGCATTAAATGAAGCAGAGCTTGCAGGGAATGGACTTAGTAGGGCTATTTTTGGATGCACCTAGACTTCAACGCTCTAGATAAAATATCTTATTTAAATCTACCTCAAATAGGCCATCAGCAGGATAGCCTGTTAATTTTTTGAATACGCTACTGAGATGTAGGAAACTTTTTTGTTACTTAATTTTAGTGCAAAAGTTGGGCTTTTTCCTCTGCTGAATTCTCTGAATACATTGAGTTGACTTGGTCGCATCTTCCTGATGTTTCCATGTTGCAGTTTTGGCCTGAAGCACCATTCCAGATTTTTTGCTTAGCATGGTCTAACTTGCGGGCTTTTGAGACAATAATTCATCTTTTTTCTTAATGGCCATTTAAGAAATGCATGCTTAGCTCCAGCCCTGCTTGAGACATTTTATTAAACTCCAGTTCAAACAAGACTGGAGAGGCAAATCTGTATGTTTTACACTGTAGGTAAAAAGACTCATTAAAATACTTAGAAATAAAGCTTTCATAGAGTCATAGAATGCTTAAGGTTGGACGGGACCTCTAGGGATCATCTAGTCCAACCCCCCTGCACACGCAGGGTCACCTAGAGCACGTGGCACAGGACTGCGTCCAAGTGGGTTTTGAAGATCTCCAGAGAAGGAGACTCCACCACTTCTCTGGGCAGCCTGTTCCAGTGCTCTGTCACCCTCACTGCTAATACATTTTTCCTGGCAGAAGGCAATGTTCATAATGCAGGTAAGAATTCACAAGTAATTTTGGGGACCATTCACAAAATATTTCAGACTAGATGTTTTCAAAATACAGAAAAATGCAAACAAACACACACTCAAAATTGCAGTGTATTTTAGGGATATCAGTAGAGTACAATTATTTGATTATGTTACTCATTCATCTTCTGAACTTTGCAGAGAATGAATATTGGTCTGAGGGCTTTCTTGGTAATTGCTGATAGCTTGCAGCAAAAAGATGGTGAACCTCCGATGCCAGTGACTGGAGCTGTCCTTCCCTCTGGAAACACTCTCAGAGTCAAGAAAACCTATTTGAGCAAAACTCTTACAGAGGAGGAAGCTAAAATGATAGGTCAGTAAGAGAATTGTCTGTTACTAGGACAAGTATGAATGGGAAATATTCTTTCGTAGCTGATCAGCTGATCATTTAATATCACTAGGAAATTTATATCTTTATTGTAAAAATTTACTGTGCATTTTAATGAAAAACATTATATTTCTGAATGTTTTTTCCTTTTTTTTCTCTTTTTTTCTTACTGGAAATAATTTTTAGGAAAAATACTCAGATACAACTGTGGTTGCAACCCCATGTTGAATTATGTTAAGTTAGTATACAGCATTTGCTTCTTTTAGTGTTGAATATCTGTGTTCCTAAATATCCTTTTTTTCTAGCAACTTCATGTCTGTGGTCAGAACATGTGCTTTGAGAAACAGCAAAGATTCCTTTTGTATCCTCATTTTAATTGTTGTATCTCTGATAACAGTGAAACATTCAAAATGGCTAAAAAAAAGTAAAACTGAACTAAAGTTTAACTGAAATGCCTAAGTTAAAAGCACATTAGCTGAACCATGGTCCATGTATAGAGAGAATTTTTGTATCATGCAGTGAAGGTGCCTATTTTCACTGGCTATAAAGTAAACAGAGACAATTTGGTTACCTCAGAGTTGTGTGAATAAAACAAGGTCTACATATTTCCATACCATTGATAAAGAGCTGTGTTGTACTCTTGGTAGATGGTAGTAAAAACTTTATTTGTTAGTAGATGTTTGCAGTGTTGAATCCTTACATTATATTATTAATTTCTTTTGAGTTCAGTTTGAAGCTTAAACTTACATTGTCTTTCTCAAAGAGGAAGAAAAGTGCCTGGAGAAAAGCTTATTAAAAATATGTCATTCAGTGTTAATATCTAAAATTTCAGTTCAGTCTCTTTGAAAACTTTACTCTTTAAATAAGGAAAAAGATTATTCTATTTTTTTGAAAAAATATTTGATTTCTATCTGCTAATGTAAAGCTACCTAAGTCTAATACTGTGCTTCATATAAAATGTGCAGCATTTTAGAACTTTTCTCAAGGAAAAAGTGTATATATCAATTGGTTTACTCTTAGAATAAAACAGATTTGGTTTTATGAGGGTCGTATAATCTATCTCTGAATCAGAGTATCCTTACTAGGGAAATAGGTTATACCATATGTAAAATATGTCTTTTTAAACTCATGCAGCATGATTTGATTAAGCAGCTTTCTTCTTCAAAACATATGTCTCTATAAATGTCCCGAATTATACAAACGTGCATATTATTGCAGGAATGTCATTATATTATTCTCAAGTAAGAAAAGCTGTGGACAACATACTCAGACATCTTGACAAGGAAGTGGGACGCTGCATGATGCTAACCAACATACAGATGCTTAACAAGGAACCTGAGGACATGATCACGTGAGTGCTAAAGAACAGTAAATCTCTTGTGTTACTGAGACACAAATGTAGATTTTTTTCTTTATTTCAGTGTATCTTGAGTCATCAGAGAACAGTAAAGGACAGGAACACTTAGCTAATGTGTATGTTGAAGACTTCTCAAGCTGTGTATGACAAATGGGGTGTACTTGTCTGCATGTTGCAATGTTTGGGATTGCACCAACTCTCTTAATGTTGCCAAGATTATATGTGAATCTTAGGAACGTGTAGATGGCAGAGGAAATCAAAAGCCTGGAATGGAAAGCCTATTATCAGCTTATGCTGAGAACACTGCTTCAGGGCACCTTTGCATTGCTGAACTTCAAAACAAATGGAATAAAATCTGTAAATCCCAGTTAAATAGTCTTTCAGATTTGCCATTAATATTTATGCCTGTAATCAAAATAAAGCCCAGATCATGTGTGATAGCAGGCTCACATTTCAGGAGTGTCTCACTGGAACGTAAGCAAACCAGAAGGCTTTTCAAGCAGTGTTCAGCAGCAATGTTTTCCTACTCTCATCCAAAATGATTAGTGAAGGAAATTTCCTGGAGAGAAGCCTCTGGAGAGGTGGATTTCTGGCAGTCCTAAGAGAGACAAAGAAATGCACAGAGACATGCAGAGAGCCCAGTGCAGAGACCTCAGTGCAAGGAGACCTAGCATCGCTTCCCTGTTTGACATAGCAGTTGTATTTCAGAAGAAGCAGCCCTTGGCAAAGAGTTAGAGGTGCAAAGAAAAAGGATACGAGCTGAGACCTTTTTTTTTTTTTCATACACTGCTAGAAAAAAAATGGGCAGCTTGCTGGAAATGAAGTGAATGGTAGACAGAGTCCACTGGCCAAATTCAGCTACAGCTGATGTAGCCTTTGTGTCTTATTGCCCTCTGTCTCTCTTGCTTGTTGCTGTAACTGTCTAGAGGATGTTGCAAACTCCTCAGGTCTTCAGTTTTGTCTTACATAATACATATCAAATGCCAATGGTACTATTTAGAAATACTACGTATTTTTTCCTACAAAACTATCCAGAATACGGTTCAATAGTCACAGCCATTTTTCATGAGCTTTTTGGGTATTTAGATTTTCTAGGAAGAAAAGGAGTTTTGAAGTTCACATTTTATTTCCAAAGATAATTGCATAGTGAGACCCTGAGCATTTCAACAAGCAGCGTACTTGATCTTAGCTGTAAATATCCTCTCCATGATTTCTCATCATCAAGCCTAAGTGCTATTTATTTTTAAAGGCAGTGAAAAGTAGAGTTGTGAAATTGGAGTTTCAGGAAGTCTTACACTTTACTGTTGTTTGTCAGAAACATTGTAAGGTTGGAAGATCTTAGCACCTAAGCTGTTGTATTTTTGTCACGCATGTTATACCCAGATTAGCTGTAACATGTACACTTAAAGGGGAAAACACACTACAATATGTTTTTACTTATTCTTCAAAAAAAAACCTGAGATACTTAATTATTGGTCTTAATCCAAAACCTTACCCCCTCATGGATAACATTGTTAGCTGTTGCCTAACAACTTTGTAAGATAACCCTTATAAAAGTGCATTGTATGCAATAACTATAAAAGTTTTTATTTTTATGTAATTGCCCACTTTATGCACTTCATTCTTCACTAGAGTTAGATATATTTTGTTCATAGTGGTTTTAACACATAGATGCAACACTACATTTACCTGTGCTTCGAAGTTATGACCTTAATAATATTTTATACCGCTAATGTCACCCTATAAACTAAATATTTTAATTTTACTTTTACTAGCAAAAAATATAGATCAAGAGGAAGTAGTGATGCAGGGAATTATCCTTTTGAAAGCATACAGATTTTGGTATTTTCTTTGGTGGTTTTAGATGTACTCCTGTATTTAATGACTGATCTTACAAACATTTATGGTTGATGTAGTAAATGCTCCTGTGAAGAGTTCTGCTGACATCCCAACCAATGAACGTCCTTTGCATCATCCAGTGGGCTGTGAATTTCAATCCTGGTTGTAATGAAATTTCATTAAATATAATATTTCATAACATACAGCCTGTTCTTAAAAGTACCTCAGAGGTTTTTGCTGACAATATCCATCTGGAATCTCATAGTACGAGGATGGGAACACAAACTTCCAGTGCAGCTGCCAGCACCTGCATCCAGACGTCGTGCTGGACCCTGCATATGCAGGGTTGGGAGCTCTGGGGAAATGGGAAGTGGAGCCGCAGATCTGGATCTTCCCCCGCTCATCTTCCGACAGCTGATAAGGCACAAATCGCCCACAGCTTTTATATTTATAAATAATTACTCATTTGCCTTCGTAACCATTTACTCTGACTATTATTTTTACTTGCCTTCTTTTTAAGTGCCCAAACGGTTTACCCTTCCCAGGGACTGGTAATAAGGAATTCATTGCCAGTGCAGTTTCTAATATGAGGTTTCCGTATTTTGCTTAGAAACTCTGAAAATTTCACTTTCCCCTAGAACTTGTGCGAAGTTCACTTTCAGCAAGAAAGACTCACCTGTTTTCCTGCAGATAATAAATTATAGCAGTTTGCTTTTACAATTCTAAAAATGTATTTCACAGTAGTTATTAACACAACTAATATCTGCATTAGTGAAGATAGTTTAAAGGAGTTTGTTTAGAACCAAATCCTCAGATGAGGTGTCATATTTTACTCTTTTTCAGGTCAATTGCTCACTCATTGTTTCAGAAATAGTTTATTTTAGGATATAGGATAATTGTAAAATCATTTAGAGATAACTCATTAGGAAAATAGTTTCTCCTTATTGTGCAAGTTAAGTCAATAGATTAAAATCAAGTAATCATATTGCATTATTAATGTAATACATATCCGTAATTATATAAGGATGTTCTGAGAAAGAATAGTTAATCTTTCAATTAACTATTCAAAGTTGGCTTTGTCAGCTGCTTTTTGCAGAGTTAAGGACTCCAAGTCTAGTCCGTGGTTGTGCCCGATCCTGTTCTCACCCACTTCCCTAGGCTGCTGGGAGCGTTGAGCCCCTCTCCAGACAAGAGCAGCCTTGAGACATGTCCTGGCTCTTGCTGGTTGCCAAAGAGGTGCTATCTATCTCAGCCAGCCGTGGGCAGACGCGCTCTGACTGTACCTGCCTCTAGACTGGGCTCTGTCTCGGGGTAATAACGGGTTGCTGGGGAGTTCCTACATGTCCATGCCCTGTTGAAGGCTGCAGTCTGGCTGTTCAGGTTGTTGTTTGGGCATCCCATAAATCTGTCGCTTGCTAATGCAAATGATGAGCTATAGCTACACTGTGTTGGGGAACCCCCAGGGCGTTTACTTATTGCCTGGTTTGAAGCTGACTGATCTTGATAGAAGGATCCTTCTCCATTTTAAATCTGTACTGCTATATCTTCCAGCTCCTTTCAGAGATAAGTGAGACAGTAGTAGTGGACTTTTTTTTTTGAATATTGTATATATATTACACGAGACATGTCAAACTTTTATTCAACAGCTGTTTTCTTCTTATTGCATCATTAGTGTTCAGCTTTTAGTCCTGAGGTTCTTACCAGGCATCTGACACTCCACTTTGTAAAATTGTAATATATTGTCCAGCCCTTTTCTGCAAAACTGTTGGTTGATCCTTTAACTTAGTTACTTGTTAAGCTTAGCAAAAACTTAGTGATCCATAAATTCTGCTTTAAATTTTCAGTGGTGAGAGAAAACCGAAAATTGATCTATTCAGAACATGTGTTGCTGCTATTCCTCGATTGCTTCCTGATGGAATGTCAAAACTTGAGTTGATCGACTTGCTGGCAAGGTAAGCGGCTTAAAATTGTGTGGCTGCTTGAGGAGAGGAGAATAAAAAAGGGAGCCGCTCTGTGTGTAACGTATGTGTATGCAAAGCAATCTACTATTAATGGATAAGACATTCTTCTGTTTCATTTGAAAACAAACATTATTTCTTCATAATATTCAGTTTATTGCTATTTTTATTACCACAGAACATTAATTAACAGAAGAAAGCAAACACAATAGAGAAATATAGACACATGTTCAGTTTTGTTTTACGATCCCTTGCATGTTTGGTAAAACAAAAAGCTCTAGATGTGGTATCTTTCCAAATACATTTTTACTGATAATAATTATTTTATTTAAAAGAATGCAATCATTTTTTGATTGTAAGACAGAAGGTAAATAAAATGATAAATTTGAATTTCTTATCATTCCTATTTGGGATGCGTTGAATTTATCTAGATTACATCACTGAGGAAATTGGTCTACGGTACATGGCAACTAAAGCAGAGCTAGGTATTAGGATGGCAGATCAGTGCAACTTATTATGCTGACAAATAATGGTCAGTAGAGAAAACTCTGTTATGTCTTAGCTCTAGTATTCAAGAACCATAGGCCAAGAATGCCAATATTAGGATGGTAAATGAAGCCATGGGGTCCTTGCAATGTGTTGTTGTCAGGAAACAGTGACAGAGCAGTCTTTGCCACTCTGTTCTTGCTGTCAAAATGCCCATGAGAAATAGTGGGTTTGGGGTCAGAGGGTTAAGTCCAAAAGCAGTTTGTTATGCTCCGTGCACAACCACCCCCAGCAGCGGACTAAAACAGTGAAACAATTAATTCTGCTAGGAGTAAAGATTTAGTACAGGTAGGCAAACAAGTCAACATTGTGAACAAGGGTAAGCGTGTGACATGCAGATTGCAGGCTTGATTTGCTTGTGTTTGCCTGCACTGTGATATATCAGCTGTGGGATGTTTTACATTGTTATGTTATCACATTATACAAATAACTTAGTTTAGTGAACGAAGAAAGACATGTCTTCCATTAATCTAAGATCCTAACTAACATTCTGTCCTCACTAACGGCGCTAACGTAGCTGATACAAGATACATGCCCACTCTGGTTATATCTCTTTGGTCACCAAGGATCTTGCCAGTCAGACCTTGAAAATAACTTCACTAATCTTAGGGAAGTATAAAGACCAGTGTGAACTTCTTCATGAATTAATTCATAAATTCCCTCCTTAAAAGTCTCAAAACTGTGAAAATAACTGCTGTTTTATTCCTACTCTAGCCTTGCACTTTGTGCAGGAAAGGGCAATTGTAGCTTTTTAGCCACAAGGTGCTTATGAGCATTTTCTTCAGTGCTTGCTGTGCAAACATTACAGCTATGATAGCTTAGGGCTGCTGGCTAATCTGAATCCTTGAGAGTTGGAAGAAGTGTGTCATGAAGAGGAGCTGCAGACAGCATCACTAGGTCAGTTTTGGATACAATCTCATGCACAGCCATTCCCCAACAGGGCCACCTTTGGGAAATTTTCTTCTCGTGAAGGCCCCTTTCTCTTGTGTCCTATGCAAATGCTGCAATGTTCCAGTAAAACTTACAGAATCACTCTTTACTTCACATACTCCTTTATATCACTTTATCAGCAGAACATCCAAGAAACCTGTTTATACAGGAATACTGAGAATATGCAAAAACTGGGTATTTAAAATGACACAGTTGTTTCTCTACATGTCACCTCGATCGTATGAAGATTTAGACATAGCATTTTTAGAGTAAGCTAGGAATAGAATTTGATAAGATTAAAAATCTTTGCTAAAAACTTTGGAAGAATTCTGTTCTAACCTTGGCTGAACTAGCTTTCTTAATTCAATGGCAAGTAGGGAGATTAGCAGATATCTTTTTATGATTTTGGAATTATTTTTTGCATAAATGTGTATATGCACATTTATTCTTTGATAAAATAAGATATTTTCTAGTGAAAACAGAAATTTAAAAAAAAAAAAAGATATTTCTTCATTTACTTTCTTTCCTCAAGATCTTTGACTTGTGGTGTTTATAGTGAAAACAGGATTACAGCACATCCCTTGGAGTTAGAAGGAATCTCTTGGTAAAAAGCTGCTTAGGAGTCCATCATGTCAGACAAACCTATTTCCTTCTGTAGCCGAATAGCAGGCTTTGAGAATTGGGCAGAAGCAGCAGATAGCACAGGCTAAAGCATGCTTCAGCTATTGGTGCTGTTTTACATTACTTAGATCCTTAAGTATAAGCAAGGAAAACACAATTTAGGTAAGAAATAAGTGGATACATAATAGGTTCAAAAACTTACTTCAGAAAACAATTCTTAACCAGTTCACTTTCAAATTGCAGGAATTGCAGTTGAAGAGACTAAGCAGAACACAACAAAAATATCAGTGATTTAGAAAATATTACCCATCAGGAAAGGTTCAAAGGATTATGTCTGTTTAATCTAGGACAGGATGGACTGAAAACAGTCTACAGCTTCATAGGAGGGAATAAACTGTTTAAGAAAGTAATACCTGGCCTAATCTTAATGTAAGTCTCCAAACTGCTCCAGCAATGCCATCTTACTGGAGTGCCTCATAAGCAAGACTACGTTTTTCATTTATGTTACATCCAAAGAGATAAACTTTACTGTTCTAGACATGGTGCATAAATCTTATTTGAGTATTGTGTATTTCTGGGTCAGAATGATTACATATTTTGCAACTAAAATCAATACAAGGGTAAGAGTTTTCGAAGGAGTGGGGTGTCGAGCTTGCACTTGTAACTCTCTTTTTGAAAGGAATCTGAGAGGCTGTTCTGGAAGGGGCCTGTGCGGGCTGTGCTGTTTGGACAGAAAGCTGTTAAATATTTTCTTCTCACCAAAGATAAAATAACATCTTTCGGTTAATGGTTCTTTTACTCACATTTTGGTTTGAATTTTTCATCCTCACAACAGATGTGTCTTTTGGCAGTTTCCAAAAGGAATCTGTAACTCAGCACCTAGATTTTCTTCCAAGACAGCTGTATTCAAATTATAAGCACTAGAGCAGATGTCAAGTATGTACTGTGCCTTTTGCCCTTTTGCTGCCTACTGAATCCATTCATTATAATTTCCCAAGCTAGGTTTTAAATTAACAGACTAAAGTGCAAGAAAAGGACCATTTACTTCCTTATTCAAGCTGCCTCTTGTATTTCGTGGAGTTAGAACCAGCAGAGACTGAGTACAGGGCACTGCCAAAATACTGTGTGGTCTCAGACTTTCATATCATTCGTCTGTTTGTATGGGGTACTTTGCCAAGGTAAATTTACTAATAATTATTATTTTGATTAAGTCTTTCTGAGTATGAGAAGAAATTCTCAGCTTTTGAATTCCTGTTCTACAGACTCCACTATCACAGTAAGACATAGATGCATTTTCAACCTCAGCTTAACTTTCATCTCATTTGATAATGTCCAGCACCACTGCACAGCAACTTGGGATTGCAGATATATGTGGTTTTTATCTTCTTTTCCATTGCTGCTTTGTGTCATGACGGATGTCATTTCATGGATGACTTAATCATACTCCAAGGGGTTTTGCTTGCTTTTCTGTTTCTGGCATTCTAAAAAGGTGATAAAAATGGTCCTTTTCTAGCACAAAAAAAAAAGCAGTATATTTGCCAATCTATGTGGAATATCATGTGGTTATTAAAGTGTAACAGTTAGTGATAGTCACTAGAGGTGAAGCGTCGTGGCAGTCATTTTCCTTTGACTTATCTATGAAATTTCCCTTGCCTCTGAACCGGGCACCTGTAATTAATGGGACAATTTTGTTCTAGTCATACCCTTCTAACTGAATGGAGTTAGGTCCACTGCCTTTGCTGGGTTTTTCTCCTAGGCTTCTGTCCCTTTCTTTACAATGCATCTTCATTTTTGACTCCATTAAATGTAAATAAAATAGTGAAGAGGTACATGTTAGCACACTGCGCAGAATTAGTCCCTTGGTTAATAAAAACAAACTGCATCATAGGCAATGAGCCAAAAATTGCAGAACACACTGATCCAATTTTGCGTTTGCTGCCAAGCTACCAAACCAGAAATAGTTTGTCAATTTTGTATCAAAAGAAAGTATATTCATTTTGTTTGTTTTGGAAAAGAATTTCAGCAGGACACAAATATAGAAGGAAATAATATCTAATAGAAGGAAATAATATATAATTTTTAAGTGAATTTTAAAATTGTACAGTATTTCAGAATGGTTTTGGGAGTCAGATGTGTGTCAGATGTGAAAGTAAATACATATGATGCCATTACATATTATCCTGTAAGACTCCTATTATTATAAATAAGTAGACATCATTCACAATTTTATAAGTAAATTGAAAATATTCTTTGTTCTGTAAAGCAGCACAGTTGGAGTGGAGCAAGCCTTTTGAATCCATGAATGTGCAGGCACTGTTGTATAAAGAATTATGGCAAAAAAACATGTTAAGGCTGTTAAATGTGGTCAGTATTAATAAAATCATGATAGTATCATTGAAATGTACATTGTCACTGGGGATTTTCTGTCAGTTTACTGAGAAACATATGTTCATAATGACAGGAAAAACTCCTTATGTTTTCATTGCCTGGCTTTTGCTTACAGGCTGTCTATCCATATGGATGATGAACTTCGGCACATTGCACAGAATTCTCTTCAGGGCCTGCTTGTTGATTTTGTTGACTGGCGGGAGGATGTTCTCTTTGGTTTTACTAATTTTCTGCTACGGGAAGTGAATGATATGCATCATACCCTTCTTGATACTTCACTGAAGTTGCTGCTGCAGTTGCTTACACAGTGGAAGCTCGTAATCCATACTCCAGGAAAAGCTTCTGAACAGGCAAAAAACAGGTCTTCTGAGGTAGGAAGTTAGGAGAGGTTTGTGTCCTAACATTTATACTACTTGAAGAGTGAAATCATGTTCCATAGTTTGCTGTGTTTAAAGTGTTTTGTATTTACTCACCTGAAAAGAATTCACTACATAAGATTTTTTAAGGTAATTAGTTCAGCTGTCTTTTGAGGACAGCTATTTCCTTGTGTAACACAGCAGATGTTACTGTTGTTGAGCAACATAAGAGAATGCATGTCAAACCAAAATAAGCATGTCAACAAAAGCACATAAAGTGAAATATGTGTGTGTAGATGTGGCAGAAGGATATTTTCCCAGGACTGAAACGGGTTGATAATGCTAGTGGGAATTCTGGGCAGAGTGAAGTGGATCTTCCCCTCCCGTAGCCATTTCATTTGGCTGCTTTAGAAACATCAAAGAACCTGGTTGTTTTTATCAGCCTCCTGTCTCCATGTGCTACAAACATTCCTGGGAACTGAACAGCTTTGCTCCTGCTAGAATTTCTCCCATCTGCCATGTCCCACAGATACTTTCACAAGGAGAGGCAGTCTTCAGGCTCACTGCTTCCTAACCCAATTGCCTTTTGGGGCCAGAAAGGATTTTTTTTTCCTTGGGCAACCATAATGACTGCTTTATAACAAGGGGGATCACTAATTAATAAATAATAATAGTTTTTCAAGAAAAATAAAAAGGGGAGGGAGACAAAGAGAAAACCCTACATAATTTCAATAAATATTCCTGATGGGATTCTATCTGGTGAGAGGTTTTAGAGTCCAGCTGTCCATATAAAGGGCTACCTGCTGCAGGAGTGAAGGAGGGCCAGAGGACCCTGCATCTGGAGTGGGAAGAAGGGTAAAGTCTTTGCAGGCTGTCTAAGCAATACAATGTTTACAATCAATGAAGCAGACCGTTGAATTTTAAACTAGAAGAGATTTGTCCAAAAGACATATATTTTTTTCGTGGAACACAGTAAACCTAACCAATAAATTTTGGTGGGTTGAGGGAGTGTTGTGAGTGTTCTACTTCAGTATCTTTGATTTTCTCAATTTTGATTTGGTGTGTGTCCAATTTAGATAGAATACTTCTCAAACCTGGTTTCTAAACCCAGTCATTCCATCTTTTCCCCTTGTATTGTTTTATAGTTGATACCAAATGGATCCAGCCACAGGATACAGTCTGAAAGAAGCCCCTATTCTAATGTACTACATGCAGTTGAAGGGTTTGCACTGGTGCTGCTGTGTAGTTTCCAAGTTGCTACTCGTAAACTAGCTGTTTTAATCCTCAGAGAGATCCGCGCTTTATTCCTGGCCCTTGGCCAGGCAGAGGTAAGATCTGGAACCTTGAATTAAATGTTTCCAAAGATGAAGCTCTGAACGGATACTGGAGTCGCCTTTAACATAATGATTGCATTGCAGCAGGTAACTTAGCGTATAAAAAAATGCTTGGTCTGAACTTACCATTTTAATTTGCTTGAATATTGCAAACCTTTCCATTTACTGGACAATGTAACAGTAGTGCCCTGTTCAAAAATTTCCTCAATTTAGATGGAAAAGTACACAGCTATTTAATATTTTCTTTTGATATGGTGTGAATGTGAAAGACACTAAAATAGTTATTACTGGGCGGATCATTTTTGTATTTGTCAGCATTATAAATTTGTATTGGAAACCAAACTCATTCCTTTAGCATACCACGCCATAACAAAACACAGCACAAGACACATTTAACATTACTCACATACATTTTCCTTGTATAGTAAAGACGTCCAAGTCTTTTTTTATGGATATAAAATATGGAAAGTCATGTTGTGTATTGGCAATCCCAGCTCAGTCAGCCATCTGAATGCCTAAGAACACAAATATGTGTGTTCATAGCAAAGAAATTCTTTAATAAACAGTAAACTAGATTTTTAGTCTTTTAATGCCAGATATCCAAAGTCTTACGGGATTTTCTGATATGCACTTTTGTTCAGTAAACAGTGAGCTGTAACTACTAACTAACTTGCATTTCAAACCACAGCCTGGGCTTGATTCTGAAATTAATACAGAAAAGTCAATATGCATCCATCATGACCAATGAATTTTTTTAGGTTTTTTAGATTCATTTCATAACTTTGTTGATAATTCTATTTCATGTGCTAGAAAAACAAGGAAAGAAGCAATTTGTTAAGAAAAGCAGTTGACTTTTGTTCTCTGTGTTATCCAGGATGATGACAGGCCTATGATTGATGTCATGGATCAATTAAGTTCTTCTATTCTTGAAAGTTTTATTCATGTGGCTGTTTCAGATTCAGTAAGTACTGCTTTACTGTTACTGCTTGTGTTTACAAAGCACATGGACAGAACCTAGTTTGAGTGTTACAGTTTCTATGGGGAAAGGTTTCAACTGTGCTCTGTGCTTTGATAATAGAGCATAGCACTTCTTGCCTGAGTACATGGTTTCTGACCAGTACAGCAGGACTGGTGACTTAGCCATTTTGTGTGACAGTGGATGCAGCTTGCAGACAGTTGTTACATCTTATTTGAGACATTTAGATTTAGGTGAATAATAAATATGCCAAATTACACTTTAATTACACAAGATTGTTTTATTAAAAAAAATATTTACATGACAGTAGATAAATGGTTTCTTGATATGATGAGATCCCTACTTGCTCATGAGGGTTACAGAGCTTAAGGTGGATTAAAACCTTGGTTCAGTGAACTGCTTAAGAGCTTGCTTCAGCCTTTCAATTCCCTAGAGTCATATCCAAATGCCCTGATGAATTCTGAAGAATGTTATTAATAGCAATGGTATTCTTTGTATTGCATTGTCATTGACTGTATTGCATGAGCTAAGATCCTGCTGGTTTGTTCAGACACTGAACTTAAGCACAGTGTGTACATGCTGCAGACTGCAGCCTGATACAAAAGACAGTGGAGGGTACAGGCAAGGGGGAGAGCAGAGAAAGCAATGAGACTCTATTGGTCAGCATGGCAGGTAGTCATTATAATGCCTAAGGGCCAGTTGTTGTCTAAATTGTGCCTAGCACAGTAAACAGGGCTTTTAAGGAGGAACCTGAGGGAAAATAATGAGGCAGCTTTTTGTGAAAAGACATATTTGAAAAATCATATAGAAGATGGCCACAGACCTTGAAAATAAAGATGAATGCTGAGGGGGCAACATGGCAGGGGGTAAATTGCTCTCACTGTGATTTTTTAATTTCTCTCTCTTGCAGACAGCAATCCCGCTAACACACAACGTGGACCTGCAGTGGCTGGTGGAATGGAATGCGGTCCTAGTAAACAGCCATTACGACGTAAAAAGTCCTTCCCATGTGTGGATATTTGCACAGTCAGTCAAAGACCCATGGGTTCTTTGCCTTTTCAGTTTTCTTCGACAAGAAAATTTACCAAAACATTGTCCTACAGCTCTCAGCTATGCTTGGCCATATGCTTTCACTAGGCTACAACTGATAATGCCTCTTGTGGATCCAAAGTAAGTAGAAATCCATAAGCAACTTGACTTTTTATGTGGTTTGTGTGATTTTAACACAACTTAATCTCCTATTTCAATATTATTTCATAAGTCCTGCAGCTCTGCTACCCAAACATTGCTTTCTGAGTTTGATAATTGCAGCTTACAACTCTCATTTTTCGCTCTTGATGATTTTTTCCATGTATCTTGTCATGTTGATTAGCAATTTTTGTGCTATACAACCTGTTTTAAAACATGTTTTTATAAGCATACATGCCCATCTTTGAAAACATGCATGTCCTTTTAAAAAATATTTTAAAATACTCTGTAATTAAGGTCTGGAACTGATATAAGAATTCTGATTTATTTGTTTTTAAAACCTAGTATTCCTGTTAATGCAAAGAAAACAAGTACAGCCAGCAGTGGAGACAACTATGTTACTTTGTGGAGAAACTATCTTATTCTCTGTTTTGGAGTAGCAAGACCCAGTATTATGAGCCCAGGACACCTGCGTGCTTCCACACCAGAGATCATGGCTACCACTCCAGATGGCACCGTGAACTATGATAATAAGGTGATGCATCCTGTTTCAAGCACTTACTCTGTATCTATCTGGAAAAGTTTTAAAATGTATCTGCATGTGAAATCACATCTTGATTAAATTATTTCAGTTAGATGACTGTTTTAATTCCCTTGTAGAACACTCCAGTATAAAAAATTACCATGTTATTAAGCAGTAACTAACAATAAACTTTGGATTTCTGAAAAATTATTGTGTGCCCGTAGGATATGGTGGAGTATTATATGAAACATAGTGCTAAGCAGTAGCAGCCTGAGAGGAGCAGTAGCTCCACAAATACAGTTACTAGAATATCTTAATGAAATTACAAACTCAGGAAATTGCAATATGCTGAATGAAATTACAGAGATTTCTCAGCTCTGCTTACTTGCTAGACCTGATACAATGAGGATACATCAGACATCCAGTAAGCCTGAAGTATTAATCCCCATAATTGTAAAATCATTTCTTTATGTTTTTTAAAGTGCATATTGCTTCTTCTTACACTGTGTTTCTTGTAAGCATTTTTGTTTACTTAATATTGATAGTCCTGACAATCCTCACAAATTAAATCTTTTTTTTATATATATATTTTAGGCTATTGGAACTCCATCAGTTGGTGTTTTGCTAAAGCAGCTAGTGCCTTTGATGAGACTTGAAAGCATAGAAATAACAGAATCACTTGTATTAGGATTTGGAAGAACAAATTCCCTTGTTTTCAGGTACTTTCATGTATCTCAATGATTTGCCTCTAGTTCAAATGGATTACGTTTATTGTAATTCAAATATACTCAATATTTTATTTGCCCTTTGAACTTTTTTTTTATGTAATAAATAAAATATCGATGCTTGTCTGAGGAGGCTAGATTTTGTTTAAAAGATTTTTTTTTTAATTTAGGGAATTAGTAGAAGAACTTCACCCACTGATGAAAGAAGCCCTAGAAAGAAGACCAGAGGTTAGTTGATTAAATTAAATGTACTTGTTTGTCTAAACTGCAAAATGAATTTTAAAGTAGTAATTTTATCTCCTTGAAAAACCAGATATGTTCTTTTGTATTGTAGAAGTCACAAGCTAATCTCTACATAGATTTTTTTAATAATTGTGTATTAGAACATTCCTTCCCATAATTTCATTAAAACTTGCTTTAATTTAAGTTTCATCAGTAATACAAAATGTACAATACTGAAATCCTTTCTAAAGGAAAGGAATATAGTCAAAAATGGGTCCTTTTTGTAGTGAACTTAGAAATACTGAAAACCCACTTGTGTGCAGAGCTGGGCTACAGCGTGTTTCACAGAGGCGTTTGAATGAACAAAAACAATTGTTCAAATGATTTCAAATGATTGATTGATTCAAATGATTGTTTGATTGTTGGAGTGGTTTTTTTATATGCAGGATCATCTATTTCAATTTTAGCTGACTCCATTCTAAATACAGCAGGTCAACAGTGATAACTTCATGGGTGTTTTCACCTTTCTTATAGTATTTACCTTTGTTAGAATAGAAAGTAGTGTTAGAAGGGATGCTATCAGATCTTCCAGTCCGTCCAAGAGAGTATCATCTGTCCCTAGCAGGTATTGTCTAAACTCTTTTTTAAAATCTCTGATTTCAGTAGCCCCACTAGGCAGTTGAGTCATAGGATGTACCTGTGCTGCTAAACAAGAAAGCCATGGTGAGAGAGCGCATATTGGGCCTCAGTTGCCAGGTTGATCAATTTTTACTTTGCTTTCTGGCCCTGCTTTGGAGACAGCTGCAAAGCAGAACTCTGAGTTGGCTCTGGAGGTAGCTCACTCCCAGGAAAGACCTCCAAAAGCACCAGCCCACTGAGCACCATCTTCCAAACTACTCTGGCTGCTTTTGCTCTTGTCTGTCACCTCTGATGCCCCATCTCTGAGCGTGCAACAGTTGAGGGCAAGTTACAAAAGCAGTACTCTGGCTGCAGCACAGCTCTCATAGCAGACAGTCTGTGATGAGAAGACATACCGTGATACTGCCGTTTGGCCTTGCGTGAGTCCTGGATGTAGCCAGTTTCCTTGGGGTGAGGCAAGCAATAGAGGCCACTGGGTGGCCTGTGCTGCTTAGTCTGGGAGCAGGAACAGGCCCTGACTGTGTAGCAGTGCAGACACAGCCGTTGTGTCCATGCCATTCTGCCGCTAAATCTGTCCAGGTACGTGCCAGAAGCAACACCACTGCAGTAATACTGTGCTCAGTATTAAATAAGCCTAATTAAGTAAATTAGCCTAGGCTAATTTACATGGTTATTGAGCAGCTTCGTATCCATTGTGCTCTTCCCCCCAGCATTTTCAGTAAGGTACCCTCATGGTGACCTGGTGTGTTATTCCTGTTTACTCTGTTATAGTCTTTGGTGCAGAAGCCTTGCAGAGGATGGTGGTTGTGAGGAAGAATCATGGATAGGTGGAAAGAGATGTTCAGCTATGTCCAATATGGAAGCAGAAATTAATTCCGTCTGCAGGCAGTTGATCCATGCTAATGTGTTATTTGAACTGTTCTTGATAACTCTGTATCTGGCAAGCATGACCTTTGTTCCCACCTTGTGGGAACGCATCAATCCACCTGTGCACCTTCCAACCCTCTGAAGTCTTCAATTTGGCAATTATTTATTTTTGCATGGGGCAGAAGTGCATTAGTATACATGTTACAGCAACCACTTGCCTCAGCATTTCTTCCTGCACACTCTCAACAAGGACTTGGACTTCAATGGCCTTCTCTGGAGACATGTATATCCAGTCCCCGCTCTGCAAAGGAACATCCCAAGTGCAACAGTGCACTGCAAGAGCAAGTGAAACCAATGGAATGTTTCAGCAGGGAGACCTGAGAGCAAGGGGCAATGACATTACTTCCACATTGCTCCTAGTAGGAGTCACACTATGCAGTCTTGGGCCACCTTTCTGCAAGTGGTGCCACCTCTAAACCCAGGAGTGATCGCAGGGGTCGTGTAGCTTTGGAGAACATGGCAGGCACCCACATTAGCAGGCGAGTGTCAGCACTCCAGAAATTACTTATTGAACTGACATGTGCCATGACTAGAAAGAGAATTATCGGGACAGCCAACAGCAGCAGGAGTAACCAATAAGGGTTACTCAGCATGTTGTTAACAGCCTCTCCGCTGCACGAGGCAGCTGGGCTGCGTAAATACTGTTGCAATAACACTGCATAGCAGGCTTAAAACTGCTATTCATCTACATGTGCTTCCTGGAATCTCTAACTTATAAAACTTAAAAAGGGAACAAGCCAGGGCTCTAAATAGGACAAATCATAGAGCATAAGATTGAATAAAACCTTTGGCTAGGATGCTGCAGACTGCCCATCATGGGACAGAATACCAGGGGAAGTATCACTTTTCCCAAGCATCTGCAGAGCCACACCACTAGGCGAGACCTGCCTTTGATCTGACTCAGTATTGCCTTTCTTATGTCCTTAAAAGGAAAATTTGAGCTTTCTCTGAGCAGGTTCTCTGTTCCAAAAGCAACTTTGTTGCTGAGTGCAATAGCACCTTTTCGACCTCACATTTTTAGTGAAGATGCAGGATACAAAGGAACAAGTCATTTTAGCCCTTCAGCAAAGAAGAGACCTTGCTGCATTCACATATTTCAAGGGTAAAAGAGAACACATGAGGGAGAGCTTTCTGAAAGACACAATGAACCAGCTAACAGCAATGCAGACCGATTCTATAGAAGGAGTATGTTAGCTTGTGTGTATGGCCACTGCAATCAGTGCATCCAACAGCCTTGTACTAGAAGGATGTCTTCACGTGAGCTGACGACTATGAGTGATAACGTAGCTGCAGCATTACTGAGTTCAAGAATGGCTAAACGCTGAAATATTTACATGAGATCTGAATAGCTGTACTGCACTTTACAGTGCCTCACAGTGCCCAGACAAGATAGTGTAAAGCTGTCATGAATATCATGCTGCCTGAAGAAAACATTTTTTGCACAGAAGCCTTGAGTAGTTAGTTTTATTATTTCAAGATATCATGTCCATATTTTCAATGAAGACTAATGTCACTGTTAACAGTTTGTTATAAAGGCAAAAATCTGACCATATCTATATCTGCATTGCAGTTTAAGCACAAAATTATTGTAAAATACTCACATGAAGTCAATTTCCACCGTGAAGAAAGGGCTTAGAGTAGACTTCTTAAAATCGGCTGCTTTGATTTATGAAGTTACTAGTTTTTAATGTATGTACCTATGCATATAAAAAATTGTTTTTTTTTTTTTAATTCCAAGAACAAGAAACGTCGAGAGCGCCGAGATCTGCTGAGATTGCAGTTACTGCGAATTTTTGAACTGCTTGCTGATGCTGGTGTTATAAGTGACAGGTAGGACTATCAGTCATCATAAATATTGATCTTTAAGTGAAGTAGTTTTCAGTGTTTACAACACTGAGTTTACATCAGGATTTTTTTTTAAGAATTCTAAAATAGATAGAGATGTTCGTATTACACAGAAATCTTAGTATACGTGCACTGTTATTCTGTTTTAATGTGCAATTTCCTTTTTACACCAGTACAAATGGAGCCTTAGAAAGAGATACGTTAGCCCTTGGGGCCTTGTTTTTGGAGTATGTCGATCTGACTCGCATGCTTCTGGAGGCTGAAAATGATAAAGAAGTTGAAATTCTTAAGGACATGAGAGCGCATTTCAGTGCAATGATTGCCAACTTGATTCAGTGTGTTCCAGGTATGCTACAAAATTCTCTCAACATACTATGAAATCACATTATGTCTGTAGGAAAAGTGATGTATTATTTGTTCTTCTCTGTTTATTAGTGTTTGTGAATTGTGTATGGACAAAATAGTGAAAGTCTGTCAAGAGACTTAAACCTTGATGAAGCTTGTCATATTTATATTTACATATTTAAATGTAAAAATCTCCTATTTACAAACTCAACAAAGAAATTATCTGTGACCTCTTGGGGCTTCAGATTTTTTTTTTTTTTGACACAAGACCTTGTTTTCTCCCCTTTGACTTCTCTGCTAGACTCTCATATAGTCAGGCCTTGAAACATGCAGGTAGGTGAAGAAAATGGGAAATATTTAAAATAGGGGAAAACTTCCATGAGGTTTTGAGCATTTATCCCATTTTATTTGAAACTCCAGTTTGCAGAGCAAAGATCAATCTGATTTCATACTCTGTATATTGTAAGATCATTTCAGAAATGTAGAGCAAATCCATTAACAGAAAATACCAAAAAAAAAAAAAGCCTACTTTAAAGGCATGCTTTAAAGGCCTCTGTAAATAGTGGAAGATGAAGTAGTCTGGAGCTTACTCGTTGCGTGTACATTTGTTATCTCAGATCATTTATGAGAGGACATAACAGTAGTTGTAACAAGAAATAAGAAAGAATTCAAAAGAATGCAGTAAGGGAATAAAGAATGAAAAAAATGCCTTAATGAAAATTCCCAGGATGCAAATTGTTATCAAAGTTATGCAGTTGCTTTCAGTTGCAAGATACATAAAAATACATGATAATAGCTAAACAAGATAAGGATAAAATGGTATCCCCGCAGTTCTCAGCTTTGTCAAAGAAAAAAACACTTTGAGTTAAGTGGTGTCAAGTTCTAGGTGCTTTTAATGAACAAAATACCTTTTTGGTATTCCTTTATTCTTGGATAGTACTCATTAAAAATACAGAATTTCCCTGGTGTTCACTTTGCAGTATTTGTACAGCTTTTCTTCCTTGCACTTCTCACTCAGACAAGACACGTGGCAAAGCAAAGAGCTGCACATTTTATGAATTTTACACAATGAAACAGCTATCCTGTGTGTTCTGAGAGGATGTTATAATAACTGTCCATTTAAATAATTAAGCCTACTTTAAAAATATGCCAATAACTACCCAACCCATAACATTTAATTCCTTGCAAATAAGGGTTTGCTTTGTCAGCATCTACCGTTTCCATGCCATTGCTCGTACTGACTTGCGTGCATATTGTCTCGTTAGAGTTTTTTGTCTTCCAGCAAAAGTTTCCAGGAGAAAAATAATTGACCAATATCAATTTGCCACTCTCTTCAATAAACGCTTCATGAAAATACTTGTATATACTTAGATGACCAAAAAGGTAGTAACTTGCTCCTGGCATCTAGGAGCAGCCTGATAACTCTGCAGAACATCTCCCTCATGGTTTGTGCATGATCCCCTTTCTGGCCTGGCAGCCTAGAGGCAGGACACTTGCAGTAGTTGGTCACTGGCCTGAGCAAGTTCTCAGGAGGAACTGGCCCATTTATTTTATTTTTATTTTTATTTTTATTTTTATTTTTATTTTTATTTTTATTTTTATTTTTATTTTTATTTTTATTTTTATTTTTTTTTGCAGAAAAGGCAATGTTAAATTTGGCCTTTCCTCCTTTCACGGATGGATTTTGTCATTTCTGCTTCCTCAGGAATTTTTTTCCTGGGTTTGTTTCAGACAAGAGCATGATATATCTTGTGTCCATGTATCTTGTTTAACATAGGACCCTACTGCCTGTGAGGTTTAGAACCGCACTAGATAGTGATTTCTTTGTTGTGTTAGTTCTTCCTCTCAGAGACTTCCATCATGTTTTGTTCAGGAGGAGTTAAAACTATTCTTTAAAACATGTCTGATTCTTTTTTTCTCACATGCTTTTAAGAAAATATTTTCCATTTGTTGAGGTAATTTAGCTATTCAGTAAGTATACAGGATCTTTGAAATAAATAATATGATGATAAGTTTCATTTTTTTATTCCAACCTATTACTGTAGAATAACATATACTGTTTCAGCTTGCATTTAAAGCATTGAAAAAAACAAGTAAATTATTCCCATTAACAGAATACACAAGGTAGTGATTCTATAAGCTTGATTCTCCAATTGGCTTATTGCATACTATTTCTAAATTCAGATGCATTTTTCGTATAAACACACGTTATTTCAGAATTTAAGGGTCTTAAGAGACCTTTAAATATGAGATTTAAAAATAGGCCCTTAGATATTTTGGGGTAGGTGTATCCTGAACACTTAGAAAAAACAGACATTAGGAAATGTCTACATGAAGGCATTTGAAGTTCATATCATGTCTGTCACATGACTGTTTATTTAACATTAACAAAACTCATCTATTTCTATTTCTATTCACACAGTTCACCACAGGAGATTTCTCTTCCCTCAGCAGAGCTTGAGACACCACCTATTCATCTTGTTCAGTCAGTGGGCAGGACCTTTCAGTATTATGTTCACACCACTGGACCGTTACAGTGACAGAAATCATCAGATTACAAGATACCAGTATTGTGCATTAAAGGTATTAACATTTCTCTGTTAAAATCAGTAGTACCAATTCTCCAATAAAAATTAAGTAATCATGGTTTTCCTCACTTTTTATTTCACAGTAATTTGAATTGGCAACCTTAATGCAAGCCTCTGTACTCACTTGTATATGTGGATATAGTAAGATATAACAGTGTCAACTACTGAGGTTATATATTTTTTTCTGTGCGGTTATTTTTCAAGACTATTTTATATTTTCACGATTTTGAAAAGCTGAATGCAATTTTTAAAATTGTTTAACTGTTCATTACAGGTTATTAGATAGAGCGAGAGGATATTCGCCCGAAAATTAAAAACAGTGTCAGTTTAGTATCACATGCATATCTCAGGACTGTCTCCCATGCTTGCCTAGGGACATGCTCAGTAATATTAAAATGCTTTTGCAGCGGTAGCAGTTGTTCCTCCCCCATGTAAGTAAGCTGGGATAATAATAGCCTACATACTTACATAAGCATCATTGCTTGATATCAAACAGTTCTAATTTTTACAGACAGATACTATTAAAACATATGTTTAATTGTGTTTATAGCCTCATTTATGAAGACTGTAAAATGACATAATTTATTTTGAAGGTTGAGGAAACCGTGCTATAGTATTCCTACCAAAATGCTTAAACTCAGTGTTATCTTACAAGCAAGTAACATCAACAATTCTTGAAATCTGGGAAAACTAGCTAGGACCATTTTCACCATAGTTTCTTGAAAAATAAAAGCATACATCAGTCTTTTTGGACCCAAGTCATCTGGACCCAAGTCATTCTGAAAATTTCACTCACTGCTAGTTTTTATGTGACTGAAGTTCCTCCTATTTCTAGGCCATGTCAGCTGTGCTCTGCTGTGGACCAGTGTTTGACAATGTTGGTCTTTCCCCTGATGGTTATCTGTACAAATGGCTTGATAACATTTTGGCCTGTCAAGATTTACGGGTAAGTACCCATCAAAAATGCAACACTGATAATTTCAAACTGTGTACTGGGTTTGTGCAGTAAGGACTGTGATTAAACACATTCTACTTTGAGCAGGAAACAACAGGGTTTTTTTATGCCTGGCTCTAATATAGAAGTGTAATGAATTACAGAAGTGTTTAAATAGTAAAAAAAAAAATCTATATTATTTCTGGACGTGTGAACAGTAAACTAAACATTCACGTAAATTCCTGTAAACAGTAAACTAAAAAGTCACTTTGTGGCTCGGATATTTTGCAGCAGTAATTTTGGCTTTTCATTTGCTGCTAAATGAAAGATTAAAGACAGCATGAGCTCAAAAATATTTGTATTTCTGTTTGGAGTACTTCCACTCACCTGCTTCAAGTTTCTGTGGAATAAGAATGTGAAATGACTTCCTGCTCAGTATCATAGATGCTGGTGAAACAAATCTGACTGAGTGAAAGAGATTGGGTTGGTCTTCCAAAGAAGAGGATGAATGACTTAGAAAAGTTTTTTTTTTTTTAATCACATAATAGATTATTTTTGCATTTTTCCCTTCCATTTCTGCAAAGATGAGTTTCTCTATTACCCTTCGAACTACCCAATAGTATTTCTGTTTTAATCGCTGGTTGGAGCACCTCTTTGTTCCCTTTGGCTGCTTACCAACAGATTACCAATCCACTCCTTGAATTTCTAGTTTTGTTATTTAATCAATGATGTTGCTATTTGTGGCACATTGTACTTTGTCCTGCTATTGCCTCTTCAAGTGCTGTCCCAGCACCTGGAATTTTGCTAGAAAAAAATCCAGACAACAAAGCTTGAAGGCTTGTGGAGCAACTGCAGGATATTCACAGTAGAAATGGTATTTTTTAGGAAAAAAAAAATGGACAAATTAGAGGAAAGAAAGGATGGCTACGGAGAGAATCTTTGGGAAGTTAGATAAGATTTAGGTGTGCTGGTAGAGGCAGAGCTATAGAGATGTGTAAGAATGTGAAGTTCTTGTGGATGTGGGGATGAAATGCCCCGAACAACAAAGTAGAAAAAGGTATACTCTTCCTCCTGACATGTTTTCATTATTGTCATCAAATATTATATTACTTTTCCTAATTGATCTGTAATGTACTCCATGCATAAAGTAACTGAGGACAAAATATATCTTTTTTTAACTCCTCATGTTGGAATGTGAAGTCTGTATGTAAAAGGTGAAATTTGTTTCTCGTAATCTAATCTCTGCAATTCATGATTAATCTCTGTAATTGAGGACTGAGAGAGGGATCCTATCAGTCCATTAACATTAAATATCATTTGCAGTCTTTACAAGAAGTTAATTACTCTTGGTGACAGAATCTTGTTAAGCCCTAGTGTTTAGTGTCAACACTGTCCTCATCTGAAGGATCACAAAGACAAGCGTTAAGCAAGGGGTTTGTTGCAGTGGTGATCCCAGGATTAAGTGGGATCTGGAAGAGAGAAGTAACATCCCTCTTTTAGATCATTTGATGTAGCTGGATTCAAATTTTCAGACCACAAACCTGCAAAAGATACTGGTTTGCTTTGCCTGCCTTGCTCGTGTTAGTCAAAGGAATTATAAAGATGAAAGCATGTGACTTTGTGGAACTCAAGTGAAGTAGGAAATAAATATTTAACAAATTGGTTAACTAATAAACGTGGATGTTGCCCAAGGACATCGGTGAGATATGCCTTAGAACTAGCTTTTCTAATGATTCTGTTTTACATGCTTAATTTTGGAAACCTCTCTTGGAAACAAATTTCATTTCTGTAGTCTTTGCACAGACAGATTTGTTTGAAGTGATGAATATTGAAAACTGATTTACAGTTCAATTGACCTCCCTAGAATATTTTTATGATAATTTTTCCAATTTATTTTCACTTATTTTTTATACTAAAATTTTACATTAGCTTATATCATATCTAAGAATTGTGGAGAATGAACATTTCTGATTTTAGTAATCACGTTTCCACATGTACATGTATTCTCAGGTTCATCAACTTGGATGCGAAGTTGTAGTCCTCTTACTTGAATTGAATCCAGACCAAATCAATCTCTTCAACTGGGCTATAGATCGATGTTACACAGGATCCTACCAGCTTGCCTCCGGGTGTTTCAAAGCCATTGCAACTGTGTGTGGAAGCAGGTATCAAACAATCTGTAGTTAGATTTAGGTTATATGGTACTCAGTGTGAAACAAAAGCAGATCTGTTATTTCTAAAACAGTTCTAAGTGATCATTAGGTTTTATATTACTGCCATATTCTAATATAAACAATTTTAAAATGATTTCTGAATTAATAAATAATACGCTAACCTACTCGTTGTTTACTGTTCTGGTTTGGAGTCCGGTGTGAAGGAGTAAAGGGAAAAAAATACTTGTGAGTGAAGGGGGAAGGGAGGAACATGCATAGGCAGTCAGGATATAGACCTGGAACATCCACCGAGAAAGTCATCTCTGCACATTAGCACAGGAGAAGGGGACTGAGGGTGAGTGTTGGTACCGTATGGCACCTAGTGTCTCTGCAGATCCGCTCGCCTTAGAACCCTAGCAGCAGCATCAGGGTGACTGAGAGTCACGTCGAGCAGACCAGTGATCAGACAAGCTGACCACCAGCTCAGCTGCTTAAATACTCTTAAGTGCAAAGGAGATTCTTTTTCTAATCAGCTTTGATCTGATTTGGTTACCTGTTCCTCTTCTGTAGACTGATGTCATCAGTGATACTGGTATACGCAAGCTACAGCAAGACATAAAGAGAAAACACTGCTTTTGTGTCAAGCCGTCATAAAACATTTTTTCTGTGTCTTTTCAAGAACAGTGTTGTAGAGAAATTCTATAGTAGTCTAAATACAGCATATAATTTACATCTAATTAAAAAGTTGAAATGAGCCCAAAAAATAAGTCTTCTTGACAAAAACATAATTTAGCAAGTTGTCTAATCAGCATAGTTCAACTGAGAAATATGTGCGATATATCAAGTAAAGCATTTTAGAATTTATCCATAAAAAAACATTATTTTGTTCTTACAGCAACAGCTGGAACTATACACCACATTATACTGAGATATTAAAAGTATGAGTGGAATGTTATGTTTGAAAATTCCGTTATTTTAAGCTGCTTTTTTAATGTTTAATGAATAGTCAAGCATAATAGATCTTCAGCTAGTCACTGCTGTTGTAGCTGTAGATTTGCATAATAAAAAAAATATATATATTATCTAAGGTTTTTTTACACTCTTTCAAAAAATACCAGCAAATACTTTATATGGTTCCAAACTCCATGGGAACACTATTAAATGCAGATAACAGTTTGGCCTATGCCATGAGCAATTTGAGGTAGATGGGAACAGTAAAATGTATCTGAGTTAATTGAAACTTTTATCTGAAGGCAAAAGTGTAAATTCTCCACCTTAATATTTAAGGGACATAAATAGGGCATAACTGCCAACACTGCCATCATGCCAACATGCATGATGAATGTACCAAGATCTTGATTTGTATCCCTGAGAAAAACAAAATAACTTTTTTAACTGCACAGAAACTGCTGTATGTTCAGGTTCTTGGAAAAAAAGATCATTTACTTAGATTTGTCTTATATGTATATTTGAGGGAGCAGCTTGGTGAAATTGGCAGTTTGGCATTTTTTGAGAGGAGGGATGATTGAATTTTTTAAGCTCAGTGGAAAGACAGAGAGGCAGATGTAGAGCAGTGTGTGGAATATACCTGGAATTACCAAAAATGCCCTACACCATTGCATGCGTGGGCCATATTTTTAACATGACAGTGTCCAAACAGGCATTCTGTATCCTGGAGCATTGTGGTCAAATCTAGGATGAGAAATTGAGGATTCATAAATCAAGCATATGTTTAGACATCATTGTGAAAAAGCAGTAGAAGCTTGATTAATGAAAAGTGAAATTATGTGACAAAGAATTACTTTTTCATGAATAATCTCATCCAATTAATACTTTAATCAATTTACGCTTGCAGTAAACTGGCTTTATAGGGTAGGGGACATTTTTTAGCAGCCTTCATGTTTACACTTTAAAGATCATTTTGATAGAGCTATGTAAGAAGGTTTCTGCTGGAGAAAGTATTTTTTTTTCTCTGAAGACACTATTTTAAACTGCAGCATGATTTGAAAAGAACTTTATCCCTCAAAGTTCTCTATTGTTATCCATCTTCTCACATGGTTGCTGGCTTATTCTATAAGCACTTTATGCTATAAAGTGAATTGATAGATAGAGACTCAGGTATTGCGTTTCTCGCTATGGGCTACTCAGTGCATTCTTAAGCATTGGTCTAAGGTAATTATAAATAATCCCTTCTTTCTTCCCATTCAACAGATAGTCCTTTAGTCAGGCAGCCTGCATTCATAAGAGCTCCCATTCCCATATTCTGCTCGTGGAAGAGAGAAAAGAAAGATAACATTCTCTTTTGACTGTATTACACAGTAAATCAGACTGAATATAATCTGCATTCCTCACCAACATTCACAAAAATGTACTGTTTATTCTTTTAGGAACTATCCTTTTGATATAGTGACGCTTTTAAACTTGGTGCTGTTCAAGGCATCTGATACCAGCAGAGAGATTTATGAAATTTCCATGCAACTTATGCAGGCATGTATCAGTTCCTTTTTTTAAAACAAAGAAATGCATGTGCCCTCCTTTTTTTTTTTTTTTTTTTCTGTGTACTTCTGATAAAGTGCTGTTTATTTACTTTTCATTTGTGTTTTAAAATTGAAAATGAGTTTTGTCTTGGCAAATATTTATTTTAAAAAATAGAAGAAGATTAGTTACAATGTTTTAAATTTGGAGAGTTTACATAAAAGCATATAGATCGTTCTCTGATACCGAAAGCTGAAATACTGATATTCTCTGATTTAATGAGTTTTTATTATCTTATTACATGTTTTTCTTCTCTTTCATAGATCCTTGAATCAAAGCTTTTTGTTTATTCAAAAAAGGTAGCTGAGCAAAGACCAGGCAGTATCTTGTATGGTACACATGGTCCACTGCCACCTCTTTATAGTGTCTCACTTGCCCTTCTTTCATATGAACTAGCAAGGATGTATCCTGAACTTACCCTTCCACTTTTTTCAGGTATCTATATCTGTTTGGCTTATTATCTGTTTTTTTTTAATGAATCATAGACTGTTTAGAGATTTTCGTTTGTTAAAAACAATTCTGTTTATAAGTGTAACTTAACTTGATTTTATTCTGATTCAAATCAAACTTGCAAATGCATTATATATTTCCTAAAGATATGAATACAAAATATAGAAAAGTTATTTAAAAATTTGAGCAGTCCATGCCACTTGTGCCATATCAGGATAATTTCAAGATTGCAGGGTCCCTAGATAAGTTAAAGGGTCATTTGCCAGCTGTACCATAATGGACTCATGTTAAGCACAGTGATTCATTTCATCCATGTATTTATAAAGTTGACACTTGTGAGGATAGAAATCCTCATTTGATAAATGTGACTTTATATTTGGCAAGTTTATTTGTGTACTTGCCTGTCACCCATCTTACCTGTGATGCAAATGACTCAGAATCAGTGATTTGGACCTTTTGTTATTTGCCACATCTGCAAGTCATTCCCATCATTTTAAAATTTTATTGAAAATGCTTTTTGTCATGGTTACTGGGAAAAAAAAGTGTTAAATACCACAGGGCCCAGAATCAGACCTGCGGGAACACCATTCAAAATATGCCAACTCTGAGATCATTCCTGGGAACAATTGCATTTTGAGACCTGTCTGTTTTAATCCATCTAATGTATTGCTCTAGTTTTTAAATAACCGAATGCTGTGTCTGTAATCGTGGGAAATTTTAGTGGCTTTTAAAATCCCCTTGTGTTATTCCAAAGCTGTTTTTACTCAGTCTGTAGGGGCTGGAGCTAGACTGAAGGAATATGATACATTATCCACTTCTGAGTGCCTAAGATAGCATGGGTTAGAAATAACTGGTGTAGGAAAATTCTGATGGTTAATTTATCTTAAAAGAGCTAATGTTGGTCATTCTTACTGTTATCATCTATTTATGTAGTGCCTATGTCATTTAATAGAACTGATATACACAAACTACATCAGAGTCATTTCTATACATCCAGCACCATAAGGAGAGATAAGAACAGTCTGTTTTTGAGAGCCAGACTGTGAGAAAAGAAAGGAAGTGTTAAGTGTAGTGATTTTACAGAAGAATAATTCTGGTGAAGAAAGCTAATATGGTTCACCTTGTCAGGAAGGCTTTTTCTGTGTTTCTCATTCTAGGTTTTCCAACTCCCTCTCACTTCCAGTACAACTTCTTTTCTACAAACTCTATAGCAGCACTTCTGGAGTAGCAGCCACCATTGAATTTTGTAGGCCTCCTTATTAGGAATAGAACTTCTAATACCTGCAAAGTTTTTTTCCTTTTTTTTTTCCTTTTTTTTTAATCAATGTAATGCACCTCTTCAGATTTAAACTACAGCCTAAAATTATGGAGGCTGGTGGAACACTTGTAATTTTGCGGAACACTTTTGTATGTTTTCCATAATTTTCTAAAAGCCCTTGAAATTCTAGAAGAACAACCAGTAACTGTGTTATCCCCTTTCCTCTTTCCTCAATCTATTTCACTTAATATATGATATGGCATCGTAAGAAGGGGCAACTTTCTGTTCCAAGCTCAGATATGTTCGTTGTTTTAGACAGAAGACATGACTAATTTTTTTTTCAATGTTGAGTATTAGTTGAACATTAATTTAATGTTCCTTTTCATGAAACTTAATATATACTTTTGTACACCTTTGGTTTATAAAATGTAAACCATCAGGTGGCCTAATAGAAATGTCAGAAATATAATTTAAACAATGTAAATAGGCTTCCCTATATAAACTGACACTTTGCCATTTTAATTTTACTATTTTAGAAGTAAGCCAGCGATTCCCAACAACCCATCCAAATGGAAGACAGATCATGCTTACCTATCTGCTGCCATGGCTCCATAATATTGAACTTGTAGACAACAGACTGCTCCTCCCGGGTTCAAGCCCTACCACTCCAGAAGACGAAGTGAAAGACAAGGATGGGGAAGTAGCAGTTACAAGTGGATTAAAAGGCAATGGCTGGGGCTCTCCTGAAGCCACATCACTGGTTCTTAATAATCTCATGTACATGACAGCCAAGGTAAACAAAAACAAACAAACAAACAAAAACCCACAAAGTGAGTAAGTTCTCTAAGCTTCAAATGTTATGTTTCATAGGCAAAATGCACTTAGGTTGCTTCCATTTGATACAGAAAGTTGGCACTGGAATAGTCTGTGCTAATCAGACACAACCTCTTTTTTGACAAGGTCCTTCATCTTTTCTTTTAACAACAGTGCTATTCTTTTTCAAAACTTGATCAAAGAAAGCAGTATTCTATCCTTATGAAAAAACTTAATGGCTAGCATTAACCATCAGCATTAGTCATGGAGGAAATAGGTTCAGTTCCCAGTATCACTTCCCAGGACAGCACCACACAGCAGATGAAAAATTATTCTGAGATGAGAATGAGCATCTGGAATTTGCCTCCAGATCTCTTCTTTCCTTAATGCTGTGGCCCTGTAGCTAAAACAGAATTATTATTTTCTGTGCCATTGTTCATATGAGCACATATTAAGTAACCTGTTGCAGCCCACCAAAATGTTTTTTTTTCTTCTGCATGAGATGGGAGATACTTATTGCATATCCAGGGGTGGTAACAGTGAAGGTAACTGTAGCTTTACATAGCAAACAGAACGAGCTGAATTCTGGGCTCCCTGGATAAATGCAGTAACCATTAAATGATTGAATAAAAAGGAGGTAGTTCTACAATCAGGCCTTACAAAAGAGAGCAAGAACTGCTGCTTTGCAACTGGGAAGCAAGAGACTCTACTTCTTCACTCTGTTAGGATTTAAGCAGGAGGGAGGTGCTGAGTTTCTCAGTGAAGACTGAGGCACTTAGGCACAGATATGCAGAAGGAAACCTTTAGTCATTTGAACAACTGTAAAGAAGAAATCCAACATACTGTTTGATTCTAGCATCACCTTTTGGACTTACCTGTGTGAACGTTTTCTTTTGTGATTTACATCTTCTTGTGAATCAGAACCATAATACTTTTTTAAATAGAATTAGTGCTTCAAAATCTGTCACACTGTTTTTGCAAATTTTGCTTTGTCATTTTCTACAGCATTTTGCTATGGGTTTTGCACAGAATAGTGTTCTGGAAGGATATGCCTTTGTTGTAAAGGTCTACATACTCATCTTCAGTATACATTTCAGAAGATGCTTGCTTATGATCTTTTGCAGTATGGAGATGAAATTCCCGGACCAGAAATGGAAAATGTCTGGAATGCTTTGGCCAACAATGAGAAATGGAGCAACAACCTCAGGATAACACTGCAGTTTCTCATTAGTTTGTGTGGGGTTAGCAGTGATACCATCCTCTTACCTTATGTAAGTGTTTGCATTGTATTTTAGTTATTTTTTGTAGCATGGTTTTTAGCAAAGAAAACATACTACCTAAGGAAAAGGAATTTCAATTAAAAAAAATGTGCTTACATATTCCCTAGCACACTGTACAAAAGTAGATCAGCTATGGGGAATAAATGGGCTAAGAAACTGAAAGTCGAGAAAGGAAATAAGGGGTGAGAATCTCCATCACTACTGCTGGAGTGCACAACTCATTTCAAGCAAGAGCTGTGCTCCACTCCTTCAAAGAGCAGCTTTGTTTATCTGTGTAAGTAACCAGTAAAGCAGTAACAAGGCCTGAAATTAAAGTGACTGAATCAATGGTAAAAAACATTTGGAATATTTTTTCCATGTGAGATTTGCATAAAAATAAATAATTTTATATAAAAGTTTGTGAAAAGATAGAATGGCTGTTTAGACTTTAAAAAACTTGAAAGCTTGAATGAAAAGATGAAGTGGAAATGCTAAATGCCTGTTGTTTTTATTTTTCTCAGTAGATAATTAGTTCATACAACTGTTAGTTCAATTTCGAAAGGCCTTAAAAACGTGGAAGTTATTTGGCGAAGGGGACATATCATGCCATCATTTTATTAATGGTTATCAGTTGTAAAGATTTAGGTGTTACTTCAGCAAGACATATAATTTTAAGAAAGTGCAACCTTTCTTCTCCTTTAGCAGTCCAGGGCTTTCTGTAGGACATCTTAAAAGAGAAGCAAGAGCCTCCATAAGCTTCTTAGCATAGCAACTTTTTCTTCTACACGGCTGTGATGAGTTATTCAACTGTTCCTGTAATGGGCAAGTCAGATTGCGCAGGATATTGTTATTACTCAAGCTAAAATAAAAGCAGGGCTGTCTGAGAAAAGCAAGATAATCCCATTCCCATGTGCCTTACTGCTCCGTTGCTGTGAGGAACAGAGTCTAAATTTAGCAATTTTTCCAGCACAATTACATTATGCTGCATTATTAGTTAGTCTCTTTCTATTGATTTCCAGGAAATAAATTAGAAATGAATATTAATGTGAATAAACTTATCTGAAAAGCCTCATAAACATGTTTTGTTTGCAGTTGCTAAAACAACACTGTGCCTTGAAGTGTTTGTGATGACTGCTTGGCATAATAGCAACTATGGAAAAATCATTAAAAAATCACAAGATATTGTTTTTGTGTCATAGACATCTTATTGGTTTCCTACAATTTTTAATGTTTACTGTGGTAGTGTAGGCTGTGCATATGTAATGAAGCCAGTGGTGCTGAGCTAATCCAAAGAGGAAGAGTTTAAAAGTGGAATTGCCATAAGAATAAACTCTGGGTTTATGTAAGAAGACAAAGGATCTGATGCCAAATACCTTGACAGGAGTGAAGATCTGTCCATCAGTTGTGGAGTGTGATGGGGGCTCAGGATTCAGTGGTGACCCTGCTTTGAATGGGAGGTTGGATGGGAGACCTCCTGGATACCTTCCAGACAGAGGGATTCTGCACTGACAGCCTTGGGATCAGGCGCAAAGGGATCATTAGGAGGAGCCAACATTGTTGGCAGAGAACGTGTCAAACTCAGAGGGAGAAAAGGCGAGAGCTGCTGTACTTCTGACAGCCTACGGAAGGAGCAGAGGCGGTTTCTAAGAGAGGGAAGTGTTGTGCTTAGTTTATGTTCCCACCGCCAGATTAGAAATGCCTGATAATCCTCCCCGCTCTCGCTTGAGAGCCACTCACAAACCACAGTCCCCAATTGCCCTTTCCAGATACTTGCCAACCTTGATCCTCCAACTCCTTTTTCAGATCTTGTGCCATGGCAAGCTCTGAGCAGCCTCCCTCAGCCCCCTTACTCCTCGTAACACTTCTTTCTTCAATTTCTTTCCAAACCACCTCACCTCAAAGGCAGTACTCCCATTCCTCCCCAGCATCTCTAGTCCTGTCCTCTCCAGGCCTGTTACTCCTGGAGTTTGGAGCATCCCACCTGCCTGTGGGACTGCTCTGCTCTCCCTCCCAGGCTTCTTGGTGGCTGCTGAATCACGTCTTCATTGGCGTCTTTAACCAACTGGCTTCCTCTGTTTTCTTCAACACAATGAGCCTGTGTTCTGCAATACTGACTGAAAAGTGAGATTCTCAGATTTTAAAAAATCTGGAAAAAAAAATGTCTTCTGTAATAACTTATAGCCTGACTGTGCCTAAGTCATCTTTGTTATCTTTGGTTTGAGTACAAAAAAAAAAATGCTGGTCTTACCATATGTGTAAGTTCAGTGTTTTGATGATGCTCTGACGTTTCCAGATAAGAAATCTTACTGAATTCTGTTACCTATAGAAGACATTCGATTGTCATGTAGATAATATATACTAGATAGGCAATAAATATAATTCAGACAAGTTATCAGCACTTTTCCAGCTTACCTGGACCCAAAAAACCATGAAGTTGCAAGATGGCCCATTTGTCCTTTCCCATTTGGGGATTTTTTTTTTTTTTTGAGCCATCGTAGCCCCAGGCAGTCACCAGCTGCTCCATGCTCCCAGCCATCTGTTTGGGCTGTGTGAGCCCAAGCCAACAGCATGTCTTGACTGATGGGCTTTTTATTTTTTTTCAAGTGGTTAAATTCTTTGGTTGGTCTTTTTTACTTACATTTTCCATAAGGGCTTTTTTTGCAAGTGCCCCAGTGCTTTACTGTCCTTTCTTTCACATATGGATTGAGAGGTTTCCCAGAACGTTTGCAGTTCAGAAGCATCTTCAGCACAGGCTTTCACTGTAGGGACTGTGATCCTCCTGGCGTGCGAGCAGTTGGGAGAGGCGTGAGAGAAGCAGTCAACAAGTAATCTTAATAGATGTATTTAAGACTGGAAGAACAGCAGCCTCACAGCTTGGTGCAGTTTGTTAGCTCTGGTAGAGCTCTAGCATCTGCACAGCAAGGGCTGGCAGGCTCCAGCAGTTTGGAAATAAAAAAAAAAAAAACAATGGAGCAGCAGAGGTATCTTTGCATTCAGTAACCATCTTTTTTTTTTCTTGATAATTTAGCATAATTTGATCTGAATATGTGTGCATATGGTAGGGTTTGACGTCTTGTTATATTCCACTTTTTTTTTTGATAATTTTTGTAAATAACACTGTCTCAGACGTTTTGAAATCGGTATTCAATATGCATGAAGTCTGCATGGATAATTGCTTTGCCTTTTTCCATGTGCTATTACTTTGATTACAGATGTAAATAACTACTGAGAGCTTGACCTATTCTTAGGGTGCAGCTATTTACCGTTCACATCAATAATATCTGGAAATATAAGCATGATATTTTGGATAGATCGGACTTTCTAGATGAAAAGTTTGCTCTGTGCAAGAAAGCAAGATTCCTCTTCACTAGAAATTACATATTCAAACTGTAAAATCCCTGTTTTTGATTCAGAGATAATTCTGATATCCTGAAATTCTAAATATAAAATTAATATTATTTTAGAATGCGTATAATTATGCATCTAAACAGCTGATTTGAGAATAATAAGCAAAACCTTTGGGGCAATTAGATCACACATTTGCTCTGTTGAAGAAAGGATCTTTTGTCAGAAAGAGCAGTTCTATTTGTATGAACATGGATGTATTTCTGGGTTGCTGGGTTGTCTGTCCAGGAGCAGTACTGGCATCTTTGCAGCACTGCAGTGTAACGTGCGTTGATTTCTTTGGAATGATGAGATAGATGAATAACTGTTGTTTTCTTCTTTAGATCAAGAAGGTTGCAATATATTTGTGTCGCAACAACACAATTCAGACAATGGAAGAGCTTCTTTTTGAGCTGCAGCAAACAGACCCAGTGAACCCAATCGTCCAGCATTGTGATAACCCTCCATTTTACCGTTTTGCTGCAAGTAATAAAGCCTCAGCTGCAGCTTCTGGTATGATCTAAATATACTTTTTGAATATGGTCTCCGAATCTTGCCAGTATTCATCTCTTGAAAAATAGATCTCTTTTAGTTACTTGCATGTATAAAGTTCAAGTTCAAGGGTTTATTTCTCATCTAAGTCCTTGAATGCCTACTGCTGTTTAAGTTCATAAGAATATGCTCAATTCTTACCACCAATTTAATAGGACATTAGCAATGTATGATGCTGTTCAGACCTCATACGAGGTGGTTCTTCCATCACTAGTTTCTGAGAACAGCAATCATCACTGCTGCTGTCATCACAGCAGAGCCACTCAAAGAGCAGGGCTTGCTGAAAGCTGAAAGCTTCAGTTTTGTGGCCATTCTACTTTCAAAGGTCTAATGCTATGTCCAGCTGAGGCAGTCAAAGATAAATAGCAGACACCAACACCAAATACATCCCTCGGAATGTTTTGCCAAACTCTAGACAAACAGTCAGTTAGACCACCAAGACTGAGCTTAGTGCATCATTACATTAGCCTATCCCTCAAAGCATTGAGAGATACTTTGACTGTGTCCACTAAAGAAAATAAAGTCATGAGCTTTTATTGCTTTGCAAATATTGTGTGCAGCATAAAATGGCCATGTGTACTCCATCTCATCTGCAGGAACCACCTCTAGCAGTAACACTGTTGTAGCTGGCCAAGATAGTTTTCCTGATGCAGAGGAGAACAGAATGGTGAAAGAGACTGATGAAAGGTTTGTCATTTTTTTCTACATATTTTTCTAGACTAAGGGTGAGATCTTGAGCCGTATTTATTATCCAAACTGAAGTGAGCTATGAGGAGTTCTGGTGATCATATGGATCCTGAGCATCATATCTGTCCCAATAGGATGGTTTTGAAGAGTGCATATGTGAAATTTTTTTAAAAAAGCTATCCACATGATTCTAGTTCTAAAATGCTGATATACTGCAAAGCATATCTCTGAAACCTCCACTGAATGAATTGTGCAAAGTAGATGATTCTTTGTAGGAATAAGCTAAAAAGAAAAAAGAAAACTGAAAGAATGTACCAAATAATGATTACTAACATCTTCATTAAAAAACAGGTTTGATCACACCTTTTTAGTTCATGATCAGAGGGCAAAATTTGTTTTACAGATATCTATCCATAATTGCAGAGACAACTATTTCTTTTTCTGATAAAATGTCTGAAAGAAAATTTAAAGTACTTTGTTTAGAGATCCTACTGTATAGTCACTCTATCTTTTACTACATATGGTGCCTACAGCCAAAGTATGAGTAAGTAAATGAAATGCTAAGGGTGGCCATCAGGTCCCCTGCACAGGTAGATATATTATTTTTCTGTCTGAAACCCTCTTCTTCTAGGAGAACTCTGAGTGAACTCTGCTTAAATACGTGTATTAGTATTATACTAGTCTGCTATTTCTGATAGACACTGGTATCACATTAACAGTCCAGACCACCTTCACCATGTTCAGAAGTTAGAGGAGGAGAAACAGTTCTGTAAGCAAAAACTTTTGGCTCACTTGCCTTTTAAGTAGTAAAAATGTAAGAGAAGCATTTTGTCAGTCTAGTCTCTTATTTTAAGAGTACGTGAAAAACGTTACTCACGTCTTTAGTGCTAAGCATGGTTTCAAAATCTGAAAATGAAGAGCATCTGACTCAATATGGTAGTCAAAATATATTTAAAAAGAAGATAAAGCATTTCTATTCTGGACTACTTTTTTATTTTTCTTTGCATAAGTGTTTACAGCTATAGAATTTTAACTTTGCATCTTTTTTTTTTCTTTTTAGTTGTGTTGCAGATAAATTAAGCAAACTTCTTCTCCTGGTATACTCTAAATCTAACCATGCTTTCAGAGTTTCTTATATTACATAAATTTCACATGCAACACAAAGAAGCTTTTTGGCACTCAAATCTGCCAGAGAACATATGATAAAAATGAAAGGAAGGCGTTGGTGTTCCTGATTCCTGTCAAGAGGAAGCTCCTCAGAAAAGCTCCTCAGAAAAAATGTAAAATAATTTATTGAAATTGATTACTGGCATTTGTATTATCAAAGCAGATGCCTTAAGTGCTTCTGTACTTCACAACCAATATGTTGATCTTAGAATGATCTGTTAATATTGATCTCGTGGGCCAAATATATTAAATAGTGATTACAGAAAGCGATAGGCAGTTAACAGTTATTCTCGTAAATGTGGGCATTTTTTGGAATAATATATCAGAAGGGAATATCATCCAAGATAAAAGATTGAAAAGCTTTTAGAGTACCTCTGAGTGATCTGGAAAATATTTGTGCAAGTTCAGCATTATTGATTGCAGCATAGATTTATAGATAATATTGTATTAACTTCTTTGGTAATATTTAATTTTTTGACAAATACTATGTTACCTTACATAGTGAGACAGTCATTTTTGCTGGATGACTTTATATGCTACACAATGCTTTTACAAAGTATTTCTTTATTTAAAAAGCCTGTCCTGCTCTGGTTAATTTCTTTAACCTATGTTCTTCACCTGTTTCATACAGGTTAGAATTTGTCTCTAGATATTTCTTTTTCTTGACTTTATTCTTGTTACGTCTTTCTGATCTTTTTAGGTATGCCAGATAAACATATCAGTAATTGTCACTTTATACACATACATTAAGGGAATATATTTAAATATATTAAGGGAATCAGGTGCTTGAAAGACAGAAAATAGCAGAATTTAGATGGTTCATGATGCCTTTATGTCACCTCCTTATGAATTTATTGTGTACTAATGAGGTGGGTCTGCTTTGGAAACAGCATAATATGTGAATGTATAATTAAATACCCTGCATTAAAATGCATGCGTATGGTTGCAAATTGCATGTTGGGCAGAGAACCTTAAGCCTGGCTTTTTGATCCTGCTATTTTAATGTAGTTATTTGGAGCTAGTTTCCTAGCTCTGCAGAAAGGGAGAAGTTTTACACCCTCACGAAGGAGTGAGCATCCAGCACAGCTCCTCCCAACCCCAGCGCAGCCCTGGCTGCGCTGACAGCAGGAGCAGCAGAAGGTGCTCGCCAGCAAAGTCAGCTCGTTGCTGGGTTCGACACATTAAGAACAGTTGTGGAAACTCTGATCAGCCTCTCATGGCCCTTAGCACCTCAGCTGGGTCTCCCTGGCAGCTCTGAGTTTTCCTAGAGGAGGGGAGCATCTGCTGCTGCTTGTGCTGCCTTGTTGACTACACGGACTTCACTTCATTGCTCAGTGAGTTATTGGTTTAGCAGGTTGCCAGGCTTTTGCCAATGACCATGGGGCTGTGATAAGATACTAGCAGTTAGGAGTTTATGGTTCAGGCCATCCTTAGCACGGTTTCTTCGTCCAAGAAAAGCATACATTTGCTGCTTGAAAATTTTCTCCTTGCTGGATTTTGAAAGCTTATGACACAACAGCAAACTCTTAGAACTTGTCAGAAGTTGTCTTCAAGAATAGTTTTTATGAAATTAAATAACACTTTATTCATGTTGCTGATTTTATTCATTGCTGTCTATGCCTCTCTTAAAAGCATCTGAATAAAGAAACTGCATTTTGATGTAGGGTAAAGATGCAGTTTCTTTGTGAAATAAGCATATATTCCAAATATTCAGTATCAGTTTGTGTTTTTAATTAAGACTTTTCTTGTATTTGAAGGTTCAGTAATGTAATCAGAGCACATACTCGACTAGAATCAAGGTACAGTAATAGCTCTGGAGGATCTTATGATGATGACAAAAGTAAGTTCTGACATTCAGTTTGATGAAATTTCTTGTGTTTTGGTGGGAGAGGAAAATGTTCTTATGACTTGTGAAGGATTTCTATTTAAAGTTCTGTCTAAGCTGATGTAACCCAGATCTGTCTCTATTTTACCTCTGTGTCTCATTTAAAATTAATTGATTCCCTTTGTTTGGACACGGGTTCAGTCAAACCTCTTCAAACACTAGAGAACTTCACAGGGGAAGGCAGCGGAGCAACCCCCAAACAACAACACGGAGAACCCGTGAGAAGGGCAGGGCACAAGGCTTCCAAAAGCTTTACAGCCAGCACTTTGAATTGTGTCCTTCAGTGGTTTTCTCCAAAGCTACTGCCATTATAGGAGCGTGAGGAAGAGACTGAGGAGATTCCAAAAGTGAGGCTACATCTCCTCTTTAGCTTTCCTCTGCCACCTGCAGCCACGTCCTGGCTGCACCATGGAAAACGTTTATAAAGAGGAGTGAAATAGTTTTCCTGAGCCTGTTCTTTATATGTTTCTGCTGAACAGACTATAAATTGTCACTTTTTCCACAGAAAACCAAGATATTTCAGTCCATTGTTGAATAACAGTTTTAGTAGTTGGATGTCTGAATTCATTTTTTAAGAACAATAAAGAGGCAAATCAACAGGATTTCATTTAGACCCTAACCAAATGTGAAAAAGGCAAGATGTTTTTATAGACTTCGTCCCTGACTTAAATCCAAGTCAAATCATGTAAAGGCCATAATGTCTTATGGTGCTAAGGATGCCAGTTTTTCAAAATATGTTGAGATAAACAGCAGAGGTTTCATATCTCGTTTTGTCCAAATAATTTTTTCGGTGTACCTTTCTGCGAAAGATGGAAGCACTATCAAATATAATGCAATAGGATAGTTTTAATGATACCAGTAACTATTTTTTCATAATTTTGAAGCTTTACAGAATATTGTGTATCTACATACTGTAGTATTTAAATATTCAAAGCAGCCTGCACAATATTAAACTGAGTCTCTTTTGCTACAGTTGTCTTATTTTTCATATGGCTTTTTAGTGCTGCAGCTACTAAAATTCTTCTACATATGTTAATGGAGCACCAGTGCTGATCTGATCTGCATGAATTATCTTTCAAAGCAAACAGTGTTTATGTCATCAAAATGTTCCACATAAGCAGCTGGTTTTGACAAGGGCTTTGGGTAATAAGAAGTTTAAAAATGCTGAAGTTTCCTTTGGGTGTTTTGGAATGTCTCCTCAAAACACTGGCCAGATGCCAGTATCTGCCTGTATCTGCAACCTTTATAGTTCTGTGAATATTTGTGCAAGATTTGCTTCCCAGAAGAGTTCTTCTGCAAGTAAGCAAATGCCTGGATGAAAAATAAAATATATTTTACTTAGCTACTGACGTTTACGTAGAACTCTAAAAGGAAAGGGTAATTCTTTTATCATTTGTCATTCTGCAAGATAAATGAACCAGTCTCCGTTGGCAAAGTGCAGCTTACTCCCTTTGGCAGGCCCGGGCTGCTAAAGAGCTGATGGTCTCCTCCCTCCTCTCTGCTTGAGCATAGGTGTATACCTGAGGAGATAGACAGGTAGAGGGCAAATGTCTTCTGCCCAGAAACTCTTTTTTCGAAGCCTTACTGCAAAGATTGCAGATTAGAGCACAAGGAGCTTTTTTGTTTTCCTCTTTTCTTCTTCTCTTTTCTTATTTTTCTCTTTTTCTTTCTCTTTCTGTTTTTCTTTCTCTTTCTCCTTTTCTTTTCCTTTTTCTTTTCCTTTTTCTTTTTCTTTTCCTTTTTTTTTTCTTTTTCTTTTTTTTTTTCTCCTCAGTCCACACACAAACTCATTAAAATGTGAGTAAGGAGCTTGGTGTCGATTTTATGAAACAGTTTTATATGAAACACTCAGTAGCAATAAATAATAACCACACAGTGCTTTTTATGTGAAACACATTTGTCAGATATTATCTGTTTAATCCTCAAAAGACAAATATGTGAAATCGCTACACTTTGCGAGATTCAGAGTTCCGTTTATTCTGCTCTTTAGGTTTAAATAATATATCATTGTCTGAAGATGAGAGAAATAAATAGAGATCAGAAACAAGTATCTAAAGTGTTCCCTGGAAGACTAACACTGAGGAATGGGAAAGATGAAGTTGGCTTTCTTTCAGAAAGAATTGGAGGAGCTTCTACTTCATTGAAGGGCTCCTGAAGATCTGGAAAGCTGAAGGCATTAAAAATGCTGGCATTGATGCTTTAATGGTGCTTTTGTAGGTAGAAGAACAGTGTTCTTTTCCGGTATCAAAGTGCACAGGCATAGGATACAGGCTGTAAAAAATGCTGAGGCTAATGCTGACATTTCAAACCAACCTAATTTGTTATAGTGTAAAAGAAAAAATGTCAAAAAAGGTGTTCTCACTGAAAAGTCAAGGATAGTATTTAGATATGTGTCAAGAACAGGCTGGAAAAGACTGCTTTCTGTGGCAATATTTCCCAGATTACCAGGACTGAGAAATAAAAAGTGGCCAATGGGAAAACAAGAATGATATGGTACAAAATGCAGCAAAGGTGAACAAAGCTTTGCAGCTGACAGAAGACAGAAAGTGGTGGAAATAACTTTCTTTGCCAACATGATTGCAGATATGCAGGTGGAAGAAAAAAAAAATCAATTGCTTATTGTGTATATAACATACAGCAGCTGTCAGACTGTAGCAAAATTAAATGCATATTTGAGAAATTCAATAGACACATCACCCCTGTTGAAGGAGTTTTACCACGCTGAAGCTGTTGTTCGCGTTCCTTATGTCTCCCTCCTGATTCAGGACATTTAATTTCCTGCTTTGCAGCACCGCTCAGCAGGGCCGTGGTGGGAGCCGCAAGGATGCGTCGCGGGGGGACGGCTCCCTGGCGCAGGCGCCTCGCGGCCGCCGCTTCCTTGGCTGCGCCTCCTTCTCCTTTCTGTCGCTTGGGGCTCTGTGATCTGGAGCCAAAGCTACTTAACTGACAGCAGGGATTCAGCTGCAGCTCCTACGACTCAGTGCTGTCTGCCTGGAATCTGTGTTTCATTTCCAGCAGCTTGAAAGAGGGATTAAAAATTCATCGCTTATTATTGAACACAGGAATATGCAAACCTAAAGTCATCTTATCACACCCCAAACAGCTGAACCTGTGCATTAGTGTAAACTCAATTTTATTATTTCTTCAGAATGGTTAACCAGACCTGTTTTCATGGACTCTTGTTTTTAATACTTTTCCATGCAGATGATCCTGTTTCTCCCTATACAAGCTGGCTGTTGAATATTGTTGAAACCAAACAGCCGCATCCCCTGCCCATGCCTTACAACGGAGGATGCTGGGCACCTCTTGTGGACTACCTGCCAGAAACTATCACACCCCGTGGACCCCTGCACAGGTGAGCAGCTTCTCATGCTGACATTCCAGACAGTGAAGTCTCTCCCCTTACAATAGATTGGCCGACACCAACCCAGCTGTCTCACCAACTACTGAAATTCACATCATCTTTAACTTTTGCTTTCTCGTAGTTCAGTGTTAAAATATGTGCAGTGAAGAATTGCAAACCCACCAGATTCCTTAAAGCCTGTTTACCCTCTAGGACATCACTTAATAATAGGAATCAAACTGAAGCAACAAAACTAAAACACAAAAGGACAATTTCCCTTTCCCAAAACTCTGTTATTGTTCTTCGTAGCAGTTTTTCTCCACCTTAACCTTCTCTTCTAAGTAGGCTTCTCTTTTACCTAATTTTTATTGACATTAATAGTATTGTTTTCAGTGAAAGTTCTTACCTGCTTAATACTGTAACCAAGGTACTTTGACAGTAGTAGTATAAAGGAAACATTGAATATTGTTTATTTCTTGCAAAACAGCCACCAATGTCACCATTTCCTAATCTCCAAAAGGTTTCAAACTGATACTGTGATTTGATTACCAGGTGCAATATTGCTGTCATCTTCATGACTGAGATGGTAGTGGATCACAGTGTGAGAGAAGATTGGGCCCTTCACCTCCCTTTATTGCTACATGCTCTTTTCTTAGGTAAGACGAACAGAAAAAGAAACTATAAACTTACTCCTATCGTTGTATTTTGATTTTGTTGAAGCTATGGGCCTGAATTTTGCTTATATGTTTTTTTAATTTTGATTTTGTAAAAGAAATAGGGCTGCAGTAATTACATAATCTGTCAGTCTCAGAACATTTAAACCTTCGAATATTTAGTCCAATTTTAGCTATATTTGAGAGATGAGTAGAAGTCTGAGGATGATTAACTTCCTCAAAGTTTGTTTTGTTTTGATTTCTTTTAAGAATCAGAGTGCTACTGGCAGAAAGGCAGGAAAAACTCAGCTTTTGAAACATTACTTTTTGAGAGGCAGCTGGCCAATCAACCCATATGTTAGATTCAGACTCCACACACATGTTGTCTCTTGCCTTTCAAAAATATTAAATAAGAGAGCTGAGATCACTCTGTTGCGCAGATAGTGGCAGTAGGAAACAAATAATTGGAAAACGAATTTCATTAATCTCACTGCTAATGGGATACCTTATCTTCAGTGCCTTCCGTAATGTGACTGAGTTTAGAGGAACTCCTTTTCCCTACTGCCATGTCTGTTCTTGACTGTAACACAGTTCATTTGGAGGGTGGTGACCAATATGTTCCTTATCCTGGCACTTGATAGGTTGAGGATTGCATGACTTAATTTTTTAGCACACAAAATTATTTGGTGTTATAAAGTCATTGCCTAACTTTCATGATTGATAAATAATACTTCTCACACATAAACACTGAAAGGCACTTGTGAAATTAGTTTGTTATGACTGGAGATTGCCAGTCACCATAGCTGCCACTAAATCTACTCACTGGCTCTGAGAAGAGTCTGTTTTTTTGGCAGACAAAAGAGGTTAAGTTGGGAGTTAACAGTACAGTGATGAAATTAGATATAGTAGATAGACTGTAGTATATACCTGATGAAGACGCCTCATTCTCCTTTTCTATTACTCTGTTAATAGCTGTTGTGTATGAAATGTTTTCATGGAATAAGTTTTTGTTGGAATAAGTTTTTGTTGGAAAAAGCATACTCATCACATCTTCAGATTTGAGGTGTTGGTGCACCGATTTCAACAAACTGCTGATGAAACACTGGACCAAAAGCTAAGCCACAAGCTTATCACATCGGGCCTCTAGGAATATTTTCATCACAACATTTCACATGTTCTTCACTTCTTATTTTTGAAAAGTTAAACCCAATCTTGTGGCTGCTTGTAACAATCTGAGTACTTTTTATATTGCTGTAAACTTTTAACATCTAAGAGGGAGCTGAATGACAACTGGCTTAGTGTATGAATCAAATCAATAACCAGCAATCCAACGGCCTCTTTGGTCTGACTTGTAACAAGCATGAGAAAAATAGTGTTTACAATTAATAATTCTGATGAGAATAAATAAATAACTTTCAGAAGACAGAAATAATATGCATCAAGGTGGCAGGTTAACTAGTTGAGACAACTGTAAGGAGCTACCAAGGAATTGTGCAAATAAACATAGGCAGAAGCAGTTATGATGCTACCAGTCCGTTAATAGCAATATTTTAACTGATTTGTTCCTGCAGTAATGTTTCAACATTACAGTATTTCACAAGAAAAAAATATAAATTTATGAATATCACTTGAGACAGTCCTTTGGCTAGGAGCTATCAATTCTCAAATATGAATATAGAGTTAAATATAACTGATTAGACTTGGCTTCCAAACTTCGATTTCACTTCCTTAAGAGTTGCTAAACTTCCTGCAGAAAACATCTCAGTAGTTTGTAGTAGACCTGTTTTGTGAGGATCTAAGGAGGAAATGCAATATGTGTTAGTCAAAGGCTTGAACATGACTGAAGTACTTCTGTGCCATTTAAATGTGAGTAAACAAATGGACTTGACTGAAACGGAAACTGGAAGTAGTGTGGTGGCCAGCATGAGAGCATGGGCCTTTCAAATACTGGAGGGAGTGGGGAATTGCTGAAGTAAAAGAATTTTGCACAATATCTTGAAGTGCATATTGGCTGGTATTGATAGTAAAGGAAAGGGACAGACTGTTGGTGTGAACCTGCCTGCTGTGCCTACTGCTGTTTAAAATCTGCTGGCAGACAGTGTGAAATGAGCAGCTGGATGACTTTCTCATGGAAACATGTCTACATCACAACACAAATATATGCTAATTAGCATAAATATATGCTAATTCTCTTTTAAGTCAAGAATTGCCTAGCACTGGAGGAGCACAGGGACTGAGCTGTCCTTTTTTACTTAATTGTTGCTATATCTAGGTTAAAACCTTCATACCTTGTGGGTTAACAAGAGGAAAATTTCAGTCACAATTGCTGCCAGTCCAAATTTACCTTTAACTAATATAAATATTCTATACCCTTTGCACTTTTGAGTGTTTGTGTTAGAATAGGGTAGGATGAAATTATTATCTCTTGGCAGGTGGAAGGAAATGGAGAAACGAGCCACAGGCCATGGTTGGTGGCGGCTCTTCCAGAGGACACGTTGGGTGGGTGAGACAGAGTGTGCAGGAGCCAAAGGCACCTGGCTTTGACTGTGGCAGTTTTAGCAGCTGCGTTTGGGCAGATCAGGCAAGGTCCAGTGGGACTGAAATCTATAACCTGAAACACGTCTTGGCTGCTGCCACTTACTGTGAAGGAGGAGCTACTTTTTAAAGAAGGCCATATCCTGTGAAGACAGGAGCTGAAGGAGCAAACAGCTCCACTGTTCAGCACTGAAACCGCTCCTAAACACAAGAAAGTATTTTCAAATATCCCAGAAGACACTGAAAGAGAATTCAAAGGAGTTCATTACCATACAGTGCAATATATCTTACGAAAACTTATTCCGTTTATCTTTGTAATGTGATTTATTCAAAATGTGTTAAAATCTGGGAGCATATGTACAAATAGCATAACAGTGCTAAAGTGATTAGAATCTCTCAGTGCTGGACCTTTTGCTTCAGTTCTGAACACTGAGCTAGTGACTAATATTTCATGCTGTCCCATTGGTAATTGAAGTTGTTTTTCAAGGGATTTTGTCTGTCAGCTCCTTTCTTCATAAATCAGTATTAATCTTCTTCAGTTTGCATTAGTAGTAAAACTGACAGTCTGTGAAAGAAAGCCAGATACTGAGGTGAGCAAAGTAATCACCACCACCACCAAGCATTTCTCGTCTGAGAGGTTTTCCAGGGCTGTCAAATAAACACTGCAGCGTGGCAGAATGCCTAAGGTTTCAGCGCCATACATTGCTGGTACCTGCTAGGTCGGACCTCAGTCTGGAACCAAACTGTACACAGGCATTTGAAGCAAAAGCACTGGTAACTGTGGCCAGAAATACTGTATCTTTTGTTTGTTCCACACCATTGCCATGAACTACCTCAGAATTTCTGCTATTTCTGGAATGTGAACTTGTTTATTTTTGCTTCATATTCAGTGATCGCTGTAACCTTTTCTTCTAGGACTTGACCATTACCGCCCTGAGGTTTTTGAGCACAGTAAAAAGTTATTGCTTCACCTTTTGATTGCGTTATCTTGCAATAGCAACTATCAAGCCATTGCATCAGTGCTTCTTCAGACCAGAGAGATGAATGAGACAAAGACTCTGACAGTACAACCAGGATATTTGCCTGAATATCTTTATACAGGTAATACAACAAGATGAGATCATTGCATTATATTGAGAGGTTTTTGGAAGTGGAGTGTCAGGGCTCCTTTATATGAAAGATAATATTTTTGATAAATTAAATATTAAAATGGCAAATCTGTATAGTTCCCATTAATATTAATTTCATGTGAACAACTCTAGAGATGCCCCCAAATTGTTACTAGATAACTTTTCATGAAGGAGAAAAAGTTTTATGCTGCAAGGCCAAATATGTAATGTAGTTTTCCACATTAATATGGCTAATAACTTTCTAACATTCCCCTCAGGAAGCCAGGACTGCTTTAAATGAGAACAATCAATTTTCAGCTTAAAAAAAAAAGGAATACATAATTCCATACAAGAAGAGCAACAGGAATATTCACCTCGGGTTTTCTGTTCTTCAGTTAAATTATCACATAATGTAATGTACACTCTGCTCTACATCACAAATACATTCACTTCTATCCTGAAATCTATTGCTAATTTAGGACCTCAGACCTCTGTTGAGATGTGTCTTCTAATAACCATTTGCAAATTCTATATTTTTGAGGAGTTGAATTACTATTGTAATATTACTAAAAGCAAAAGTACTGTTGAGAGTTGAAGAAATCACAGAATCACTGGAAGTACCAAAGTAGGATTGTTTGTCTGGGGTGGCATGAGGAAGTTTACAAGAAAGGGATGAAAAAGGAGCAGTTTCCAAATTAGTGTCAGTTCAGTGGTTCTTTAGCAACACATTCAAAAGCACAAAACAGTGTGACTTTGTAAAGAATATTACTTGATAATTGATTGCTCTTTTATGAGAGAATATAAAAAAAAATTTTAAATAATGAGGAGGGGAAGTCAATAAATGTATTTCAAATTAATAAATTAATTTGGTCTTTGTAGTTTTCATTGTGATTAAAGTCTGAGCAAACTTACTTCATACATGAATTTCCCATTGGAACTATGTAGATCTCATGTCCATGAATTATTAAATATAATTTAAATTATGTTATGGCTTCTCTACCAGAATAAAACATTTTTATATTCCTGTCTCTGAAAAACTTAATTAGTACCATGTATCTCTTGTGTCTGAGAAGTTATAAAAACTTTTTAATTGGATTATTTTTTAATCAACTCATATGAAGAGTCAGAACGTGGGCGAGTGGCTCTAGCAAAGAATCCTAAGTAAAAATATTTCAGCTCAGGTTCATCCCTTATAATGCCAGGTGACTAAACTAAGAGTTTAGTCTGACCTGCAATGAGTATTGTCAGTAGAGAGGCACCTCCTGCTCCTTGTGTTTTCCAAGGCCAGTTTTTCTATGGTGAATACAGACTAATGTATCTACAGTCTAACCTTAAGAAAACAGCTTTTGGTTTCTAATTCCTGCTCTTGAGCTGACTTGTGATTGGTGGCAAGCTTTTGACCTAGGTTAACATTCCCTCAGGCGTTTAACCTTAATGATGAAAATATTTAGTATGATTAGTCCAGTTATTAAAGGCATGGAATGGAAGCCTTAAGCATTGTGTCTTATTTTCCACTGTATCTGTAAACTTAGAACATCGTTTTCCTCAAATTCATACCTTGCAGTGTTTTTTCAGCACCAGACAAGCCCAGATAAGTGAGGTAAACTTTATGTAGACTTGGTCTAATGAAGGTACAGATAACAAAAAGGCATAGTTTTGAATGTAAAATGCCAGGAAACGTTTGCTTTTCAAGTACTGTAGTTCTCATGCAGTAAGAGAAAAACAACTATCCTGACTTTGATAGTTACTCATTTTATGTTAGATTCTGCAGGTTTAAAAATATATTACCAATTTTTCACTCCCTTGGGAATTTGAGAGTGGCTGCCTTCAGTGGGATTTTTGTGTTTCACAGTAGAAGGTTTCTGCTGTTACTCTTGGAAAGGAGCTGCTTGGCCTACACGTTCATCTGTAATGCTGGCGTGACTTGTGCATTCCAGCTTTATCTCCTCCTCTCCGACTGACAGGTGGTTTGGACTTTCTGCGGGAGTACCAGTCATCTCCGGTACCAGACTCCGGTTTGAGCTCCAGCTCCACCTCCTCCAGCATCAGTCTGGGAGGCAGCACTGGAAATCTCCCACAGATTACACAAGAAATTGAGGACATGGACACTGCTGCAGAAACAGATGAGAAAGCAAACAAATTAATTGAGTTTCTGACAACCAGGTAATGGAGATAAGCAGAGGTTATTTGTATGCACTTGAAAAGCATAGTTGCATGTCTTCTCTGCGATAATTTGTAACAAATTCAAAGACTCAAAGGCAAATGACTGAGTTTGTATAGCAATTACAGACTCCCATTCCTCTTTTCTTTGATATCCGTAGAAGAAGGTAGGTTCTTAAAAGCATTACAGTGTCAGGAACACTAGAAAATATTGCCTGACAGGAATAAAATGTTTAATTGACTGATAGTGTTATGGTCAACACAAAATCAATGGAAAAAGTTTTATTTTTATAAAACGAGATAGGAGGTACACGGAGTGCCATGAAAGGCCATGGTGAAGCTAGATTTAATTAATTTTAACTAATTTTAATTGCTGAATGCGAGTAGTCAATCCTATTTTCAAAAAAAAATCAAAACCAGGGATTTGATTATGCTGCGCTCAAAATGCTATAAAATACATTTGAAATCAGAAATTTTGTAAAATACAGAGAATGAGGGTTTTTTTTATCTCTGTTAACCCCATATACCAGTACATGCTAGAGGATAACCAGCTGGAAAGCAGCTTGGCAGAAAAGCAGGGTATGGAGAAGACAGATTCTTGTCAGTGGTGCCAGTAACAGCAGTAGAGGCAACGGGCACAGACTGAAACAAATGATGTGCCATCTGAGCATAACAAGACTGTGAGGGAGGTTGAGACCTATGACAAGTTGTCCAGAGGGGTTGTGGAGTTTCCATACTTCAAGATATGCAAAACCAAATTAAGCGCATTCCTGGATAACCTACTTTAGCTTGAACAGCCTGGGGTAGACAGGAAGATCTCCAGAGGCCCTATCCAACCTCAACTGTTCTGTGATTTTGGTCATAAAACTATATTCAGTCACAAATCTTTCCAGCTGTAACCTTGGAAATAATCTGGTTGCATTTACAGTTTATGTGTTTTAAATGATTACATTTCTTTCAGACAGCTCATGGAAGTTTTGCACTTTGTTTTGTATTTCTTTAAGGGCTTTTGGTCCACTTTGGTGCCATGAAGATATCACACCTAAAAATCAGAATACCAAGAGTGCTGAACAGCTCACTAATTTTCTGCGTCATGTTGTATCTGTATTTAAAGATTCCAAATCAGGTAGTAGTATTTTTTCTTTCATAGTTCTAAGGGCATGCTTAGTCTGTGATCTTCCTTTTAGTGGATCTCCTTATTCAGATACATATTGAGAAGCCATAGATACATACATTCAGATACATATTGTATGTCTTAAAAAGAGTGTGCAGCATATTAAGGGATTGCTTTTGAAAAATCTTGTTAGATGATTGGATTGCGGCTAAATGTAAAATTAAATATTCCTTCAAGTCATTGGTAGAAAGGATTTGAAGCTAATAGAAAGAGCCAGCTTGGTTTTAGATTTTGAAACGTTGAGAATTTATCGCTGCCAGTAAAAGTAATGAATGGCTTCAGGGTTTGTCGAGGAATTTAAAAGAAACTTAAATCAGAATGAAGAATTTCAGTTTTTACAAAACAAATGTTTCCAGATTCTGAATTTCAGTTTGTTTTCTTATGTGATGCATGAAATAAGTTTAAGAAGAGGGAAATTCTTCCAAAAAAAGACATTTCTGCTTCTTTGTTTCCCACAGGGTATGCTGTAGTACATATCCTCTCCATACAGTTGATTCAACCTGTGTATGCCTCGTAGTAAAGTCTGCCATTAAAAAAGTCCTGACCTATTGACAGTATTGCCTCTCTTGCTCAGGTTTTCATCTGGAGCAGCATCTGAGTGAAGTTGCTTTGCAAACAGCACTTTCAAGTTCTTCAAGACATTACGCAGGTCGCTCTTTCCAGATCTTCAGGGCACTAAAACAGCCCCTTTCTGCACATGCACTATCTGATCTCCTGTCAAGATTGGTGGAAGTTATTGGAGAGCATGGAGATGAGATTCAGGTACAGATGTGTGATTCATGATGATTTGTAATACAAATGTTTTAAAGTATATTTATTTTAAAATTACAGTTTTAACAAGATATTCTGGAATCAAGTGATGCAGGTTAGAATGCAAAAGAGGCCCTGCAAAACAGTAGATTTGAGTTTACTCAGTGTACACATACCTGCTGAAATACCTCATCCAAGCATTAAAGTCTTAGCACTAAAGAGAACATCGAGAAAATGTGTAGCGAATGTGAAACAAAATGAAAGCATGATGATCATTTTTTTCCCCACTATACATCATTCATTTGTACTTAAGAAGTTCATCATTTTATCTGCTGTTATAATCTTATAGCCTGGAGTAGACATCATCTAATTTGTCCAAAAAAAGTCTTCTAAAATAAAGAAAACTCCACCCCCCAGAACAATATAAAACTCACCTACCTTATCCAAACCTACACAGCTTGATCCAGTCCTCTCTTGGTGAACCAGCTAGCTATAGCTATACAGCCTGTTGTCTTTGAAATATCTATAGTCAGATCCTATTTATTAAGAGATTCAAGACTAAAAAAGCTTTTAATATGAAACAGACTGACATCACTTCCATATTTTACTTAGGTAATGACATTGCCACAAGATGACAGTAATATTCTGTCACAACTGCTTGTGCAGAATTTAAATCAGTGACCTGCAAGTCAGAGGTTCTGTTTGCCATTACCAGCCCCCTGATGAGATATCTGCTGTTCTCAGATTCCTTCACAGATCATTCAGAGGCAGAAAATAAAATACACTTGTAGTGACATTTTAATGTGCAGCAAAATGGCATTGGTGTGAATGGCGGTCATTTTTCAGGGGAAATGATACATTCTGTTTTCATTAGATTTCCGTTTCTTCTGTTCAGCTGAATGGTTTTGAGCGTGTTTGTTGAAATGGCTATGCTCATGCATTGACAGGGCTATGTAATGGAAGCACTACTTACTTTGGAAGCTGCTGTGGATAATCTCTCCGATTGTTTGAAAAACAGTGATCTTTTGACAGTGTTATCTCGGTAAGAGCCTCTTATTATCTTAAAAAAAATCCCTCATTTTGTTAAACGCACAATTCTGCCATCCGACAGCATAAAATGTTTCTGATAAGACTGAGCTCATTTGTAATATACGTAGAACTAGGCCAAGAGCCCACCTAAGGCAAATTTTGCAGTAATACTGCAGAGCTTTCCAATGCATTAGAAATTCTCTCTTATATTCACTTGTCTGTAACATATTTTAGCATCCTTTAAAAAGATTGTATTCTTTGTACCTTGTATTTTTGGACCGAATACTTGAAAAAATATATTTAGGGAAAAGTATCTTTTTTAGAATATTGATTTCACACAACCCGTCATTCTCATATAAAGTATTCCTCAACAAGGAAAAAGAAATGGTCTCTTCTCCTCGGTAAAACAAGAGTGAATTCTGTCCCAGATGTGGGTAACTTGTGGACTCTGCCAGGGGCATAGCCATCTTCGTGAGACCCCTGGTCCAACAGGGGACAAAAAAGGTGCATGGGGGAAAATTGCAAGCTCCTTCCATATCACAGCTGTTGACAGTACTGAGGAGAGATTAAGGTCTATCTGACTCCTCATAACAACAGAATGGGGAACATGTCAGGAAAAATCCGTAAGTTAACAAATTTCATAGGCAGCATAAAAGCAAATGTTGTCATTTCTGAAGCTAAAAGGTGCTGTGTATTATACTGCAATGTCAGGACATGAGTGCTGCTTTGTGACAGAGTAGAGGTAGAGATTTACAGCTTTTACTTTCTAGACACTGGAGTTACTCATCTTTCTGTAGCACACATTCTGGCAAAGAGCAAGATGGAACAGAAAAGAAGAAACAGTCTAGAAAGCAGTGGGATGCATTATTCTAAAGAATTAGTGTTTCTGTAAGATCCTCTTCAAAGAGTATAGGCACTATTAGGAAGTGAGAATCCAGAAATCAGGTGATCTCCATAATTAACTTCTACTCAGTGTATCACATAGCATGTTTGTTTGTATAGATAATGCACAGGGACTGTGTGGATCATTGGTCCGTGAGGTGTCATCTGTCACTGAACCTGAACCAGCTCCGCTTTGTGTAAACCATCCTGATGAGCACTTAGGATACATGCAGGGAAAGGCAATGACAGCAAGGTTTCTGAGGGGCCTGTACTAGCAAAAAGAGCCTGGCAGGTCTTTTGAGGATAT